>NC_050173.1:31668791-31990791 GCF_008315115.2 Sander lucioperca
ATTTAAATCTGCAGAATTGCAATGCAGTTAGGCTGTCTTATTGTTGGGAAAATAGCAGGGTTTCTTATATACAAAAGCATCAGCTGGAACTCATTGTGTTGGAAATGGTTGAAAGTTTACAGGAACACACCTAAAGTCATTTAAGAGTAAAAGTCAATACAGAGGCCTGTGCTGACTAGAGTGGACTTGTCCCTTTTTAATGAGTTAGAGTTTCTTTACAGCAACCTTAGTCAATTAATTAAGTAATTAATTTAGCTCCTGAGTTTTAAAATATGTGGAATTTTAGGGCATGGATTATGCTAATATAAAATGGTTATTTTGCTTATAGTTACAAACCAGCAAGATACAACAAATGTTTACCCATTTTTTAAGCATTTCTTTAAGAAAGTATATGATTTCCCAATCCTGTCTTCAGACAATAACTTTGATATTGGATTATTCTGCAAAAACCTGGATTATGTTTTTTTATTTTTTTATTTTTTTTAATAAATTCTTGCTTTCTAAAATATCTGCCCATGATAACTGCTGTATGGTTGGGTTAGGAAGATCATGGCAAACTTTTAACTGTAACGAGACAAATACTCCTGCATCCACCACTCCGACCTGCACTCATTTCACAGCAACATTTTGGTGAAGAAACTCTTAGAAATTCTTCACTGGAAAATGTGACAAAAAGCTCAAAAACAACACTTACAGATTACACAGGGATTAATTCTTGACTATAAGACTCAACTAATGCACCATGATATTCAGTTTGTGATAAAGACATATTTCTGTGTATTACACTCAAACATGCAACATTAACAAGCTTGACAGCCACAGGCTGAGCAATTCCTGTGTCATTACTACAAGTTGCACTTGTGCATGTCTTACTGTCAATAAACATGTGTATTCTAATAGACATTTTGGAAAGTGGGTGATGCTTTTATTATGCTTTAGTGAAGCAATTTTCTAGTAAAAATGTCAGGAAGGAGGATGCCAAAAATGTCAAACATGCTTCCATAAATATTGATTCTTCATCTGTGGAATTCTACAAATACAATTTAACTTCAGGTAGATGAACACAGAAGGAACACCAAACACCAGTGGGAGTACATTATCTTACATAAACACATTAAACTGCATGGTATAAATGTTGTTTGGCTGATTTTGGGTGATTGTGAGATGAGCAGGTGAACACAATGTAATGCACTTATTTAGAATCATAAAAAAAAATATTTTTATAGTTTGCTCATCGCACAAGAATAGTTATGAATTACACTAACAACTCCCATTGGCAATGAAAGTGCTCTTAAGACTTAGTTTTTGTCCTGTACATAAAGCATTCCTATTATAATTTCCTTCCAGGCAAAAAGGATACATAGCTCACAGTAAAGAAGAAACTTGTAGCCTGTTTTCATAACAGCTACTAGACGCCCTGGTCTTGCCTACAACATGCCTTCAACATAAAAAAAAAACTTTTTTACTTTTCTAAGTATTGTGGCTTTCATTTCATGCCTCATATTTGGATTAACCAGTACATGTCACTACATGTAAACGTTTCTATCTCTACCATTTCTCCCACCCACTACAAGCTCTTCTTTCTGAACTTTATCAGCTCATGCCATTTAACATCAAGCTCTGATGAGCTGACATTCAAAAAGCCAGGTTTAGGAGTTCATTTTGTATCGACTAAAATCATTAACACAGAAAAAACAGACACAGAAGATGACTCTGGAACTCCAATGGTCCACTCTCGCCTTTGTTTAGACAGTGTTTCCAATAATAAATTGGATAATAAATATAATAAAATAATACATTTTCAGCATTTTTTTTCTTTTCTGAAAATCATGTAGCTCCTTTTGAACACATATTTGTCATTGAACTCAATGGTAAGCCAGGTCATTAAGAAATAGCAAGCAGTGCAGAGGGTACAATTTGAGTGCATGCTGCAAAAACAAAAATAATTGAAGTTGATTGATATCAACTTTTTATTGTAAATCCTCCAAACTTTTAATAATGCAGATTTAAATCTGAGCTTTTACTCGCTTGTTATTCAGAGAAAACATGACATGGACTTTAATTCTTATGATGTCCAAGACCTTGAGTGTGTTTTGTGCATCCTGTCTGTGGGGTGCCATAAATGCCAGCATCATGGACTGTTCTTTTCGCCAAAGGCTAGATTTCAAATTAACACCTAAATTTATTCACAGCAATAAAAATATTTAATAATGGCAGTCATGTTGTTGTTATGGCTTGCTCTCCCATCATTGATCACGCCATTTATCACCTGAAATGTTGTACCACCTTGCGTGAAACAGGAACTTATCTCAGAAACAGCGCCAAGTAGCATAATTTGATTGCATTAGTGTCTTGGCATTTTAAACTGCTTTCTTCTAACTATCCTCTAAGCGACTGCATGCTGTGTGTGCATCTGTAAAAAAGATGGCATGACTTAATACAACACTCCTGTTTTTCATTCATTTGCTCTATTAACATGTGATTCATTAACACACCGTTTACCCAGTTTAGTGGGTCTCTAAGGTCATAGCACTGATGGTGAACCACTAGCTACGAGGATACTGGCTGCACATGATGGTGGCACAATCGTGTGATATAATCCTGCCATGATGTGCTGGAGAACAAAAAAGAAAGGCAAGACATGAGGCTGCGACTGAGGGGGCTACTAACAACAGTGCACCAGCCGTGCAGTGGCCAATGGGCATGTGTGTGCAAATGGGCATGTGGGTCTATCTCCTTGTATGCCTGTTTATTACAAAAGAATGTGTGCTGCCTGTACAGACAGTATGCAGTTATGTGAATCTATTATTTTGTATATGTGTGTGTGTGTGTGTGTGTGTGTGTGTGTGTGTATGCGTGCATGCATGTTTGTCAAGCCCTGCAATGTTCCCAGCCTGTTCTCTGATAGACATTATTCTCCAAGAAAATAAACAGACAGTTACGCAAACCCACTGCAAAGTAATAAATAGCCTGTGAGGACGGAGACAAAACAAACAATACAAACCTTTAAATGGCAAGTTCCAAACCAGTGCTCTAATAAAGAGGGCTGACCTACTGAATTCTAATTATTGCTTTAAAAGGCCTAATTTGAATACTCTGCAACCTCGAGGTTGTTTTCTAAGTATGTGGGGATTTACTGCAGCAGTTTTTTCAGATGCATATGTATTTGAGGTAGAGACAAGGCGCAAGGTGCACTTCTTCAGGCATTAACACCAAATAAGAGAAAAGGTGGGGTAGGTTTTGCAAAATTGAACAGCTGCAATAGTAAATAAGCTTTATGTGGTAAGGGGGGAGCAGTCTCTCATCGGTCACCACAGTAACCGCAAATATTGATCCCTTGGGGAGGAAGAGGCGACTCTTTTTTTCACACCAACACACTCACCTTCACTGCTCAAAATTAGCACTGTGACCAATACTAATCCCACAGATTATTTCATAAACAATGCAAAGCATCGGTGCTCAATTAGATGAAGACATTTTTTATTTTATTTTATCTGTGCTGTGAGGGAATATAACACACAGGGAAATTAGTTTCATGGGTTATAAGATTGGCTTTTTCACCGGGTGACAAAACTAAGAGACCTTGATTCAAGTGAGTTTAAAGCAGTCAAGTTGATAGTTAAGCACAGCGTTGCTGCCAGAAAAGGAGCAGTATGGAGCCAGCAAACTATCTTATTTTGGAGATGTTTGCCAAGGAACTGGCTTTGGACCAGACTCACATTCTTGCTATGAATCTGAAATAGCAATTATTATCAGTTTGTGGTGTGTTTTATCATGCATTCAATGGTATATTTTCAGAAAACACAGATGGAAAGAATGAACTGTTAAGATTTTGACTTTGTTTCAATGACACCTTCCTTGCCGTGATTTTGCTTCTAATAATAACACATTGTTGTGCAACAAACAATTCCCTGTTATCTTTTATGAGTAAGGGGGGAAAAAATGCCTAAAAGAATTCTGTAAAAAAGGGAGCGGAAACAAAGTAGTCAAAAAGTTCTACTCCTAGAGACAAATTTGACATAAAACTATGTGAAGTTGCCTTTCATTCATTAAACGTAGCTGTGTTTTGGGGCATCAGCATTGACTGTCAAATCATGGCAGGGGAGAGCAGAGGATACTAGCTAGTACAACTCCCCGAGGCGGAAACGAATGCTCCTCTTGTTTCCCTGTTGATCTCTCCCTGGTTGACATGTCCTGTTTTCCTCTCCGACTCGTTCTAAGGCTAACAGGCTCATTTAAGCCATTTCTACAGGGGGACATGGATGTAGTCATTTGAATAGAGTTGCTTGGACCAGACTCATGGTGGCATGGCTTCCTGCGCATTCAGGCCAAATCGTGATTGCCGTGCAGGGAGCCATTGTACATTTCTCCACTATCCCTTTCATCCAGGACAAATCAGCCATTCAGTGAGCGTGTGCTTTTGAACTTCATTTACCCCTTGAAAAGAATAGATGCTAGAGGAACGTGCCACAATAAAATGAGCCTGTTAAGCAATTCTGATATAAATGAGTCACGCTTTTATGGGGAGAAGGTTGCGGGGTGTTGTTATTACATTTTAACAACAGGTTCAGATCTTGCTTTTGCTATTTTCTCATGTCTTCTCTTTAATCTGTCAGCAAAACACATTTTGCTAACTTTTAGTTTCTCTGTGGATACTATGTGGAAAAATTGAAGTGAATGTGAATTCAAAATAAATCTATACAATTCCATAGGGGAAAAAAATATCACTTGGTGTTGGCAGGATATTGAATGCATTATTTTAGGAGGCCCTGCACTGGCTGACCTAAGAGTGTTTCAACAGCCTTTCTGCTCTTTCTATCAGTTTGCATTTCATCGTACACTATAGAAGCAGGATCATATCGAAAGCTGTGAGCATGATATCCTGCCATTCAAAATTAAATTTGATTTCTCGAGATGTATCTTTAGAAACGAGAAAACTACACTAGCCTCAAACATGGCCCGTAAGAGGTTCTTTTGAGAAATATTGTCTCTCTCTGCGGTATTTGGCTGAGAGTCCTTTGCTTTGGAAATGTGAATAACTGAGGGGATATGACAGAAAATCATACAGCTCAAAGTAGGGTGATATTACTTATATGCAGATAGCTTGCTCCTGGAGATAAAAAAAGAAAAGGTTTTAACATGTGATGCTGGTACTGCATTTCACCCATGCAAAATGTAAACAGTTAAGGTTTTGTTCTAGCACAATTCCCTACAAAACCTAATGGAGAATAATTCTATTTGTACTGTTTTGCAAGGAGCAAAACAATATTTTTGAATCATAATATTCACAGTTTATCATTACACTAATCATTTGCATACTTTCATCTTTTTCCAAGGTAATATTTGCCATCAGCACTGCGTCAACTGTGTCTTACAAGGTCAAAGCTCTGGGCTACACCTGCTCACTTGAGGCTACATGGTAGGTCATTTATCACTCTAATGATTCCTTTGAGATTACGAGCCAATGCATTGCTAAATTATTTATTATTGGAGGCAATGTACAAACCACCATTGTTGCGCATTTGGTTGAAGGACATAAAATAAGCTAGCTGTTTAGTAGCTTGTCTCTGGTGCCTCTGGCTATGTTGTAATGAAAAGTCCTGGCGCTCTAAATATATGGTGAAGAAGAATTGTGGTCAAAATGGGATTGTGGTAGTTCATCTGATTTCAGGGTTCCCCCACTCACCTGGGCATTACATTTTTGCTTTTCGGTGACTGTCAAGGCCTTGTCTTGCAGTTCAAAGTTGCTTTGGGACAGGACAGCACTAGTTGAAATTAGACACAAGAGGTCTACTTTTTTTACTCCTCATCTATGAATGTAGGGGAAATTATTAATTTTCAAACTGCTGCTACATCAATATCTTTCACAAAGTTTCCTTGGGATGTGAAGTGATGATTTTAAGATGGAGAGAGGTCCAGAAAGCTGAGGCATATAAATAAATTTGAGTGCTACCTTTTAATAAAAAATCATCCATTTATTTTCAAAAGCTTTTAATACTTCCTCAAATCTACACTTTCAAGGATTTTCAAAGTTTGTGGAGACCCTGGGATGTTTATCTCTTCTAAATCTGAAAATGTGCTCTGCCTTGGTAGTAGTAGTGTGTAACCTTTTTAAAATCTTTAAGATTTTAAAATAAAATAAAAGGTTTTGTGATCTGTGAAATAAGATGGCACAGTGTGCCAACATGCTTCTGTAGATATGACCTGGAGCCTTGGAGATATGATCATTGAGATATAAAACAACTGATGCTATTTCAGTCAGCGTTGTTGCAGTTAAAACAGCATACTAGTTTTCACTGATCCACCTCAATTGTTTTATGCACAGTGGAAGGACTATACAAACTCAGATTTGCCAAGCATATCAACTTATCTTATACACATTCAACAAACTCATTGGAGCGTTCCTACGCTTTCATTATGGGTCTCAAACGGATTGCTGGAGAGAAAGAGAGTTCATATTCAAATGTATAAGACTTGTTGTATGTACCGCAATATTCTGGGTTCAACCCATTAAGCAGCTTCTGTTTCCCTAACTCACTTCATTCCTACAAGTCTGACTGTAGGGACATTATTGAAAATAGAAAATAAAATTATAGATTTTAATTGCAATGTTTTTATCACTGTGTTGTCATCACAAATGTGAAAGCAGCGTTGTTGCTGGTGCTTTAATTATACGCCAATCAGGTAAAAGGCCGTATTCACATTTAATCTGCCCTTTTACATAGCTCTTGTGCTGGCCATTGCAAAATCTATACTGCGGCCTGTCCACCTGCCAGAAACTTCAAAGAAGAATGCATTTGGTTTGCTGTATCAGTCCTGTTTGTTCCAAGATAAAACAGTATATGAGTAATTGGTTGGTACATTATTTAATGCACTGGCTGTTGCTTTTCACTCGGCTCAACAGAACAAATTACATTGAGCAATTTCAGCCTGACCCTTGAGTTTAAAACTTGGTGTTCCCATCAGCCTTCTCATTATTAATTGTCAGTACATAAAAGTAGCTTTGCAAAGTCAAAGTTGAAGGCAAAAACAACCAAGCAGGTATTTTCCATATCCAAATTGTAATTTTCCAGAAATACTGCAGAAACTTTTTGTAGGGGTGAAATAAGACTTTTCAATTCTGGTTTGGCTTCAACTAAGCATTACTGTAGTTATTTTGGCATGACACATAACAACAAAGCCACAGTGCAAATAATGATGTACTGGCAGTGGCTGGCATGCAGGGTTCTACTTCAGAAAGCTCACTTCACTCGTGCCCTGAGGAAATGTTTGAGTGAAAACTTTAGTTTGACCTGATTTAAGTGTGAGGGGAAACAAGAACAGTGCTCGGAGCCGCTCTTGAAAGTGACCTCTTCCCTTTCTGCTTTTTTTTTTTTTTTAAGATCCTCCCTTGTGAAATTTGTTCTTGTCCTTCTCCACAGGGAGGTCAGAGGTCAAAGTGCAGTGTCTGACATAAAGCCATGCCCATGTACTTTTGTAGTTGGGAGGGATTCTGTGTCTTACGTGAGACACTAAAGCAGGGCAGGTTACAGGGCTGATTATAGGACGGCCCCTCACCACTATGCCACCTACTAACCGTAAAGCTCACAATGACCTTTTGGAATGTCACACCCCAAACACCACCACTGTGAGATGATGGGCTGCACTGTCACAAAACCAGCCTCAGCAAAAAAAACATGACGACGAAATAGTCATGTCATGAGATGCGTGCAGAAATGAAAAAATGAACCTGTGCTGGAAATGATCACACAAAACTTCATCCTGAGATGGCCAGATTAATAGTCAATCTGTCAATCAATCTGAGGCTAACAAGTCTATCAATATGCTGACACCGACAATGATCCAGACGCTTGACCTTTTCCATGGCTTAAATCTTGGCATGAGGGTGTGAGAGGGTCTGACAGTAGAGTGTGTCACGGCGCTGAGAAAGATGGAATGAATCACAATTTGGATTTTATTGGCAGGGTCAGAAATTCATTAATTAGGAGCAACGGGGCAACACATACTGTACCTATAGTTAATGGATACCTTATTTTGTATTTCACCCCTTTCACATTGTATTGATTGAGCTGTCAAATATTGACATGTGAATGTGCCTACCGGGTCGTTTTGTGGTGATTTGTAGCAACCTATACCAACGTGATTCTTTCCAGTGTGTCTTGGACAAGAATAATGGAGCTGTTTTTGGTCAGAAAACAACCGAGCACACATATACAACCTACAGCAAATGTTTGATTTTTACTGTTGATGTGAGGGTATATTGCCATTTAATATATGGTGAATCTTTAGTGTGCCAAACTTTAATTACCAACCTGCAATGCAAATAAAAAAAGAAGATGTAACATATTCAGTCTATGTACTATTGCAAATAACACTGCTAAAGATAATTTTGACTCTTCTTGTTAAATATACACATATCTCAAAGGAGGGGATGTAGATTAAGAGAAGCCTCCAAGTGCGGGGGGGGGGCGCACCACGTTTATTTTTACCTTCACACTCAAGCTAATACTTTTACAACAGTCAGATTTACACCACTGTGCTTTTATTATTCTAGTTTCTACAGTTAATTCTATTGTTGTGATTCTATATGGGGAAATGTATCAAGCCATTGCAGGCATGCATATATGCTAACAGATAATTTGATGATGCAATTTAATTACATCATAACTATGTACCTGCACACTGCTAAACAAATGTGTGTTGAGGCAAACATGTTCCTTGTAACAGTAACAAGGTTTATTACAGGAAACAGAGGAATAGGATGTTGACAAGATTACAGTATTAATGAATTTGTGCAGCTTTAATCAGGCGTTGCTATGCACTGCCTGATGAAGGACTTAGTCTTAGTTCTTTCTTTCTTTCTTTCTTTCTTAACGCAATTGTGACCTTGAAAGTGTCCATGTGACCACATGTGATTGATCTTGTGTAGAATCATCTATCCTTATAGATGCTTTATATAACGTGGACAGGCAACCTCTATGAGCGCTTTGTTAGCTTGTTCTGTATTTTTCACACTGCAGTGTAGAACGTGTCACTAATGAGATCAATTTCAATACATTGGTTCAGTGCAGGCATAGACACGCACACACAGGTACCCTCACAGACTCCCACACACACACAGAGCCACGAGACGAATGCAGATAAATACCTGATATGACAGATCCAATCCTACATGTGTAACGTAAACAGGGATGGATGGGTGCAGCCCCAAACAAAATATTAATACAGAGTTGTGGTTCTGAGATGTGACGAGAGCTCCGGCATTACACTCATTCATCTTTCACTTTGGTTTTCCTCCAGGCCATAATATTTCCCATCAATCAGCAAGTGAGGTGTCAAGTGAGAACAATTCAGCACAAGTGAATGTCAAGCTCTCTTCACTGACCATTTTCCAATCTAGCAAATGAATAGTTTCTGATGCTGATGAATATGTATTGATAGTGTGAAGATGGTATGCAACAGGGGCCGGACGACCTCACATGCTAATATGCAGGAGACATCTTCTCTCTGTGGTGGAACAAATGAAAATCTTGTCCTCTGTAACGTGGGAGATTGCATGCAGTGCTTATGCAAATGTTTAAAGTTTAGACATACTAGCAATGTTCCACATTGCATAATGTCTCCTAATGACTGTTCTACAGTTTATCCATATGTGAATGCAAAACAACACAAATGTGCAGTTACTGTGCTCATTAGCAACTTTGCCCTAAAACAGTCACACTGTGATACGTCAGGGATGACATTATTGTTTAACTTTTAAATTAGCAAAGCAGAGCTTGGTTGCGTCTCTGCTTGATCGTCACTTTTTAATTATGTTTTAATGTTAACAATTAGTACTGAGGTGGAGTCAGCAACTTTTATTGGAATCGTTCATAAACAAGGCTGTCTAAATATGTTTTATTGTTAGGAGTAATTCAATAACAAAAAAAACTATCTTAACTATGGGAAATTGTCATCTATTTAAGTAAATGTCAAACAGATGGATTTGTAGCATATTCCATGTTTCATTTTCATTCTTTCTCAAGATTTAATTTCCTGTGCACAAATGCAGAAAAGTCCAGAGTTATAAATAAAGTCCCTCTAAAGATGAAAAAATAATAGCACTAAGTAGTCTTTGAACTACAAGATACTAACAAGCTGTGCATGACACATAGTCATGACTTATGCACTACCATCAGCACTTTGTAGAGCATATGAATTATTGTGCTGTTTACACATCAAGTCCTGACAAACATCAATACTTTATTACCTGGAAAATTATTTGCAATTCATTTTTATGGTGCTTATGCTGTCTGATTAAGCTAAAAGCTGCTGTCAGTGGACAACGGCCCCAAACATCTTCAGCTGAAGCCTTTTGTCATATATCTTTTGGTGGAGACCATGGATTACGTCTCCTATTCCAAATAATATTTCTCCTTGCATTCACTGCGGGTTCAGTGTTTATGTGGCAATCAATAATATATGTATTTTAAATGAAACATAAATGTGTATCTCGGGATAGCTGTAGCCTTGACCGTTTCATGCACACCTAGCAATATGTACTATCATTCTTGAATTCTATTTGAGAGATCATTTCTTGGCTGTCAGCAGCACTCCACTAAGGCCTCACTCATCACTCAGAAACACATACATTGGAATAAGAGGAGAGGATTGGTCATTTGATGCTGTCACTTTCTTTTTACACCACCCGCTTATTTCTGTCCGCGTCACTCCGCGGAATAGCCAAGTAAGTGTCAGCAGTGAAGTGTGCTCCTCTAACCCAACCGCACACCCAACAGTCCACCCACCAATCCACCCACCAATCCATCTCATGCATCCATCCGTTCAGCCATACAAAATATGTCGTGTTAAAAAAAAGAAAAAAGCATTTGACAATGACATGTCGACCATCTGTTACTCTGTTAAAATGGAAAATGTATTGTGTGTGACGATGGAGATAGTTGTTACAGTGGAGGTTATGTGGCCATGTATAATCTAATCCAAGTTTAAGACACAAGGCAATCTAAATCATTTTCCAACATAAAATAAGAAAACATCTATCTATCTATCTATCTATCTATCTATCTATCTATCTATCTATCTATCTATCTATCTATCTACTGTATCCATCTATCTAGATCATTTAGAGTCACCCCTCCCTACTTAGTGCCCCATATGTATGATGTAATTTCATCACATCTAACATGTTAGAGTGCTGTTGTCCAACATGCAATTCAGTTTAGGTGGCAGTTAAAGATTAAGTGCAATGGTTTTAATTCCATCAGGGAATGCTTGCTCTGTCTTTTTTGCACACACACTGCTTATGATGGCCCATTTAATTTGTCACTGTTTCTCTCTGCTCAGCCAATTTTCATTGGGTTGAGGCAATGTGGCCCTGGTCGACATGCGTACTAACACCCATTTCTTGTTGGCCATCATGTCCGAAACATAAGCATCTAGTTTGTATTCCCTCCCTCTGCCTCAGCGTCTGCCTTGCTCGCTCACTCACTCAACCATGACAGACCAAATCCCTCGCTTTTTGCTCATCTTCTCCACTTAACTTTAATAGTGTGAAAGAATAATTTGCATGTTTGAGATCAAGAGATATGAGAGAAATGGCAAAAAAAACACATCATTGTCATCTTATCCCAGAATACCTTGCTGTTGCCAGTCACTAAGGCAATCTTCCTTCCCAACGCTTCCCTCCACTCCCTCTGTGCTGTTGTCTGACAGAATACAGGATAACTCTTTAACTATGTATAGTGTTGAACAATCAGAGTATTCATTAAAAACTCTGTATATTTGAGGTCATTTTCAGGTCTCTTAAAAGAGTGGGTCAGGTTTTCTCAATGCACTTACATTTTAATGAGAATTATTGATTACCATACAGATGATATGTACTGTATATACATAGCTCAGACAGATAAGTTACTTTTTTGTGCAATTCTTTAAATAAGATTTCTGCATAATTGTGACATCCTGCTGATCTGTGCTGCCAGTGTCACCAACCTTTTACATTCAGAGATCACCATAGAAACTGTAACTATTAGAAACGAAAGTAAAATAAATTACATTAGGCCGGAACAGGCCGGAAAAAAAACACAGTAAAAAAAACAGTGACAAATTAATGTAAAATTATAGATTCAGAGTAATTGTTTGGATATTAATAGCTCATTATCCATCCATGGTCAAGTGCTATTAAATGAAATTAAATTTGGACAACTACTTTGCATTTGGAGGGGATTTGTATACATGCTTGTTATGGAACGGCATGTTACTGAATCGGGTTATTAGTTACAAAATAATAAGTGTCAGAGATTCATTACTATCCAGAAAGGAAGCCCTGGTCATTTTAAGTGTTCTCACATTAAAATCAAGGACAGTATGGACAGAAAACCATTTTTCTAATCAACAACTGGAGTGGAGTGCTCACATCAATAGCCCCAAAGTTTTCCCCTGGGTCAGAGCTTTGTGAGAGTCAGAGACAATTTGGGTTTAAGTTCCACTCCATAACCCTAACCTGCTTCTGCTATTCACATATTTTTATTTTTTTATTTGAAATGTTGATGACATGTCAAAAAAGCATGCTTACTTTAAAAAAAATTAACAGTTGAATTCAACTTTTTGGTAGAAGTCACCTTTATGGCAAATAAAATATGTATTTTATGGCATTAATGTCCTTGGCATGTAATCCTCTTTGAAACAGAGGAGCGCCAGTGAGAGGAAAGCATCTCATGAAAGCTAAACCAATCCCATTGGGATTTTGCTTAAAACCTGGCACAAGTCTAACAAACTCTGACTAATAACTGCACCTTGCTGTTGGAGTTTTTCTAAGGACATTGAGCATGTTGAAGGAGAAACTCCACTTTCAGCAGATTAAGCTTAACTCTTGAGGCTCAGTTAACAGTTCTGATTCTATTCCAGGAAATTTCACACTGAAAACTCTCTTTCAATACCTTCTAAAATGACTTTATTCACAAACTAATGTGCATATATAACCAATCATTATTGGGCTGAAGTGTTTCCATGAAGCAAATGCATATATCATATGCAAGGGTCTATATTAAAGTAAATAGCCTTAAAACTCTGCCTACCAAAAGGTGGGTTAACTTCTTCAGGAAAACAAAATGCCTGCATATTGTTTTGGTTTGGCGCAGTTATACGCCGTGGGCATGCTAGTAGCAAATATCCTTGGCCCCTGGTGCCTTCTCCATTGAGCACAGAGTATTGCAGCAGGCAAGGCCAGAGGCTGAGCAAATATCTAACCTATTCCAATGAATTATAGAATACGTTCTGCATGAACACAGCTGGGCTGCCTGATATATAAATCTGATGGGTAGTTTTTGCAGGTAGTTGTACAGAGTAAGAAGTGTATCATTCATGACAAATAAAGTAATGGACCAAGTATTTTAATTATTAAAACTGCTAACACTAATCTCAAAGCTCAATTTTGCTTCCACAAAGAACAGTGCAGTTTTCTTTTGCCAGGTGCAATTGAAAATATGCCTCAAAGATTTAGTCAGAATCATACATTAGTGACATAAATTTGCAAAAGGATTTTATTAGAGGAAATAAATCAGTGTCAGCGACAACTACATGTATGGTAAAGCCAGATATATCATCAGCATATTTCCATAGGGAAATAAAATTGCCTTATTCTTTGGAGTTCTAGGTGAGAAAAGATAGAATTGAAACCTTTCTCTCTTTCTCTGCTTCACTGGTTCAAGATAGCCATTGTGGAGAACGATGCTTTTGAAATCACCCCGGTTGCCCTGTAAGACTAATACTGGAGAGTCTCTTGATTTAAGAGCTGACAGACAAAGTGAATACAGCCAAGCCTCACTGTTGTCACTGATCCCACAATAGACTGTGCTATGGCTGTAGTAAAGATGACCAGTTAAATGGATCATTAGCTATTGATTGGCTGCATTTAGGTATTTATTAGGCTATTGTCTATTAAATGATGTTGTTTTATATTATTAAAGCAACATTATGCAAATGTATTACCTCAAAATAACAGCTTCAAAAATCATTGTGATGGTACACTGACTTATAATAGGGAGAGGTCGCCCCGAATGCCTTGCACTATATAACCTTGATGAGCGGGTACGATTTCCTGGGAAAAGTGTGTAATGCTTTACGACACTAAGTCAAACACCAGCTGGCTATAAGAAGGATTTAGCTCTGTATTCTCAGTATGGACAGTGTCCATCGTTTTTTTTTAACCTACTTTAGATGAAATCACGCCCGCTTCTTCATAACGAAGGTATATTTTAGCTAGTGCACCCGGCATCCCTCTGCCTCACTCCCCGCCGCTAGGAGACCACCTTGTATTTGTATTTATGACAGCGGTTCACTCCGAAACTGTAGGGGCACCAAATCACAAAAATAGCATTTTTTGCATAGTGTTGCTTTAAACTAAAATAAATGTGGTCAGTTACAGTAGGGCATTACATTTCGCTGTACGTGCACAATTAAATGAATACAGAGGAAAGCACTGATTGGCACCGCAGATCTCGTGATGTGCAGTAAACAAAATAGTTTATTTCACTTTAATTTTTCTATAATCATGACTGCACTGTCTGGATTAAAACCACACTGAAACAATCGCGTGTTTAAGGGCCCCAATCCATAATATATATTTTTTTGTTACCAGTAATGTGTATTGTTAGCTCCGTAGATGATTTCCGCTGTTTATCACTAGATTTATCAGTTTCGTTTCCCTTTTACCAGCATGCTATATACAGTATATAGTAGGGCTGTCAATCATTTACAGTTTTTAATTACGATTAATTGCATTAGTGTACTAGTTGACACATTTTTTTAGTTGTTCTAAATGTACTTCAAAGGGGATATTTTTTCAAATTTGTAATGCCCAAGTGGTATTTGAGACTGGACGTACTCCGGGGGTAACTCAGTTCACATCGACAGTACATGCAAATAACTTTAGTCTCGTGGAGAGAACCATCTGGAAGGGCTTTGAAATTCAACTTCCGATTCAAGAGACCCTTTTCTTTATCCATTTCTGCTCAAGGAGCTTTGTTTCTGCTAGCCATCCACTCCCGTTCTAGGGATGTATTAAAAGACCCGTAGCAGGGTTGTCGGGCTGGGGGTGGAAATGTGACTGAGTACCCAGGGCCCTCATGTGAGGAGGGCCTAAAAAGATGCTAGAATAAATAGCTGTGGATGCGGGGAAGGGCCCAGAGCGAATTCCTTTCTACAGGGCCCAGCATTTTGTAGTACGCCCCTGCCCCTGTAAGACCCGCTCCCGTTCCGCCGTCTTGTCTCTGCTGCAGGGAGCCCGGTTCCCTCCCCCCACCCCACCCCACCCCTACTGACTGCCTGCGCAGTGCTGCTGTGCAGTGGACAGAGGGGGAGAGAGCAGCACTGTTTAGTGTTAAACCGAGGATCTGGGGACTGCATGCATGGGAATGAATTACAATAGAAATATATTTGAATATATTTAAGTGGCTAAGAGGGTCTCAAAAGTCACTAAATGTAGCAAGAAAGTCACCAACATTACTGCTGCAGCTTCCTGATTTCTATGGATAACATTCAGATATATCATATAAAAGTTGAGGACCCCAGGATCAGCAACACTTCCATTGGTAAACAAATGCCCAATAAAAAAGGAAATACACAAGGAAAATGTTTGGTAGGACTAGAATATTTTTTTTCATTACGGATTGACCACGGAGCGAAATCACAGAACGTGCACGTGTTAGAAAAAATTGTGGCGTTAAAAGGATTTTGCGTTAACTATTTTTTTTTTTTGACAACCCTAATATATATATATATATATATATATATATATATATATATATATATATATATACACAGTTGTGTTCAAAATAATCTAACCATAGTCCAACATCACTAACCTCATAAATCAAATTTGTTGGTAGAAGTGATATTTCTACATGGCAAATAATTTACTAGTAAGTGTTGTAGAGTCATAGAAAACCAACAGACCCAACAGTCATGACATGCATGCTGCTCATTCTGTGTAATTGAATCTGTAATTGAAAGGGGCATGTTCAAAATAATAGCAGTGTTGTGTTCACTTAGTGAGGTGATTGATTCTGTGAAGAAACAGGTGTCAATTATGGCCCATATTTAAGGAAGGAAGGAAGCAAATGTTGTCCATGCTGGTTATAGTGCATTTCACACTGAAATACTCAGCAAAATGGGTCGTTCCAGACATTGCTCTGAGGAACAGCGGACTTTGATTAAAAAGTTGATTGGAGAGGGGAAAACACATCAAGAAGTGCAGAAAAATATAGGCTGCTCAGCCAAAATGATTTCAAATGCCTTGAAATGGCATCCAAAGCCTGAACGATGTGGGAAAAAAAGATCAACTACCTTTCGAATGGATCGAAGAATAGCCAAAATGGCAAACACTCAACCAATGATCAGCTCCAGGAAAATCAAAGAAAACTTAAAGTTACCTGTGAGTACTGTTACGATCAGAAGAAGACTATGTGAAGCAATGCTATCAACTAGAAGCCCCCGCAAAGTCCCATTGCTGAAAAAAAGACATGTACTGAATAGGTTGAAATTTGCCAAAGGACACATTGTCTGGCCAAAGGAGAAATGGCGCAACATTCTGTGGACTGATGAGAGCAAAATTGTTCTTTTTGGGTCTAGGGGCCGCAGACAGTTTGTCCAACGACCCCCATGCACTGAATTCAAGCCACAGTACACTGTGAAGACAGTAAAGCATGATGGTGCAAAAATCATGTTATGGGGATGTTTCTCATACTGTGGTGTTGGGCCTGTTTATCGCATACCAGGGATCATGGATCAGTTTCAATACATCAAAATACTTGAAGAGGTCATGTTGCCTTATGCTGAAGAGGAAATGCCTTTGAAATGGGTCTTTCAACAAGACAATGACCCAAAACACACCAGTAAGCAAACAAAGTCTTGGTTCCAGATGAACAAGATTGATGTTATGGAGTGGCCAGCCCAATCCCCAGACCTCAATCCCATAGAAAACTTGTGGGGTGACATCAAAAATGCTGTTTCTGAGGCAAAACCCAGTAATGCAGAGGAACTGTGGAATGTAGTTCAATCGTCCTGGGCTGGAATACCTGTTCACAGGTGCCAGAAGTTGGTCAACTCCATGCAACACATATGTGAAGCAGTTCTCAGAAATAATGGTTATGCAACTAAATATTAGTGCAGTGATTCAAAGTAAAGCAAAAACGTTTTTCAGTTTATACAGTAAATGTTTGAGCTTGTAAAGAAAAATGCAAATACTGCTATTTTTTTGAACAGCCTAATATTCCTTTTTCTTCACTTTCTGTAAAGGTATAACACAAACTTGATCAATTTTGGTCATGTTTTGATTTGGAATTGAATGTGCAGTGTTCCCAATGCATTGATATTATGGAATTAAAAGCTATTCTAAGGATTTTGAGCATTATTCACTTTTTTAAACACACTGCTATTATTCTGAACACAACTGTGTATATATATATATATATATATATATATAAAACCGACACATCCTTTATGGGGATATGCACAGCAAACTGTTGACCTTTGATTGGTCTATATGGACAGGACAGACACAAAAGCTAGGTCTACAGTACAACCTTAGACATCTGCTCTTCATATAGAGTATTCATTTTTTCCTGATTTTCTCTGGTCTTCGCTATACATAGACAAGGGCACACTGTCATGCCCGTCCCCTGGGTGCACACCAGGGCACCCCGATTGTAGATCCAGCCTAACTGAATGTGGATGAAGACATAGCCACAGCTGCTAATCAGCATCACACAGTGATATTTTTCTCTACAACTGAGCGAGTCAAGGAGGAGGTGAAAAGAGCTTTTCAAATTGTACTTGTTTTATAAGTTTCCTTACTTCAAAGAAGAAAAATCATTAAAAAAAGACCTCAGTGCTTAGGTTTGAGAGTGGTGAACACGCACAATGCTGTTTGGGACCTAAATGTAATAAATTCAAAAGCTGTTTTGTTGATATTTGTTCCAGCAATGCCAGCCTTCAGCTGACTAGGGACAAATGTCAGTGTGCCTCCAGTCATTTGTTTTAATGAAAAAACGTCCTGAAAGCCTATTATGATTCCGTAATGTGTCACACAAATCGCGACAATGTTGCATATAATGTGTATGTGCATATTAAGAAATGAATCACTTAGCTTTGACTGACAACAACTATAAGAAATCCTTGAGTTTGACAATCTTTGTTTATGTCAGAATTGCTGCTCTACTGTATTTCCTGTTGAATGTCTACAATTTAAATGTTAACAATTGAAATGTACTTAACTATGTTATATCAGAACCTAATCAGAACCTAATTTGTTGTTCTTATTTATTGTGCTATCTAACAATGTTAAATGGCCCAGAGCATCCTAAGATATGAAGAAAGGCAGCACTGAAAGAGTGCTGCATAGGAGAATCTATAGGTAATTAATGACAAGATTATGGTATAATGTTGCTCTCAAGCATAAACATAAGGAGAGAAAGAGAGAGAGAAAGAGAGAGAGATCAGTCTTTTATGTGAAGGAATAAGGTTGGATTATAGTTATGTAAGGGTCGGACCTGTTTATGTCATTTTTTGTAAAGTGCAGCTCAAATGTGCTGGAACACAGTGAATGGCAGCGAGGTATTTATATCCCCCAGCATGTAGAGAAATGCACTCTGATGACACTGCAAGAGTAAAGTTGATAAGATAACAGTGAAACTTTGTCCTCACCCATTAGTGGGTGACTAATTGACTTCTGAATTTACTGTGTAGAAAATCACCACTAATGGGATTTGTGTGCCCAGTGTGTGTTCAAAGCTTACACATTAAACCATTTCAGCCGGTAATGCACAGTCAGCCTGGCAGGTATCAGGGCAAACGGTTTAGTAACTTGTGACAATAAAGTAAAAAAAAAAATCACTTGATAATATCTTTGCACAAGTTAACCAAAATGAAATCACATTTAGTCATTCCTTTTGTGGTCAAAATAATTTCATAATTTAAATGTATTGTTCATCATTTAATTTATTATTATTTAAAAAGGTAGAAAAAAGGTATTTAGGGAAATATCAGAAATCTGGCAGCTCCTTTACGTCTCAGTCGGGTGGAGGGGCATGTCTGTGTTTGATTGACAGCAGCCTCCCAGATTGCCAGTGTTACACTGCAGAGAAGGAGAGACCAAGTAAACAACCTTGCGCTGTATAGCTACAAGTCATGGCCAGGCAGTGTGTTATTAGTGGTATTGAAGACCAGCATCTAACTGGACCAAAGTGACATTTGCAGGTACGTTACCATGCTGTTTATTGTGCTGCAGCTGAGCAGCTAATTAGTTATCCAGCCCGCAAACTGACGTGAGCGGTGCGCTTTTTCCCGGTGAATGTTTCTTGGGTCATTCAACAGCAGATATGTATGCTGTAGCACACAAAAATGCCATTTATTTTCAGTTGGACAGAACACTACTCCATCGCCATCAAGATGCATTGGGATATCGAATTGATTCGAATCGTCGACAGGATAATTGGAATCCAGTCGAATCGTGAGACAAATGAAGATTCACACCCCTACTTAATTCTGCAACATTGTTTGTATTGTACAGTGTAAAATAATGTTATTTTTCAAGTTATTGAATATATATAGTGCTTGTTGTGGATTAAAATGTACAATTGTACAAACATGTAGCTGTAAGTTTGTGAAAGTCACCAACCTTATTAGCTTTAACTTGAGATATGAGACCCACACTAATGGTTAGTTTTAACAATGTATTTTATCATCTAATTTAAATCTAACAGTGCTTTACTATCCAGCATCCACAATGCCCAAAGGATGATCTTTTACCATTACCTTACCTCTGGCTGTCCAGTTGTTGCCAAAAGACTACCTAAGCCTAATGCCATGACAGGAGTTAGGGTTGATTGATTGAGGAACACGAACATACTCCGCTGGATAATGACCTCCAATCGGCTACTGTGTGTATGCTGTGCTCTGCCATTAATTCTGTCAAACGTAATCCCTTGTGACAAATGATCACATGGAAAAAGTACAATGTATGCGCCTCCTTTTCCAACAATTCCATAAAACTATACTTTTTTTCCCTTCATTTTTTACATTTGGACGTAGACATTACATCCCGTTTGACCTCACTGATCCTACTCCCTCCCCTTTCCCCTCCCCCGCACTTGCTTTTACACACGAGTGGAATAAAAAGTGACATTTTCCAGCAAGCTTTGTTACCCATCAGTCATTGTTAGTGTGTGTCATGGAGAGAAAAACCTTAGAGCGCTGAGGGAGTCCAAGCTGGAGTGGGGAACAGGGGCCTTTGAGCGTTGGGAGGAGACAAAAGAGCAAGGCTGGATTGAACGTGTGAGAGTGTGCTCATGCACACATCCACCTGACTTTGGCTGAAATTGAAAAATAATGGTCACCAATTAAAATGCAGAGCTGCATACTTTAATCTTAAAGTAGAACTGGATCTGCCTAAATCACATATTCTTTGTGAAGACTAACAAACAAAGAACTTCCCTTTATACTATTTTTCCCCCAAAGGGAAATACTTTGCAGTGCAGAAGAGTTTGCCTCTGTGTCAAACATTAATTAAATATAATGTCATGTAGACAGCTTGTCTGGCTTTATTAATTTTTTTTTGCATCTTGCATAAAATTCACAGCTTCATTTTTTATGTATAGTTCCAAGCATTCCAAGTATTAGCACCTTTTTCTTACCGTTTGTTACAGCCACAGCCCCCTCAGGCAATTAGCCAATGTCAGACAGTTAGCCAATTAATCTAAAGTATTGCACTTCTGTTAGCTCTATGTTGCTGTAACTAAGACAAAGATTGGATGTGCACAATAAGAAGCTGCACTTGTTAGGTCCATGCACTGTTTCAAGTGTGCATTCTGGTGATGGCATGTAACAAGTTTATTCGTTTATTATTATACTTTTTCGCTATCTTACAACAAAGTATTGCTCTTTTTTATTGCTATACAATTTATACATTGAAGCCCAAGATATATTGCTGTCCTATGTGTTGTATCAGCCAGGAAATAAGATTAGAGCGGTCTGGCAGGTTATGAACATGGTTAGTCTCCCACATATATAAGTTCAGCTTATTAATATAATATCAATCAAATTTATCAATGCTACAAGCCTTGTGCATTTAGCCAGTACCAACTGTCCATAGAGAATCACTGGCATCCTGACCTCTCAAAGACGACCACTTGCTTCGTTAGCATGACCAGCAGGCTTTTTCTCTCAAACAGTGCTAGACTAATATTGCTAAGTTACCGTCAGCAAATATTGGCAGCTTGATTGCTCTGACAGCTTCTTGCTTGTTCCTTCTTTCTGTGGTGCTCGCTCGCCCTTTTTCAAGTGTGTATAGGTGTGCTTATCAGATGAGGTAGAGGGGGAGAAATACATTTAAGCTGTGAATATGCAGGGAAGGGAAGAGTCTTGTTTGCACAAATAACATGGAGGAGGACAACAAAACACGACATCTTTGGATTTTCATGTTGTTATCACAGCGGTGATAGCGCTGTGACTGTGACATGGAGAAGACAATGGAAATCTTTACTTCTAAGCACAGACATCCTTAAATTTAACTTGCCAGACATGATTTTTTTTCCAAGCCCACAAGTAAAATGTCCATCCCTGGTGATAACTACGTTTAGGGTAGGGAGGGGGTCTCTTTATCAAAAATTTATGAACATCATTCAGCCAATTTAGAATAGCATATTCACCCAGGCCATATTATAGTGTCAAATATGTTCTACAATCAATGCATATGCACACTGCAATAATGGTAATGAAAATGAAGATAGTTCAGTCTGGAATGAAGATGGGGTTCAGATTGCTGTCAGATCCTATCATCATTATGACACCTGTGAGAGAGTGAGATTAAGGGAATGCAGGAGAAATATATTCAGAGAGACAGAGAAAAAAAGGAGAAAGGAAAGATAAGAAGGGGGAAAAAGGAAATCTACAGCATTGACGCCATTGTTAAATGCATACAATCACAGCCAGAAAAATGCCCAAAGACCTGCTGGAGTGGCAGTACTTGACTCACCATACTTATATCCCTCGATCCCTCCAGAATTCACTCTCATAGCGGGTGTACTAGTGCATAAAGTCTTCCATGGCTGAGACCTGACAGCCTCAGATGCCAAAAATCCATCTTCCAATGCAATTTAGCACAGAGGGAGCTGGGAAGATGGGGAAATTATACAGGACTCGAGTCAGAGTTTTAAGGTAGCAGTGGAGGCCCACAGACACATTTGAAATGATGACAGGTTGCAAGGATCTGACAAATCAAAAGTTAGTGACTCCAAAAATTAAATTTCAGTCACTTTCTTGAGACCCTTGTGACAAGGCAATGTATTGAGGTGCTGCCGCTCTCCTTCTCTTTGTTTCCATACACTCAAGATAACTAGCCATCTGACCAATCTTCCTCTGAAGCCTTCTCATTTCTCACCTCAACTGTGGAAAAAAGACAGAGATAAACTAATGCTAATTGTTGAAAATTGACTCAGTGGAATAGAACCATATTGTCAGTACAGTAGGAGGGAATTATGAAAAAAGAAGCTGCATGAGTTTTATATGTGGATGCATCTTTCCGAATAGCAATGTGTATTCACTATTTCTAAAGGTTTTGTTTAGTGTGAATCTTTCTCTTGTTTGAATGCAGTTCCAAAATTGAGATATGGATAATATCTGTCTGCAGCTGTAGAAACTTTAAGGTTCTCTTACGAAAAATATTTACTGTTACTGTCGCAGTGAAAGAGCTCCTTCTTACGATTCTATTCTTAAAGGTCAGTCTGGAAAATACTTTTGGAAAAAGACTATTAACCTTAACCTCACGCTTCTTCTTCTCAGATAAATTACAATCTGAACACACAGACACCAAACACACACACACACACACACACACACTCCTGAATTTAGCAGAAGTCAGTCTCTCCAATAATAGCAGTTTCTCTGGTGCCTTTACGGCAAACGAAAATGTAGCGGTCCAGACATAGGGTGAATACAAGTATATCAGACAGACATTATGTGTAAAAATAATGGGTTTTTGGGCGTTAAAACATGTAAACATTTTCTAGTAGAAACCCTAAAAAATGAGTATACTATGTGAAATGTCTCCTAATAAGTAATAGTTTGATGTGAGGAAGGTATTTGAAATATTTACCCCTGTGAAATGTTTTGAAGAGCTCTCTTCTTTAATTTAAAGTCTTGCTAAAAATATTTGAATACATTTTGGAAATTAAACTCTGCCTATTTCCTTTCTGAAGGTACCAATAATAATGTTCATTGCAACAACTTAGCTGGTGTGATCAGGCAATTACTGCATCTCAGAGCCAGGAAAACACATCACTTTACATAGTGTTGATAATGGCTGAACACAATTGGACTGGATGTGTCAATGATACAGCGTGGTGGTAAATACATTACACTTAACCACTAGAAACAAATTGATTTCCCTCAATGGATATTAACGTGCATTTCAATGGCTGTTAATTTTAACATTTACAATACAAGCTTTCCTTCTGGGGCTCAACAATCTGTGACAAAGCCAAGTGTAATGTGGGCAAAGTGCTTACGTCCCTCAGAGGAACACATGACCTAACTGTCAGATGCCAAAATGCCAAAGGCTTGATTGACAGTCTTGTGTTAAACTGCATGTTTGAACTCATTAGCACATTAAGGCCTAGCTACATGGAGAACCCCTAGTCATTGTGTATTATTGTTGTACTCTTGATTATTTCAACTCGTCATTCAACACAGGACACTTGTGGAAATGTAATAGCAACACATTTTTTAAAAGCCTTCAGAAAAGGTGCTTATCTATTGATAACACATAAATCAGACATTCATTTGCTGAAAGAACAGGTTTTATACTCACACACATATATTTGCATACGTACTGATCATGCATAAAGTGGTGCCCGTGCCCAGATAGACACATGCACAGACAAAGCACATCAGTCAAAAGTCAGCACGGGTTCTTTCTTCACAACAGCTGTAATTCCAGTCTCAATTAGAGCACAGTGCTGAGAGCTCAACATCAGTCAAGTCCGCCCACTCCTATTCTAACATCTGTCACATCAAACAATCATGTTGAACTTAAGGGTTCAAAAATCTTTCAAGCTTTACTACAAAAAAGGGGGTACATATAAACATGTGTTCGTGCCAGGCTTATATTTGCTGACAAAAGGTTATTTCCAGGATAGAAGTGAAAAAATATACTGATACATCCTGATGTGTAGACGGTAATACTTTGATATAGCACGGGTTACAAAAAGGGTTTGCTTTTCAAAGACGAGTGCTTGCATTTTCCTTTTTAAGTTGCAACTGTCACCCTAATGCATCTTTCATAAAAGTGATTGACGTATGGTGTTATCATCCTCAGTGGCATTCTAAAGAGGGCTTGTGGCAGTCTCAATGCACTCTTCATTTTTAACTAATAGGGACAGCACATGGCTGGAAGCTGTCGCCTTGTTGGTTCCTGTTTGACACTGATGCATTTCTATCCCAACTGAAAATGCTTGGTCAATACCCTATATATACTGTCCATATGGTAGCATTTATCCTTTTCCTTTGTGCTCTGTGGTGTCTTGTGTCATATGTGGCACACAAATTCATAGTTTTCTGTTGTGCAATTACAAAATAAGACTTTTTCCTTGTATTTTTTGCAATATGAAATATTCTCTTGTCGATGAATGTCCTGAGGAGAATGCTCAGGCAATTTAGTCCAGTGAGTGACAAGAAAATGTCCTTTAGCATAATGAGACTTTGACAATTAAATTCCACTCTGACACACTTTTCCACCCAGGTTATAAATAATTAATTTGAAGAAGTAAGCAGTCAAGAGAATGTCACGTCTCATTCGGTTGCGCTGAGCGACAGTGACAAGCCTGAAACATGCGGCTTATAGGATATTATTGGAAGGTTGTTCTAGATATCCTGTTTCACAGTGACACAGATGTGTTAGTGATTCTTAGTAAGAGAAGTGATGTTCCAAGCAGGGATTTTATTTTGTTAATTCTCTTAGCTCTTATTAAGCGTTTGTTAAATGTTTCAAGTGCACTCCCACTTTCTGAGCTCCTAAATCAATGATAATGAGTGAATATGCCACAGAGAACCCTGAAGGAGGCTTTTAGTAGTTTAGGGGAGATTGAATAGGAAGAGGAGATACATGTCTGATTAATCAAGTGTAGTCCAATTAGTTATGGGTTAAGTGTTAAAACCACATTTTAAACATACATATTATTATAATTCATTCTGTTTTGATTTTGTTCTCCAAAGTGACATCTCACCTCCAATGACAAAATGACATTGCCAGCTAAAATTGCAAGAATGAATATATATACGCTTGTGGGCTTGTCATATGGTGTAATCGTGAGGCTTGACAATTGAAGTTGTTGACATGCAATCATAAGCATATCAGGTGCACATGACTTACTATTGTCTTGGACTGTGAATCTTCTCAGAACAATTCTAACAATAATTTTTTAAACAATCTCGTTCCCAGAGATCTTGGAAGATTTGAGTAGAATGACTGTATTGAGCCATCAGTATAGCTGAATATATGTTTAACCGTAGACTGTTAATATTAATGGACAACGCATCCGGTTTGGCGAAGTGCTGCAAATGCGGTAGTGCCTTAAACCTGCATTCTGTCTGAATTCCAGCAGGGGGAGACACGTGCGGTAGCAAAAAGGAGGTCGGTTTCTGTAGAAGTCTATGAGAAAGTGACCCACTTCTCACTTGATTTATTACCTCAGTAAACATTTTCATAATGAGTTTATGGTCTCAATCGCTAGTTTTAAGTCTTCTGCAACACAGAATGATGTTCATTTTTTGAATTATGGTCTTGTTGATTTTAAAATTGGCGATAAAGTAGGGGGTGTTTTAGGGCGTGGCTATGATGTGATTGCCAGTGAAAGTGTGTAATGTAACGTAGAGTGTAAGGGCTCCTCCCTCACTCCTCCCTCTCGTCTAAAATCGTCACATCTGCAACCAGGATGGCTGCGCCCGTAACGGAAACTCTACGACTCATAGCAGATCTCCACAAACCAATGACGTCACACATGCTCTGTCCACTAATTTACAGTCTATGTGTCTAACCCTCCATTCAAACTGACTGCATGATGCAAGTCAATGCAAGTCAATATTTTACGGGATTTCACTGAAATTACCAGGGTATGTCTTACAGGGTCAACATACTCCAAAAACCCTGAGGTTTTCCTGCCTGTGTGAATGGCATATTCTCCCATCCACTCCCTGCAATTTGGTGATGGAAATGTATTCCTCTTTCAGGCTGACATGGACTATCGTACAGGTCATATCAGTCTTTTGATCCAGCAGCCATTAATAATCATGGGGCATGAAAAAACTAGACTTGCATATAGTCAGTCCCATTAATAAATGATAGCAATGATCCAATTAAAAGGCCTGGCAAAGGAGGGTTTGTCAGGGTGTCCTTACAGAACATTTTTTGAATGCATGCAGGTCTGTAAATAATCAAGCCCGGGGCCATCCCGCCCTCAGTACCCAGGAGATGCAGGCTGTGTCAACAGCGTGGCACTCTGCTGTCACCACATATCACTCCTGAGCCTTCTCACAGCCCTCAGTCGTGTGAAAACCTCACAGCCCTTATCTTTTTCCTCCTTACCACTCCAACATGTTAGCCGTAGAGCATACACACCAGAGCCAGCCATCTATTCAGACTTTTATTTTTTTTCAAACACAATGTTTGCCCGCTCCATTTGGCTTCCTTTCTGTGGTGTTTTGAGCTGTGCAAACGGAATACAGAGGTTTGAATTGGCGGATATATCATCATGAATACAAGCAGAGGTATTGTAGAACTTAGTAACTTGTCCCCTCTCTATTACCATTAATCCCCTCCAAATTTACAATAAAATTTGTAAATGTAATACTGGAATCAGTCACTCATGAATAAATACATTGTTCTGACTGTGTCTAAGCCACTATTCCTGCTCATGATTCTAAGAGCTTAAACAAGAATATAAGCTTACCACTGTTCTAACCTTCATAAAACACTTGTCTTGCTGTATTTCAGAATTTAATTAATGCACCAGACTCCTCTTAGCTAACAAATATTGTCAACCACTGAATCTGTCCCTGAAAATGTGTGATTAACGGCATTGTGGTTGTTGCTGGTTACCCTTTTGTTTAGCTGCGGCACACAGACTGGCCCTTTTAAAAGGAAATGCGTGGAGATATGAGGCCTTAGATGAAAATGAATGTGACTTGCCATCATTAGTGGAACGGACATGCTCATCCAGGTTGGCGTTTAGCTTTGTGCCCGAGGCTTGATGATGCCCTAAAATATGAGCCATAGTGTGTGTAGAGCAGGCTGTGACCTTCTTATAAAGAAGCGTTAATACTCCAGAACAATATGACGGAACAGGGGAACAAAGTGATCTTAATTAGGAAAGGAACTCATTCTGCCTGACACCAGCAGAGTCACCAGTCTACCAGTCCACTCTCCAGCACCTTATTACCACTTAATGACTTACATTGAATTAAACATGTCAGCCTAACTTTAAATGCAGAATGAGAGACAATGCTTTATATATGAAAATCATTAGGTATGAGCAGATTTGTGTATAATGCACTCTCTCACTGAAGGAAATGTTAAGCATAAAATTGCATTTATTTAACCATGGCCACATCATTAGCATTTCTCACTTACTAAAACATTAAAATATTTATTTTGAGCTGGGAAGGGCTGCCACTGACTGTACGTACACACCGCTGCCGACTTGAGCTTCAAAGTTACAGGAAGTCATTAATTTTCAATGGAAGCCAGCTTCTCTCAGCTGCAAGAAGCGACAAATCAGTTGGCGTGCTGGGCGTGTTGAGCGACCAGTGCGTCAAGCAGAAAGTTGAAGTTTGGTCAACTTTATGGTAATGAGCTATGACGCGGTTCAGCGGCAAACGACCAGCAACCAATTGGAATATAGACGTCCTTCGCGCTGGCTAATCCCAGAGAAACATATGATGTAAACTTTCGTTCCTACCAAAACATTAGTTCCGAGAAAATGGAAGAAAAGTTCATAATCGCTGTTGCTGGGTTCCCTATAATTTATGATATGACTTTGTTTGCATATAGGGACCAGTTAACGTTACCTGCCGGTCACATCGTCTCTAAACAGTCCGCTCACAGTAAAGTCCTGCACGGATCAACAGAGTCTGGCGGCTGCTCACTCTGCCTGCATTCTGCTGCGGTTCAGCGGCTAACGAGCAAGTTAACTGCTAACAGACACCGCTGCGACCAACAACCAATACAAATTCTGTCATTATATATGTAATTTATAAAAGGTTTCTAGTGTCAGTGTATTGGCTGTGCAGTAGCTGCTTGTGCTTTTTCTTCAATCGTGTGTTGAACATGATCATTTCTTTCAACACAGAATGCTGCCATGTTAGAGCGGCCAAAGCGTCAAAAGCTTCCCCGTACTTTTTGACAAGCGTCCTTGACAGGGCGGCCAGAGCTTCTTTTGCAGCTCAAGTCGGCAGCATTGTGTACGTACAGTCAGGCATCAATTTGACATCGTCATTTCTGCTACGATGGGCCTTGACTTTTAAATTAATATAGAAAAGGTTTTCATTTCTATATGTGCCACAATCTGCTGAGCAAACCATCTAAGGTAAAACATTGAGATTATTTTGTAAACTTTATCATTTTGTTGCATTTACCCATGGAGGACCTTAGATCCAATCTAAAGTATTTGCACTTAACCCCATAATGTCACTGTTTTCAAGAAAGATTTTCAATGTGCTTTTTTTATTTTAATCAGTGTTGGATAACAAGAATGCAAATACTGCAAATGTCATGTTTTTATGGATGAATACATTTAAAGCTGAACAAAACTGCCACCAGGGTTGGGTTTAATTAAAACAGTGTATAATTATCTTCCTTCAAATATTAAAAACATCCAACTTAAATGGCAAAAAATGCAGCTCTCAAATTTACGCTGATTTGATTGAGGTGAAATTGACTTTACCAACTGTTTAGACAACAATATGAAGTTACTTTTATTTTCTTATACACACAAATGAAACCAGTGTAAACTCATTGCTATTCATGTGATAATAAACCTGATTACAAGTACACACAGTTGCAGGTCTCTCTTACAGTTAAGATTCTTGCTCTTGATGACTTATTTGCCCCATACAATAATTTACATATCCCTAAAGTGCAAGCAAGGCATTAACTCGAGGGAGGAAAATAGACGTGAATGCTATGTATTTATTGATGAAATAATCATCAAGCTGCAGTTCATTAGACCCTGCTTTATGTTTCGGTTTTAATTATTGGCCCTGGAAGGTATAACATGACAGGATCTTTAATCACCCGAGACAGAGGCTTGCTTCAAAAGGACACCTAGCTGACATGCTGAGCGGGGAATGTGTCTGCAATGCAGATTCACTGATCTCTATGAGTACATGTGTCACATCACCTTGATAATTAACAAAGGGATGTGTCAATAATCACTGAGCAATCAGGAAAGCCATGGCAGCAGGTGGGTTCGAAGGCTGGAGTCGCAGTTCAGGCATCGCTACTGCCAATCAAAGGTATACTCACCTCTCCATATAGATGGGGGGAGACCACCAGCACCAGCTGCATTCCCACAGCAAATATTCAAAGAAGGGCAAATTGGACTCAGCTCAGTGGAGCAAGGAGGGCTCAGAGAGAACCCTTCTACTGCCTTGTTGTGCACATGCGTACTGTGTGTATTCTGTGCCCACAGAGATAATCTGCATTTCAGTATCATATGACTTACCTAAGACTGAGGTACAGTATTAGTATGCACTTCAACGTGAATAGAGAAAGTGAATTTGGGAAAAGCTTTGGCTGAAAAGACTCAGGGGCACTTTGCAGTTGAAATATAGGGGAGTGCACTGTGCATTTCTATGTTTCATGCATGCTATGCACTCTATATGCTTGGCTACCTTCTGTACTCACACAGTCAATCAGGATGATTCTTTTCCTGTGAAGTGCTGCAACCCCTGCATGGAATTTTCATCCAGCAACCAAAAGCGCAATGCAACATTGATACCAGTCAAGGGTGGCCTCATCTCTCGTTCATATAATCTGTATGATCTGTGCATTTTTGGTGCCACACTAACTTACTTTCACCTCTGTGAAGTAGCCGCAGGTTCCAGAGGGAAGCTATTAGGCATTATGTATCTCTCTACCAGCCTAAATGTACCACCATGGCGTCAGTAGCGGTGTGATGCAAACTGTAGGTTGAACAGTGCAGTGAGTGGCCCTTTTGCCCCTTCACAAGTCTATGTGATACAAATGTCTGTGGTTGTTGAGACATTTGCTCTATCTTATGAGGCAGTGCTGAAGAGGGTGAGCCGGTTTAAAATAGAACTCGGGTTGCAGTACATAATTTTGTGAAAGGCTGATGAATCTGTCACAACTGTTGGACACCATTTAAAACCCATTCATTTTTTTCTATTTATCCTTTTAAGTCTATACATCTTTGAATTTCTACTGTGTCTAATTTTTTTAAGAATATTTTTTGGGCATTTTTAGGCCTTTAGGACATCTAAAGACATGAAAGGGGAGAGAGAGGGGGGAATGACATGCAGTAAAGGGCCACAGGTCGGAGTCGAACCCAGGCCCACTGCGTCGAGGAGTAAACCTCTATATATGGGTGCCCGCTCTACCAACTGAGCTGTCCGGGCGCCCTGTGTCTATTTATGAACAAATGTCTGGAATTAGAAGAAGTTTCAGTAGGCATATGTTGTTTTTTAACTGCTCATGCTTCTTTGAAGGTTTGGTAAAAAAATTGCTTTGCTGAGAAACCGAACATTATATCTGGTTCGATTTAGGTCCAAGCAATGTGATTGTTGTATATTATAACAAAGTTGTAAGAGTGTATGAAGTTGATAAGTTTGGAGCCTTCACCTGTTGGTCAGAAACTCTGAAAGATCTGAAATCACATTTATTAGCTGTGTTGTCACATATTCAGCCTGAAAAACAGTAAACATGCTTGTTATGCAAAGGTTCATGATTCATAGTTTTGCAGATCTAATTTAACTTTATAGAAATCTAATTTGCATGGTTGTTTTCTTTGTATTAAAAATAGGTGAGAGGCTAAACAGATTCAGCACTTAATTCCCCAAGCTGCATTAACACACACATAGTATGCAGTATATACAGCACAGACTACATGTTAAAAAATGAATGTGTAAAAAAGATATTGACAGGTGACATCTTCATTTAGATTAAGACGATGCTAATGCATTGTTTACAATGTTTTTCTCTTATACACTATTTGAAATGTTGACATTTTTAGCCGTCTATTTTGGTGTTTATATTTTATTTTACCTTCCTGTCTTTTGTCACCAAACTGACTTTATTTCCCCACAGGGATTACTAAAGTTCTGTCTCCCTATTTCTCTCTTCTCATCTCTCTTCTCATCTCTCTTTCTCTTTCTTTCAAACAATGTTCAATATTATTAGTTTACTGCCGTAGATTTCTATGCTGGCTCTGAAGATAAATCATTTTTATGATGTTAAGAAACATACTTTTGATGACAACTGAGCAGACTAAGTTAATTTACAGTTGCCATGCAAGCACATAGACTGGCAAGTAAAAGCTGTATAAATGACCAAAGGCTATTACATACATAAAGTAAGCCTGCTGTGAACATGATTCTCATACATCACTTCTTTTTTTTTTTAAATATTGATTTTTCTTTTCATGAAGAATGCATGAGAAAACAAAAAAATCTCCAAATAACTGAAATCATTGAATGAATTCAAAACCCAGATCGATGTTGTTCTATCATGTAGTCTGAAATATCTCTGTTCACAGAGCTGCAAGAACTGATGAAAACAAATCAGTCCAGATATCAGGCACCAAGGTTACGTATGTGAAAATCAGGACCAAAAAAGTGCCTTGTTGTATACATGTGCCATATTACATCAAGTTAATCATTGGCTGATGTTATATTATGCTAAAATTCTAAAAATAAATTGAAAAAAAATACATCAAGTATGTAATATTTAGCACTGTACCATCATTAATTCAATGTATTTGCTATATCATAGACTAACCTGTTTTGAACTTTACAAATGTACACAAAAATTAAGTTCAAATATATGCGTAACATCATTTCATGTCTAGTTTTTTTCTGTAACTTTCTACACAACTACCTAAAGAAAATAGCAACTCAAAAAATGTTTAGACTGCGGTTTGTTCATTTAGAACAGAAAAAATATTATGCCCATACTACTATTTCCTTTAAGTCAACTCATTGGAAAAGTACTCCTGTGACTAGCAGTACTTTCCCAGTGTTAAGCTATTCAGTTCAGAATATATAAACAAATTACAAGGATGAATATAGTACAATGTTGCATTAGTGATAAGATATAGCAGGTCAAGCATTTATTCAAGTGAGCTGAGTGTTTGTGAAAAAGATAAATGTTAACTTATTTAAGTTAACCGCTACTGCTGTCACCTGTCAGCATTTTGAATGAAGGCAGCTTATCTAATTATCCGTGTGGGAGGACATTTGTTTTGAAGTAAAAAAAAAATTTATATATATACAGTATGTATATATGTATGTTCATAGCTAGATAAATATATAATTGACTCTGAAGTCCATGAAAAGAAGAAGCGTGTTGACAAATTAGCTATCTACTTCATTAATTAAGTACACTTGTTGATTAGGGGCCTGAGACCAACCCGTTCTCACTTCCATCTTGTCGGCAGCTTAGTCATTGGCCATCAGCGTCTGATACAGACACGCCAGGCTTTCAACTGCTTGACCGCAGTACAGTGAGATGATGTAGTAAAGAGCGACAAAGTCCACGTAGGGATGGATGGGTCAAACAAACACAGGACTTTCACCCAGGAGACCGCTGTCTTGTCCCGTGTAAAACCAAATGTCAACGTTGACTTATTTGAACTTACGTTATATACATAACATACGTAAGTTACCTAACAAACATAATTATTTCAACCAAAACCCCAATCTTTTCCTAAACCTAACCATACCCTGCACCTTGAAAAATGACACAGACAAGTGCCCAAAGCATTAAAAACGCGTCGCCAAGGCAGCCGCATGTGCCAAGTTGGGAGTGAGAATGCGTTGCTAAGACAAATGTTACTCTACAGTATGTGCAGAAACAGGCATTGATTTGAATCAAGGAAACAGCCTATTTCAAGTATTTGTTTCCATTTGTCTGTACTCCAGTGCTTGCTGTCTTAAAGAAGAAAAGCCATGAACTCATCTTCAGCACGTAATGGACAATATCATAAACCTTTCACTTTAATTTTTAACAAATCCAGGTCTGAGATACATAACCCAGAGTCCCCAAGAGTGAAGCTGTATCTTTGAGAAGAACAAAGCCTCCTGTACTCATTCTGCTTCAGGGGACAACAGTGAGCTGATGCAGTTCCCCATCTGAAGTGACAATCCTGACAGAATATAAGTAATTGCAGCCTTAAACAGTGGGCAATGGATCTGACAAACATTTAGATGCTATCTCCCAGTTACAGTGAATAACTGCGCTGCCACTCCCACACCAGTGTGGCCACTTGCAACACCAGCCAGACATGTAATCCCTTTGGACAAGAGAGCACCTCATCAAGCACAGGCCCAAAATCAAAGTAATTGACAAAAGCAGGGAAATAATGAATAGACCACGAGTAGATAACCAAGCATTTTTACCGGAATAAAGGCATTAGCTGCGTGTGCTGTCCAACTCAACAACAAAGGAGGCAGTGATTTGGGAAGTCAAATGGCTAGAAATGTAAAACAAATATACTGTATATATTTAAATGTGTTGATCCATTTATATTTGCCATAGCTTTATGATATGTTTTAAAATAAAAAATACATGATAAATTCTATATTTCTATTACAGTGTCTGTTTTTATCATTTTCATTGACTGTAGTCTTGATACATGTAAACAGACAAGTATGTGTCAGGCTAAAATGACTTTACTATTGTGTTCTTTACTTTTAGTCTGCTTGTTTCTGTTATTGTACCAAGCAGTTGTAAGGTACAGTGAGCCAGACAATATTTCCTCATCTCATTTATGTCCCCTTCGGGTCACACTCAGTATCGGGCAAAGACTTCATCACATACACATCTATTTACAAATGCAATTTTATCCCCGCTGCTGCAAAGATGATTCCAGTTGCTTGCTTGAGCTTGTTTTCATATCCATTTTCATGCCTACCTCTGTCACCCCGCCCCCCCCCCCATGTGTGTCATGAAACAAAATTTTAATGAGGTCAAAAAAGTTCGTAGCATATAGAAGGGGATTCTGAGGGTCCCGGAGACATTTTGGCCATTTAAAACCAATTTCCTGCGAATCTTCAATATATATGCATATTTCATGTCCGTCACAACCTACAAAATTGACTTATTGTGCAAAAGATCCAATCATCATGGCAGCCTGGTCGTTTCGTAATTAGGGTGACATTTGTTTCTTCAACATCTTAACATCTAAACCCATTCTCAATCCCAGTTCATACAAAAAACACGTGTGCTTATACTGAACACAAGACAGGACAGAATGAGCCAGCTCTAGGCTGGTGTGCTGTACATCAACCAACCTTTTTTCCTAAATAACTATATTCATTTTGAGCTATATTGCACCAAAATTTGGTTTAGGTTTATATAAACAAAACTTTCATGCTGTTCACTGTTGATTTGTTTTAGGCTCTTATAACAATTATATAAACTTGTAGCAATTAAAGCATTATAAATAATGAACAATCCACTTTTGCTGCCCTTTTTGTCAGCAGAAATACGTCAAGTGTCCCTGTGGTCGAGCCCAAAACATTGCTTGTCAAAACAGTGCTCTACCCGCTCATGAAAACATTCCTTTACTGCACCAACAGTGGTCAAAAACTCCACAGGGAACCTTAAATGTAAAGTCACTCTGGCACTAGTCTATATCCTTCGCGTTCCACTTCCGGGATTGCTCCGTTTCTGCAGGAAATTCTGCCGGATGCATGTATTTTCCGTTTCCTTCCGCTTTCTTTGTGTTGGAATTTTAAATTTGGTGGATTTATGAGGACTATTGTTGACTGCTCCACATATCTCTGCATGGTAAATTATGACAGCAAGCTAGACTATCTGTCCAATCTGAGTTTTCTCTTGCAGCGGCTCTGTGCGGAGTTTAGCACTGCCCATGAGGATTCTGATTGGTTTAAAGTAGGGCTGTCAGCATTAACGCGTTAATCGCAATGCGATTAAGGGCCGAGCATAACACGTTCATTTTTTTTTAATCGCATGCCACCATTTATTAATTTATTTTCACTTCACTCGGCTTCGCGTCGTGCCTAACAGGCTACTATTTTGACCATTTGCCGCACTTTGCCATACTTCCTCGTAACACATCCTGCTGCTGCAGGCTGCAGGCATGATTGAGAAAGACAGCAGCAACACATTTCTGAATGGCGCTTTTTATTTTCCAAAACTCCCGGACGGTTCGAAAGCCATATGCACATTGTGTAAAGCCAAATTAAAATATCACAAAGCACGTCAAGCTTGAGCTACCACCTACGAGCTAAGCATAGTAGTACAGTTAACGTGACTCAGGTTGATGCTAGCAGGCTCAGGCAAAGCACTATTTTGGAGAGTGCTACTTGCCGACCTGTGGATGAAACCAAATCCAAAAACAATTACTACTGCTCTTGCAAAATGGGTGGCAACTAACTGCAGACCTGTCAGCATCGTAGAAGACTCGGGTCTTAAAGACTACGGTTGGCATGTTCTGACCTTTCTTATACATTGCCATTGAGAGGGAGAGTAGTTTCACGCACGCATACACAGCCTGTACGACACGGAGAAAGCAGCCAAACTGGAACTGCTGCAAAGTGATGCAAAGTGATGCAAGGTGACGTCCAGTGAGTAATCAAAATTATTTAGGAGTTACTGCACACTATATTGACTCTAGATTCAAATGTGTGACTAGATTCACACATTTTTCTTTTGTTTACAGTAAATAAATAAATAATAAACAAATACAAATCTTAAAATCAAGTTCATAAAGTCACTTTCTTTGCATTCATTTGATTCCCAGTCAAGATACACTGGTAAGAATCACTTTCCATTGTTAATATGTACTTAAAAACAGTTCTGAAATGCAAAATAATAGAATTTTAATCATGTGATAATCGCGATTAACGTGGTTACAAAAAATGTATCGTTTGACAGCCCTAGTTTAAAGAAATGCCATTAAACCAGAGCACGTTTTCCTCCCATCCCCGAATGCTATGTGGACTAGCCAGACTCTCCTTCAGCGCGCTTTGGAGGAGGGTCTGGCAAAGCAAGACTACTCTGGCACTTGCTTCATTCGAAATCCATTTCAGCCAACATGCAAGCCAATAAAAGAACGTTCCACTAAGTACAGTCCATAAAATTAAAAAATTAAATTAAACTAAAGCTTGAATATTGACAGTATTAGAATAAAACAAAATTATATTCATTATGTTCTACTAGATGTTCACCATATGTCTAAATGATTTACAAAATGTGCATATTTGCATGTAAAATGGTAGTGGGACTTGAATGGCACCCTGAAGGTCGCAGCTTTCCTTGGAAAGTGGAAAGATGACAGAGAATAAAATAACCTTGAAAGAGATATCCAAGCTTCCACTGTCAGCAAGTGTAGAGATCACAGGGGTTGAGGAGTCTCACTTGTTTATCTGCCTTCAGTGTGGCTTTCATGCAATGTTTCACCTCATTACTGTAAATGTCCTCTAACAAATCCAGCAATCAACCCATATCTGTCTCTGTGCACGCACTGGTACAGTAAGTTAGATAAATTTCCCTTGCAAACGGCTCATGTGATACAGTTGCATCATCTGCCCCAGTTTCAGAACTATCACTTGATGGTCTAAAAGATGAGAGGAGCAGAAGAAATATTTTAAAGTCAGCCCAGATTTTTTTTCTTTTCTTTTAAATGTACTGTTGCAGGGAGAGCAAAATGAATTAAACTTATTTATATCAAATGTAGAGTACAAGTGGTTGTACAAAATTACTTATTTTACACATTCCTGTCACTGGTTTGTCATGGGACTTGCAGCCTAATAGGTTAAATGAGTGCCATCATATTAGTTAAAATCATTCCGAAATCATGATGATGAAAATAGGGCACCTCATCAATATTGTAAAGTCTGATTTTGTCCCCATATTACGATATTAATTTCAAAGTGGACAGATGGCACCATTTTCATGTCTACCAGCACTCTTCGGGATCAAGCAACAATTTTGCACTTCACTGCAACTGTCTCATAAGAAGGTCATCCATTAAGTTATGCGAGGCTTTAAAAGCCTTTTCATGTATTATGAAATTAATTTTGAAAAGGGTGTAGCACGTGTGTCCCATTCTTCACTGGACTAGCTGTGGCTAAATTACCACATTTAGTTGTTTTACACTGAAAAAGAAACTATTATTATAATACAGCCATTGATGTAGTCAGCTTTAGCTTTATTCCAGTAATGATACTCTAGCGAGCTTGACACACAGTGGCCGTTGCTCAGGAATAGAAAACACCACACTGACCTTGAGTAGACCTTTCAGCTATACCCTGCACATCTTTGGGGGCAATGTTAAGGACTTTGCTCATTGTCATTACAGAGGGGAAAATGTTTGGGGGATCATCTTCATCTCTGATTTAATGATGCATAGTGAAATCTTATGAGAGTCACTTATGTCCCATAAAATCCCTGGAAAAAGCTGTAAAATCAATGACCTGTTTTGTTACTTAATGGGTAGCTCAACTGCAGAAAGGTTGGACCTTTCTGATTCTTTTGCCCCACCCCCTTAAGTATAAACTTTGCAATGTGGCATTGGACATACAGTTCCATAATTTATGCTTTCATCTGCAAGTTTTGGCTTTAATGGCATTTTAAGGCTCAATAAACTGTATTCTAACGTTGCACGATTACTAAATTTTTCAAGTGATAAGATATACAGTATATATTACAATCATTTTCCCTATTATAAACTACTATGCAGGTTTGGATACTTTGCTGGCCATTGTACTACAGTACTGTGGATGTCTCCCATAATATTGTACCTTCTAATCTCAGTGGGGTATTAAAACTGGAATGATTGGTATGCAGCCTTAATGTGGGAGAGTTAAGAGTTAGGGGTGAGAGAAAGGATATAAAACCAACCAGGGGAAAAATTAATATGAGGCAAGGTAGTGGAACTGATAGTATTCTATAATGTGTTGGCACCGAGATTGGAGAAGAAAAAAAAATGTCACCAAACATAAAGTGATGAAAGTTGTGAATTGTTTGGAACATTTTCTTATAGCACAACAGAAAATGTTATGAAGCCAACCGTAAGAGGTAAGAGAAACTCTAAACTCTTAAACTGTTTGATGATATACAGTTAGTCCATTTTCTGAAAATACTTAAAAAGTGAATTAAATTAAATAGTTTTTTCTCTCTGTTTTTCAAACTTTATCAGTGAAAGTAAAGGTACATAGTGAAGCTGTAAATCCAGGTGAGGATTGTTTATGTATTCTACCCCATCCTTGTAAATCCATAATCATTAACATCTGCTCTAGCTTTCTTTATTGAACAATTTCGCCCATGTGTGGTCCACTTATCCTCGTTAACTCCACTTTAGCCAACTCAGCACATAGATCGAAGGATAGATAGAAAGGAAAAAGAGGGAGAGACAAACACAGAGTAAAAGGCAGAGACAGGAGGGCACCTTTTGGAAGATAAACTAAATAACTTCTGGCTCTATTTTAAGCTTTTAGGTCCAGGCATGCTCGCTACAGACGTGGCTTACTTGTCTGTATTTGGTCCCAGGAAGTAATTCCTTAGCCCACTATATTTTGACAACTGACCCATGGATTTGCTGTCTGGTTGCAGGATGTCTTGAAATAATATCTATAATTGCCTCTCTACATTATTGATTCAGACAAGGTTAAAATAAGAGCACAGCATGTATATTGAGAAATTGTTGACTGCTGAAATTAAAAACTCATTAGAAATCCCATTGACCTTGTCTCTATGATAACTTTACGGTAAAGCCACCTTTTTGAGACAAATACATGAACTGCTGTGCTCATTCACTATTATTAGTACTATATAGCAACAACAACAACAACAACAACTGTAGTAGTAGTAAAGTAGTAGTACAGTGGTATTTGAGGTCTTTTGAGAGCACAGTGGGCCACTGAACACCCAGATTTGTGAGATCACCCATAACCCTGTATGAGCTAAGCGACACTAGTCATCAATATGTCCAGGCCCTGTCAATATCCACAACCAACCATGCAAAATATGTCTCATTGCATGAATGCACAAAAAATATATTAATATGCAATGTTACTTTACAATTTTTACTTTTACATTTTTTTATGCCTTTTATTGACTTTATGAGATTTTATTGATTATTGTATTGATTATTGACTATTTTAATGAACCAAGCACACGCCATAGCCTGGCGCAGGTGCGTTTAGGGCGTGTGCGAATCCACTTTTGCTAGTTTAACGGCGGAAAAAAGGGTCCGTGCGTCAGTCGCATAGTTCAAAAGGGTTGTACTTAGTGTCTTAATTAATTCACAGATGTGTTTTGGGCGTAACTTACAATAAACCAATCAGAGTTTCATCTCCCATTCCCTTTAAAAGCCAGGCGGGTTTGTAACTTGGCGCATTATTATTATGATGGTGGATTTACTAAGCAGGAAGGAGAGATTTTCAGGAGAAGAAACTGATCTGCTCATGCGTGAAGTGAAAGCGCACGAGCAGATCATATCATAATACTATTTCACACCGTGATATTTTTATTGTTAATCTTTTGCATTTTTGTGTGCTGCTGCGCGTTCCTGTGTGTGTGTAACAAGCATAGTGTGCGCTCGCTGTGCACGAGCCTAGGCACATTTTACTAATGCGCTGTTAAAATAACAATGAAATGCTGTGTTATTGACTTTAGACCAGGTTTTTGTTGATCAATGGCGCGATCACTTTCAGCTGCCTCTAGATAGCAATACGCCAAGAATGCACCTGAACACACCTCCCTGTAAGACCAGCACGACCATGGGCGCAGGTGCATTTGCTATTTCAACGACGTGGGCGCTGGACGGGAAATTGACAACTGCGTCGGTCTTAAACTAGCAAAGACACTTGCGCCAGGCTCTGCTCTGCGCTGCGCCAGGTGCAAGATAAGGCCGTAGGAGTCAGAAGTTGTTGAAATTGTTATGGTTTATCCATGACCCTAAACTTGACCGAGTGGTTTAATTGCCTAACCCTTTGACGTTGCAGTCACAGAATAACAAAATAACTGCATATGTGCCTACGTTAATTAAAGAAGGTACAGCCTAGTTTGTTTAGTGAAACACCTCATAGTGGTAATCTGTGAAACATATTTTCTTTTTAAAACAGTATGGTTTAAATTATGTATATTGCACTGTACTAACAGGTAACTTTTTTTGAAGTGCAGAGCAAAACACTTTGATGGTGCTACTTTGATGTTGCTGGACTGACCAGCTCCAACACCCCCCAAAAAACAAGCATGGTCTATTGCACTAACATTAGATTTAACAGAATCACAACTGGTGTCCATCAGAGAGACAGAGTGAGAAAAAAAAAAACTGCAGATGTTTTATTTAATTTGATAACTATTTAGTTACAGTACATTATTACCACATTTCTGTTATAGTAACTGCAAGCCAATACCAGTTACGATCTTACAAAAGACAACAGCTACACTGCATCTACAACATTAGTACTGAATAAGCACTATCAACAATATTAAAATTATATCCACTACAGCCAAGAGTAACATAATGATTTGATGCTAATTTTCTGTAATTCAATTCAGTTTTATTTTATTTATAGTATCAAATCATAACAATAGTTATCTCAAGACACTTTAAAGATAGAGTAGGTCTAGACCACACTCTATAATTTACAAAGACCAAACAATTCCAGTAATTCCCACAAGAGCAAGCATTTAGTGCGACAGTGGCGTGGAAAAACTTCCTTTTAGGGAGAAACCTCGGACAGACCCAGGCTCTTGCTAGGCGGTGTCTGGCGGTGCCGGTTGGGGGTGTGATGAACAGTGGCAATAATGGTCACAATAAAGATAATGGAACTATGACTAGAAATAATAGTTGTAGTAGTTCATGGCATAGCAGGGCACTGCAGGGCGTTACAGGGTGTAGCAGGGCACTGCGGGGCATAGCAGGACGTAGCAGGGCACTGCAGGGCATAGCAGGGCACTGCAGGGCATAGCAGGGCGTAGCAGGGCACTGCAGGGCATAGCAGGGCACTGCAGGGCATAGCAGGGCACTGCAGGGCATAGCAGGGCGTAGCAGGGCACTGCAGGGCATAGCAGGGCACTGCAGGGCGTAGCAGGGCACTGTAGGGCATAGCAGGATGTAGCAGGGCGTAGCACTTGACACTGGGTACTCAGAAAAGCATGTAAAAGTTTGAAATGACTGCAAGCTGAATAACTTCTGTGTTTTATAACTTGAAGAGATTTTTTTAATAAATTCTCACTGATATATATATATATATATATATATTATTATTATTTTAGACAGAGTGCCCAAAAAAGATTGCTGGAATTATTCATCCATTGCAGTCACATACAGTATTTTAGGTCACAGATCACAATTTTCTCTATCAGGCAGAAATGTTACACAATTCAACCTAAGGGCAATTTCAGTGTCATTGTATCTTGATGTACACTTAAATTGCCTCTCAAATGACCAAAAACAAGCTTTAAGCAAAACACATATGTGAGTTCCCGTTTTTTGTAACACGCTCCTGTCTCTCTCTCTCTCTCTCTCTCTCTCTCTCTCTCTCTCTCTCTCTCTCTCTCTCTCTCACTCATCCTTTGTAGCAGGTGATCAGGGCCATAACTAGAATATTATTTACTGGATTGGCAATGTTGAAGTTAATGTTGCAAAAATTCCCTTTCTACAGTTGGATTCCAGCTCTAATGAGGCTTCACTGATACAGCGTAGATGGCTCTGTAGAGGAGACCGGTGCTTCTGGAGGAATGTCAAACACCTACCTCTACATTCTTGTGCATCATCATTACGGTCATTTAGTATTTCCATTGAAACGCACAGCAGAAAGTGGCAGCAAAGATCAAAAACTCCATGAAAAATCACCTTGTGCCTTGCGAGTGCAAGGAACTCAAAGTGTTTTTGCATGTTCGAGAGGAAGAGTGCAGGCTGCATCTGCCTTTTGAGCTCTTAGTGTACACGGATGTATTGATTTTAAAGTCATTTCAGTGATCAGAGTCACTCTCAGAGCAGCATTACATACCATGAAAGCTATTTTAAAATAGTCTGGTATAGCAGAGGCAGGATACTCGCTGAAGTGATTTTCGTGTTTTCTAACTGCTGGTTGCTTTTAGTGAGTTATTCAGGGTTATCCTGTTTCCTTGGTGTATTCTTACATGTGACAGAAAACGTTATATGAAAAGTATTTCAGGTATCATAATTTATGAAAATACCTCCACTTGTTTGTGGTAGGTTCGCTCCATTTGATCATGTGATGGCATTTTAAAGCCCTTGTGAAAGGCGGTGGTTTGACATCTTAGGTCAGCCGGACTGTCATGACATTTGCTACTGACAAGTGTTACGTCTGTGAGGAGGATTGTGAGGCCGCTGACTGACATTACAAATGAACAGCGGCTGGAAGAAAACACCTCTTGATGAAAAAGTTAAGTGGACAGTTGGGCAGTCTACAAAAGTAATGTATTCTCCATCACTCCTCACTCAATTTCATTTTTCTATTCTCTTGCTTTTCATGAAATGCATTTGAGGATAGGAGTGTCTTTGTGCTAAACCCCTGGCTGTGTGTGACCCAGGGACTCTATAGTTCAAAGTAACAGACAGCTTTGGTTCTCTACTTTATATTCTTTGACATGTAAGATTCCATCTAAAGCAAAATGTAATTTTCTGTGACAAAATCTCAGTAAGGTACGGCGACTCTGAGTTTTATCGGTGACAATGGCTTCCAAGAACCAATCTCATCAAAATGGTTTGAAAATATTCAAAATGATTACAGACACAATTATATTTTAGGCCCCCAGATCTCATATTCCTTTGAAAGTGAAAGACCTGGACCCCTAAGCCACCCATAGGTGACCCTTCCATCCCACACACACTCACACTTTCTCAATTTTAATACTCCCACACCACAAAATCCATTGAAATTCAGCTTCTGTTGTGGTTCTACGGGTTAGAATGGCCATTCCTGTTGAAAACCTGCCACAAAAACCCAACTATGAGATCTGAGCAGCAGATATTATGAGTCACAAGTCTAAGGAATGTAATGTCAGTCCTGATTACATTTTATAAATTAATAATCATTAATGTTCTTATTGCTAGAGTGTTATAAAGAAATGTTATATAGGTCAAATTTCCAGCACCACATATTATAAAGTGTTGCATAGAATCAAATCACTGTATGACATTTGATTAATGATACCATTAATAATATTTTGCCAGTATATCATGGATAACATAATAACGTGTTAAATCCATATCACATTTACTTTTCACATTTTGCACTAGTCTTAATAATGAAGAGGGTTGGTATTCATTGATAGAAAGCTTAAGATCATGTATTTCATTGATGATGATTTTAGAATAGCAGAGGGTTGTGCTAGTTCTGTATGAAGAAGACTTTGATGGAGGTGGAAATATCTGCGTTATGAAACAGTCTGAAAATGTTCCACCACTTTCAATGAAGCAGCTAAAATCTATATCCCAAAGCTCTCCAAACTTTTACCTGCTGGGATCTGTCAGAAGCATTTAGAGTTTTAGTGTTTGCACTTCACAGAGAATTATACATGGGGTTTTCAACTGTGTAGGCTCAACATCATAGAGACCTAATACATCCATGTTAAATAGTTGTCAAGATTAACACTGCCAAATATGTTTACATATCTTGCCTTCGGCGGGGAGAGGAACATCTAAGCTATGGCCTCAGTGTGTGACTTTGTGATGTCTGTGTGGTATTGGTTCGGCATCATGGGAACTCCTTGGCCAGTTGATGAAAAACTGCCAAATCTTTCATTTTCCTGTAGAAATGCATGGGGCTGAATTTCCCCCCTCACTCTTTTCATGTTATCCGGGGGACTTGTGAGCCAAAGTGAATGATCTTGCCTTGAGGCAACATCTTACACTTATAGAAGTTTGAAACTTTTCACTAGGTAATAATTTTGTTTTGGACAGGTTAATTTATATCCTTGTTATCAAGTTTAAAACCCATAAAAGACTGTAAGTGTCAGCAGGGTGTGTTTAATGTGCATGCTATTTGTGGTTTGGTTGTATGATTGTGTGTGTATGCATCCCCTACAAACATAATTCTCTCATGCCTCATATGCCCAAAAGCCATCATCACACTCTTTGTGTGTACTGCATTGTCTCTGTCATTAGTCATACATTTCTATAAATATTCAATCAGCTTGACTAGTAGCCGGACGCCAAGTTTCCAAAAAACAATCTCACCACCCGTTACATTATTTATTTCTGTGCCCTCTTATGAATTATTTTTCTTGTTCAACTATCATTCCTTCCTTTTTTTTGTTTTACTTTCCTGAATGTAAACCTCGGCAACATAAAAAAAAAAATCTTATCAGCTTATGAATTCAGTCGTAAATTCACGTGTGCGTTTGAATGCTTTGTTGCTTTTGGAAGTTTACGTTACTTTTTGATGTACAGATGTATATACAGGGAGATATTTGGCCAACTGTGACACAAGAAACAATGCTCTGTTATCAGTATTTGACTTGCAAAAGAATGCACATATATTGAAGAAAAATAACATTTGATTTTGTTTTATTGCATCAGGTATACCATAGAATGGAAGTGAATATAGAACTTTGAAGGAAATCTGAGTACTTCCATATATGTTTCCCATTCTTTCCTATTTAATTTAGCCACATCTTTGTAAGCAAATAAAGAAACAAAATGTTATGTGTAATTTAATCTGGCATATAAACACCTTCCACAATATGTCAAACCTTTGAAAACTATTCACTCTTGTGTGCTTGCTAGCTCTGTGTTCCATCATCAGCGGACCACAAACACGAGCCCATTGTTTAAGTCTGATATTCAGCCTAGCAGGTCATTAGTCCCTGCCTGTGCCATTTCTCATATTCAAAAAGCCATGTTCTTTTCATCATTCAGCCCATTTAAGCTCAATTTTCCTAAGTCATTTTTCCGGTGATGAATTGGCCCCAACAGTGGCACTTCAATCATGCCTGATTTTCTATAACATGTTAGAAAATGAGAGAGAAAATGATATGGAAATAAATCACATTCTGCTACATGATCAGAACCACAGTCTGAGCCTGAGCTGTTCTCTACCTTGAGTCAATTACTCATTACACACAGCTATTGACCTTTCTTCCAACAGGAAGTTCAGTGAATATCTCTGCATGGATTGTAATTGACACAATGTCTCTTTTAATAGAAAAATGCCCACATTTCCTCACAAGTTAATTATAAATTCAATAGCAGACCCAATGGCCACAGCCGCTGAGAAAGGTTAGTATAGACATTTGTACCTGCCAGGCCGCCCATACATGAACACATAATTTATTACTGACAGAGAACCCATTAACACATGTACCTTAATGTCATTTAATGCTTTACAGTGTCACAATTTGAAAATCCAAATCCATGTACATTACATAATTCCAGGTGACATGAAAAAAGAGTAAGAATGCTGTAATCTTGGAGCGATTTAGTCCCACATTATGGGACAATTTGAAACTGGCAGCACATCTGTCAAACTAAGGAAAACATGACAAGTCCCTGCTATGATGCTCATAGAGCTGCCCTTCATTTGCCCTGTAGCCTCTTTCCTGAACTCTGCTGAGTCGTATGACAATGGTCTACATACAGCGGGCCCAATGGTAAACAATTTATTTCAATACAGTTCATTCTTATCTGTTGAAAATGTGTGATACATCCTGACACATAAACTGCAAGGGTACCCAGATGTTTCTAAAATCCCATCACATCTGACATCTCAACCTTGACAACCCTTTTGTTTATCTAAAGTGAGGCTGATGGGACAAAGGAGGAGATGACAGCTTGTGCATGTCTTATTTAAATACTACACACAAACACTCACAGAAAAGGTGTTGATGAATTTTATTTTTATTCACGATTTAGCAATGTTCACAAGCAAAGTAACACTTTTTGCCTATTAAAGTGGAAAGATGCAAAGCACTTAATGGTAGCATGCTGATCATTAAGAAAGTCAGCCTGAAGACTTACAACTGGGAGCCACTTTGCTGACTGGCACGTCTGAATTCTTGTAACAGAAGAATGGGAAAAGATAAGTATTTTTCAACAATGAATAAGAGCCACATAGAAAGTATGGTATTAATCATCCTATTTGCTGTAATCACCCAGAATTACACTGACCTATTCTGCCAATCTTCATCATTTCTCATACTGTGACTCACTTAGACATTTTTTCAGCAAATGCATCAATAGATGTGAATTGGTCTGTAAATTTTCTGTTGCCTTCTGCTTCTCACATTGTAAGATTCCATTCTGCTTTATCAAATATCCCGCTGATAGATATCCTTGTCAACCTGCACCCATAATTCATCCATGCGATGTGAATAGTGCTGCATTTTTTTGTAGCAGTGTGGTATGTTTTACCATTCCAACAATAATTTTGATATTTGGCAGCAAATTCCAACTGGCACACGAATCAAAGACAGCGGCAAGAATAATATAATTAGTTTTGTATTTGATAGCTGCATTTGTGACATAAATAGTGCTGGGCGAACACAGATTGCCAGCTGTCCCTTGTAAAGGTATAACAGTTTTACCTTGTGCCACATACTGTAAACCATCAATGTGATGTCTTTATATTAGCATGGATATTTAAGGATAGAATTTATTAACTGTAGTCAATAAACAACATACCAACCATATTAAGCAACATTTAAGTTGGCTTTCTAGAAAAAGGATATACTTTGACAAAAGCATATATAACTCAATGACGCAATGCAGCGAGTGACCTTGCAGAGTTCAACTTCTTTCAGCTGAAAAGCTTGCTGTGGTTTCAGCGGACTAAGAGACAAAAACACTCCACTCAATGATTGGAAATACAGATGAATCCTTGTCCCTGCTGTTCCAGACTGATGAAAAGACTAGAGTATGGAGGAAAATCCACATGAGTACATGCATCAATCATGCCACACATCAGGCCATGGCACGGTGATGTGTGGTCCTTTTTCTCCGTGGCACATATTTGTTCCCTTGATAAAAGAGAAGTAATGGTTCAATGCCACAGGATAGCAGAGTGCTATTGCCAATCAGGTGCATCCCTAACCACATGGAAGCACTGCTGCGGAAAGTTTTTTTTTTTTTTTCAGCAGGGTAATACCCCATGCCACATGAATTGTCTAGGAAATGCTCCATGAACATGACAGTAAAGTCAGCTTACTGCAATAGACTGCCCAGTCACAAGATTTCAATCCAATTGAGCATCTGCTGGATGAGATTGAACATTTGGAGTAGAGATCTCCTTCCAGTCAACTTGATGCTACTGTGGGAAGTACTGAAGACAACATTGGCTAGCATCCCTGTGAAACCCTTTTGACAATATGTGGAGGTTATTTCCTAACAAGCTGACACTGCGAAGGGGGCAGGATGGGATATGAATGGAAATTAATTATCTTTTAAGTGTGTACCATTTATAAATCAAGTGGTGGAAACACATCTTACATAATCAAAATGGAAAGCATATTGTTGTAGTTGTATTAAAAAAAGTGTGTAATCCCCAAATAACTTGCTGTTTTAAGAAATATTGCTGTTCGCTTGATTGCTGAAGGTTAGATAAGAAGATTATTACCAGGCTCATGTCTGGTAAGTGTTTATCTGGAGCCAGCAGCTGGTTAGCATTGCAACTGGTTGGCATTGCAATGCCAACCAGTTTCATGAAGTTATTGGTCCTGCCCTCCCCTAAAAAAGACAAATTGTTAAACAAACAAGATAAAACATGTAAAATAGTGAGCTTTAGAGGTGCTGGTATGCTGGTTTCGTTGCCATTGGACAGAGTGAGGCTAACTGTTTAGCCCTATTTCCAATCTTTGTGCTAAGCTAAGCTTGCTGGCTGTTGACTCTAGCTAAAAATTTAGCGTACATACATGACAGTAGTTGATATTCTCATCTAAGCCAAGATTTCTCAAAATATCCGACTATTCCTTAAATGTTTTATAAAGCAACTGCAAAATAAGCTTTTCATCCGTAATGGATACTAATATCCTAACCACTACATTAACATTTACTCATATACTAGTGAATACACTACAGCTGCATTATCTTAACAATATGTGCTGTACTTTTTATTATAACATCCACCAACAGAGACTAGTCTACTCTCAGAGTCATTTAAGTGCGGTAAAGTGATGATGCATCAACATTAATCTTTCTTTTCGATTGCATACTCTGGAAATGCATCACTTGGGAAGTATAGGGAACCTCTTGACACACTGTTTCCTCTTCATTACCCAACCAGCTGTTGTTCCTAATGAGCCTAAAGGCAATCTCTCATTCCCTTATAGTCATGGGTCTTGTGCAACTGGTGACATATTGTCTGCCCACAGAGTGAGGACCAGCCAGCAGGAAATTATGTTTTTTGTCACCACCAATTTGTACTCTGAGTACAGACTGAGGTGGCTCTATGTGCTCAACGCATTGCAAATTAAGAAAACACATGCAAATAGACAAAACACAAATACAGACAACAAAATACAGAAATGCTGCAAGTTACACAGAACACAAATGGAAATTAATTTAAAAACAATTTAATTCACTTAACTGAAAACATTTAGACATAATTAAACATTCTGATTGCAACATTGATAACCCATAAACCATGACAACAAATAATGTGTCCAAGGTGTGTCCTGTGTTTTTGCAGTATGTTTCTGTGTTTGTGTTTTTACTAGGGCTGTCAAAATAACACGTTAATTTCAATTAATTAATCTGAGAAAAAATAACGCATAAAAACAAATAACGCAGATTAATCCATTCCATATTGACGTTTGACCCGGAGCCGTTCTAGCCACCATTGGACTGTAAAATGAAGGAGGAAGACGAGAATGTGCTGCCTGGATCATTGATTGGAACATTTACTTATACAAATCTTCTTCCTGAATAGGGTTGGGTACCGAAATCTGGTGCCACTGATATGTCTGCACTTCTCTCTGATGCTCTGAAACAGACATTACAGGCAACACAAACACTGCTGCACGTGACACTAGTTAACACTATACTCAACAGCAGCTAATGTTAGCCTACCGCTAGCTAGTTAACACTATACTCAACAGCAGCTAACGTTAGCCTACCGCTAGCTAGTAGCTGGATTAAAAACGGTTAAAATGCTGACCGCTAACGCTAAACGGTGTAAAGTTTGTCTGTATTTCACTGTAGAGGATTCAACACCGGGGTGTAACAATCTGCAGCTGCCGACGTCTGAAAAACACAGACAGTGCGTTCAATGAAACTGGTAATTTACATCCTCGTGTTGCATTCGAAGTTATTGTTAAATGTTCTTTTCCCATCTGGTGGTTATTTTGTCGTTCAACAGCAATTTACTAGTGAAATAAGTTATTGTTATAGTTATTACATTATTATTAAATCATTTAATGTTGACCATATGGCCTTAGCAATAAACAAGTTCTTTAATGTCACCAACTGTTGTTTAGTACCTTTCTTTTTTTTCTTTTTTTTTAACTTTAAAAAGTATCGGTAACATTTTTTAATCGATTGACAGCCCTAGTTTTTACACTTGACAACGTTATGTTTTTTGATAAATGCTGTGCATGTTCTGTCAAATTTGTTTCTCCTTGTGTATTTGCATGTTTCCTTAATGTGTTTTCCTTAATTTGTAGTGTGTTCAACTTCCAGGGCCTCAGTATATATATATATATATATATATATATATATATATATTCGATTAAGTTAATCACAGTCATGGGCTGTGATTAATTACGGTTAATCGCAAATTTAAAATACTAGGATTTACTTGTAATTGTTTTCATTCAGAGGGGATCTATTTAGGGTATAGGCCTTAAATTATGTATAAATGACTTACAAATTACGTATGTTTATCAGTATAATTGGAGAAGACAGATAAATCACATTACCTGCAAGGTTCCAGCAACGTTTCCAACTTTTCCAGTCATATTCACCTGAGGTTAGCATGGTTAACTTGTGCTTTTGCTGTGTCATCTTTGTTGTGTTAAATCCGCCTGATCATTTCAAGAGTTGAATTCCAGCGCATCGGTACATTCTGGACAAGGGACTCCTCTATTAGTCCATGAGAGGCTTGCTGAGCTTTCAGCTCTGCTGTGTTTGCGGGACTGTGTCTGAAGTGTCTGACTATTTTACAGCATTTGGCTAAAACACTGTCAAATCTGCTGTCCCATAAAGCCATGGTGATCACCCTGTGTAATATGTGCGGCACACATGGCAAATGCTTGAATTTGAATTGACTCCTTGCATCGGCAATCATATTGCGAGCGCTGTCTGTTCCTATAGTTTTGACCTTGCCCGTTATGTCCCACTCATTTGCAACTTCAAGAAACTGTCTATCACATGCTTCAGCAAAATACCTTTCTTCTGTTTTTAACACACCCAAAATTAATTATTACAGCTGCCAGTTGTCATCGATTAGGTGTGTTGTTACTCCGAGGTAGTTATGGTTACTTACTGTGTCCAGTGGTCTCCAGTAAGTGCAATAAAAGTACCTTCTGTCATCTGCCTCACTTTCTTAAGCTTTTTCAGCGTCGTACAGTTCATGTATTCTTGTAACAATAGTTCCCCTCAAAGGTAGCTGATATGATGGGTCACCTGTGGCCAGTGTTGGGTGTTCGGGTAAAAAGCAGTGTAACACGCTACTACTGAAAATTTGGTAACGAAACATAGTTCCTTTTTCAATTTGGCGCAACGTTACTTACAGATTTGACAGCGACACTGCCTTCTCAGCTGCGCGCTCACAAGCTCCACACGGGACGTGACAGAGGCTGGTAGCAGAGTAATCATGGCAAGCAAGAAGCAGCCAAAGCTAACTTTTGAGAGCATTTTAAGCTTTGTGGCTTTTTGCTGGACGGCGCTCTGAGCCAGGCAGACACAAAGCTGACAACCTCACAGATGGATGCGTTGGGAGACGGACTCATACATACACGCAGCGGACCGCTGTGGACTTGTGTCGGTTGCACGGACACGCAAGGATTTCCACAAAAGAGGCTGCATGTGTCTACGACAACGCACGGACCATCGTGGCTGCGCGACCGGTTCAAGTCGATACATACATTACATACACTAACACTGTGTAACGCCAATGACCTGCATTCAACCCGTGCTGGACTCGTTCATTATCAATCAGCCGTCACTCTGTGAGTAGAGAATCCAGTCTGCAGTGTAGTTCAGACACTTCACTAATAAACCATAGATTGGCTTTATGGTCAAAGATAGTTTTGGTATAATTAACTTCAGTCTCTGTCAGAGACGCCTATTTTTAAAAGTAACATAAAAGTAACGAGTAAAGTAGAAAGTTACTTTCCATAGGGGGTAAGTAAGTAAAGTAACGGATTACTTTTTTAAGAAGTAACGAGTAACGAGCAAACACTACTTTTTAAAAGTAACTTCCCCAACACTGCCTGTGGCGATCTGGATGATGTCTTGAAAACCCCGGTCCTGAACTATGTTGATGGGCCTGCAGTCTGTAGCGACCCATTTAGCAATTGCACTAGTTAGCATTGCCAGTGTCGTTTGACGAGCACAGCTTGTTGACCCTGTCTCAGCAGTAGCATCTTTGCTAACATCAGCAAAAATGTGTTGGTTTTATCAAAACTTCCAGCTGGAAGCTTTTTATAATGAAACTTGCCGTTCAGAAGAGCGGGCACGTCTCCTCTGTCATCGCTTACTAGCATTTGCCAAGCCACACGTATCACACAAAGCGTAACCATTAGTGCTGCGATAACGGGAAGAAGTTGGGGTCAAACTTGATAAAATCCTTACTTTGCGTTAAAAAAATAACGCGTTAACATTGACAGCTGTAATATATATAGTTTGGCTCTTAGTCACAATGCCACTCTCTGATGTTTGAAACAATTCCACACATAGTTTTTGCTGAGTAATCACTTACAATAGGACTGTCGGAAGGCAGCACGGTGTCTCAGTGGTTAGCACTTCTCCCTCACAGCAAGAAGGTTCTGGGTTCGAATCCAGGTCGTTCTGGGCCTTTCTGTGTGGAGTTTGCATGTTCTCCCTGTGTTCGCGTGGGTTTCCTCTGGGTGCTCTGGTTTCTTCCCACCATAAAGACATGCATACTAGGACTACAGTTGAAAATTAGCCGACTGGCTAACACTGGCGCATTTACAGAAATGTTGATTAATGTGCATTGTCCTAATCAAATAAACTTACAAACAAAAAAGTTAATGATGTGTTGATTTTCAGACAGTGTGTATCAGCCCATCTCAGCATACTGAGACAGAACATATGTACTGTACGTGCACAGCCCCCGCCAACATAATTTTGAGGCTTCCATGCATGAGTAGCATCACTTTATAAATCCACACTTAAAATGTCTCCATGCTGCATCGGCAATACTCATTCATTACTGCTTAAAAAATCAAGAACAATGCACAAAGGGCACATTCCTCTCTGTGCAACTTAGCCTCAAAGTCTGTATTGGGAATATCAACACCTGAGCAATTTATCTGTACGTAGTCAGACAAGTCTTTGCAAATAATCAGCATCGGTCCCTGACAGGGTGCTGCAGGTGTAGATTAGCTCCCACTCAGATTACAGCCTCATGAATCCTCATAGATAGAGTATGTACCCTGATGGCGAGTGAGTGAAACTGCTTGTGGTGTGCCAGAGGAGAATTACTCCCCTGATGTATCACATTAATATGTGATAAACAACCTTGCATTGCCAGATTACAATAAATAATTCACTACACTTCAGAGGATGTGATATGTGCCTGCACAGATTATTTACAGCTTTGAAATTATTCTTTTAATCTTGTACAGCAAGCTGCCAAGGTGAACCCGGAGTAAATAATGCATGGCAAAAATGTATTCTTGTTATATATTCTTTTTTTTTGTCTGACGGTATTTTCTATTATTTCTCAGTGAATGGGTGAATGACTTGTGGGAGTGTATGCCTGGTGTTTTGTGTTGTTTTGTTTGTTTTGTGTTGTTTTTGTTTCTATCAAGTTTGGGATAATTTGAGGGTTATTATTTATTCTTGTGAGTTACTCTGTAGAGTTTATGCCCTGTTCACAGCTAACAGAAGTGTAGAAAGCTGATTACAGATACTCTCTCTAAGAAAAGATTTTTACTTTTTTTCAACAGAAAGTGATTCTCGGATTTATAAAAGTTTAACTGAATTTTGTGCTGTACAATAACAACTGTTGTGTCTAATTGACACAAATACTGTATATACTGTAGGTTCAAGTATGCATCCGCAGACTATCAGTAGTTCAAGTGGTGCTGGAAGTAGTTGCTTTTTGTACCATCCTCAGTGATAGAGTATTATTTTTTAAGGCATCAAAATATCAAAGAATCTCTGAAGAGCTCCTGGTTGAAGCAGATTTCAATGCACATTTTCAGTCAGTGGGGATTAGGGAACATGTTTAAGTGCAATAAATATAAATATAGACAAGTAAGTTGAAAAGACATGATGTGTGTGACAAGCTCTTCTTTGTGCAATTGAAAAAGTTACCTCTTAATGGGCGAGCTACACACACCAAATGTGTTAAATGGCAAGCATCCACCTCAGAAGTGCCTCTGTGAACATTTTTGAAAACAGAAAAAGAAGTTTCTTTTATTGTTGAGTCCAGGAGAAAGGGGGCCAGAGAACAGCTGACGAGCAGGATTTCTAATGTCGATGTTATGATTCACAGCTGGATTGAAGAATATTCAGCTTTCTCCCAGAGTAATTAAAAAGCAAATTGAGTCAGATTAATTTGGATATATGATGCCAGGAAAAGGACAAGAGAAAATGGTAAAAAAAAAAAAAAAGAAACCTAGTTGTTGATGCTATGGTGATTGTCCCAAATTTCAAAGAAAATTGCACTGGGTAATTTTATTTTATTCAGTGTTTGAATTGATGTGAACTTTTCAAACTGAAAATGTCACTTTGTCCATTTATCCCCTAGTTATTATTTATCTGAAAGAAATGTGCAGTGAGATGTCAAAAACATGTGTCTATACTAGGTCTGTCAAAAATAAACGTGATAATAAAGAGAAATTCCTTTTAATGCCACTCATTTTGTTTTTTTCGTGCAATTGACGCACGCCAATTCTGTGCTTTGGGCTTCGGGCCTCGGGCCGCCCCATAGTTTTGGGAAATCAGGAAGCGATGCAGCAGTAACGTTGTGGATGGCTAGCAGAAACCAATCTTCTTGAGTAGAAATGGATAACGAAAAGGCAAGTGAATGGCAAGTTCAAAACTCTTCCAGATGGTTCTCTCGACAAGACTAAAGTTATTTGCATCTACTGTCTATCTGAATTGAGTTGCCACGGATTATGTCGAGTCTCAAATACCACTTGCTGGCCAAGCATACGGCTGAGGCAGTGAACCCTCCTCTCCCTCGCCAAAGGCAGGCCACGCTGGATAATATGTCATATGGTCATATGTTCCCATCTGTTGTTGCTTGATGTGCTTGAGTTTGCCATATTATGCTTTCTGTATATATTTTTAGGCATACAGTACCTTTGAGGTTATTCTGGAGAATATTCTAGACAGTATTTGTCATTGTTTTGGATTGTTGCAATAATAATAAACCTTTTGCATAAAGCAAGCATATTTGTCCGCTTCTCTGTTGATAAGAGCATTTAAAACTTAAAAAATATGCCTTTTAAAGTACATTCAGAATAGATTAAAAAATGTTTTTTTATTAATTTGCGATTAATCACAAGTTAACTATGGACAAGTTGTATAAGAGTATATTGAAGAATATGTGACCTTTTAGCTTCCCATGGAGGTTAAAGTAATGCAGCTCCATGGAAACTGATAACTAGCAGGCACAGAACATTGCGTTGGCCCACCACCACCATGTGATCAAAAAAAGTTGAATACATAATGAATCAGTTGATAAAATCTAGAACATGTACACAATTCCAAGGTACTTGTATTTCATTGGAGAAGTATATTTGCACCAAGAGATGATACAACGCAGTATCCACCACATTACCATGAAGTTACTTCTGCATGGGGAACTGCAAGCACCTTGTTTATATGCTACAAACCGATCAAGTTGTGAATAAACACGTGTACATGGGTCAAAGCTTTTTTGTGTTTTTGCTATGATGCAGCAGTTGTCGCTCATTGTGAAAAGCAGCTTTAGGCAGAGGCAAACAGCAATACATTCAGCTGAAGCCCTGAAGATTGAATGAAAGAGAAGATAAAACGAGACATTGCTTCTGTTCTGTGTCTGAAAAGCATGATGTGACTCATGTATATTTTTGATCTAACCTTGACAGGGAACGTGCAAATAGGATGTTGCCCAAATATAACTAATTACTGAAAAAACACATTTTGGATTAATACTTTTTACACATTTATGTGTATTCGGGTATCAACACAGCTAACAAGGAAGGATCATTTTGATATGCCAAAAAAACCTGTGCTCCTATTTGTCAATACAGTTGCTTTTGTGCATTAGTTAATAGTTATAATATATAACATGTATTAGAAATAGTAATAGTTTTTACCTTTATGTTTGCTTTTCATAAAATGAATAGCCTAAGAGAGCTCAGACTCACAGGTGGATAATATCAAGTTAAATCTTCACAGCCACCAAAGCCTTAGGCTACTCAGGCTACTTATATCACCCACCCCAAGAATCTGTAAAGCAAAGCACCTTTACTGTTGCCTTTTTTATGTACAACCACCTTGGTTGTTCGGTGCCCTAAGCTACTGTCTTTTAACTTCAGGAAACACTGCTGCCATGTTTCAAACCTTTCAGATGGGAAGATTAGTGTGTTAACGCCTGAGGATTAAAGTCAATGCTCCATCAGCAGTCCTCTTTCTATAGCTATTTACCTGCATGCTGCGGGTGTTCCTCTCTTCCACACGAATATACGCAACAAGAGATTTAGAGATTTACAAAAGCGCAGGGGAAAAAGCTGTGTTGCTTTGTCAGTAAAGGAAACTTAAATCAACTGCTTTTACAGCTTGCTAAAACTATATATGTTCAAGTTTATCATTACCATCATCAATAGTTGATAGTAGTAATTTCCCCATAATAACATTTAATGTTCAGTGTTCCCTCATATGTTTCCATAGATTACTTAAAAGTTAGATAAAAAATAATAATTCTTTGTCCACTTGTTCCAAGGATTTTTTGAAGCAATGCCGTGCTTCTAAATGTATTTATTATCAAATAATTGTATCAAATATCTAAGTCTAGATGCCTTGCACACAGTATTTTTTCTCTCTGTAATTCAGCATAAGAAATACTTATTTTGTTAAATTCAAAATATAGTTCAGTGCATCTAAACTATGCATGGACATTCATTTGTAATACTCATCCGCCAGTGGGAGAGACAGTTTAAGAGTTATTGAATGGAAAGGTTCCAAGGACATTTGCAAAATATATTGTGCATGTCGCAATAACTCATTCAGTTGTATTTTGAAATGTAATGGAAAACCAATAAATGAAATTTAGATCAATACATATAAATTCAATTCATTTTAATAAGAGTCATCACCATGGTGCACTGTTGTCATGGTGGCCTCTGTTAACACAGAACTCACAAAAAGAATCCTTGGAACTTCCACACTCTGCCTTGCTCTGCCTGTGTGTTATGTGAGGACAGCACTGTTGACAGAAATATTTCATAATGGATGCAATAATTAGCTTGACCATCTAATTAGCATAACTAGTTCAGCTTAATATCATCTTCATGGCAGGACATTACAGAGGTGAAATGTTTTGTAAAAGTTAGTTTAATTAAAACAACAGCATTGCTTGTTAGTTCCCATGCTTAAAATGACCTCTTGCAGTTGTGACCGTAATGACTGTTTAAAGGTGGCGGAAGTATGTTGTCACATGGCATAAAACCTGTAGAACTCGTCATTTTTGACAAGAAAAAAGTTGACTAAGGCGCTTCTGTAGTGAAAAAAAGAAGCTGGCAGCGTTTCATTTCCAAAAAGCAGCCAAGAGCGTCTTTTGTTGCTATAACAACAGCTACTGTTACAGTATCCTAGCTAGAGTGCTATGTGGAGCAGTGCTAACGTAAGATAAAACAAAGCGGTGGAGCGAGCTGGAGAAAGAACAGAGAGAGAAAGTGGTGCTGCTAACGTTACATAAAACAAAGCGAGTTCCCTGTACAGGGAGCACATGGTCATACTGTATAACTCGCTATGCTCCGACTCCATTTTTTCTTGTTTTTATGAAAATAATACGTCTGGCTACTCCACTTGTCATTGATTGGCTGTCAAAAAAGCGCTTGACGTAGGGTGTTTTTTCAGAAAAGTTGAACTTTTTTCAATTTCAAAAAGACGCTCAGAGCTGCAAAAAAGAAGTCGGCGGTGGCGTTTAAAAAAGCACTCAGGACTTTTTTGAAAACACGGTTTACTCCATAGGATTATAATGTAAAACAGACACTGGCAGCTTAAAATAGGACGTCAAGTGGGAACATAGCCTTATGGAGGAGGTCAAGGTGGATGTTTTTTTTTTTTCTTCACATTAGCAAGATCTGCAAGTGCTGCACCTGTGCAAGCTTGCTGGATGGGTTAGACACATTGGGTAGTGACAATTAGACATGCCAGTCTTTGATACTTATTCATCAACTGCTGACACAAAACATTAATTCCCTTTGCCAATTTTAATTATTCATCTCTCATAGTATGAGCTGCCATGATATTACCGTAGGTCTCTTTTATTAATTCACATAGGTTCCTCTAATGTCAGCATATAAAGTCTTGACAGGGGAGTCATGGTTCACTTGGGAGTACGTCTGACGGTTATTAAAGGGATATCATTCATATTGTCGTTCGGTTTAATTTTATTCAAAGAGTAGTTCTTATGATGATATGCTGCAGTACTTGCATCTAAGAGAAAAGAAATATATAGTACATGGTGTTTTGGTGATGTATTATGTATTTCTGTAGACATTATTCTTCAGAAGCCGCAAGGTGTATTATCTTTGGCTCGGAGATTACTTGAGGAATAATGTACAACAATTTCAGAATTTATTCGCACCCAGACAGGCCAGGCAAGGCCTTGCCACTTCACAAGACAATTTGCTCACCTTAAAAAGAGGAGAATGGTCACATCTCCAAGGGCTTGACTCCTCACCATAACCCCCAAAAATGATGACACAGTAATCTGTGGAAAATCCTAGACCTCAGCATTTTCCTCAGTGTATCTTGAATTTGATTGCAGCCTTTCACAGTGTGACAATACAGCAGGGAGGGATCATTTAAGATATGGAGATATAAGGAAAAAGGATAGAAATGTCCTCTCAGTGATGTAATAGCACCTTTGCATCCAAACATGTAGATTGATAAAATAATAACATTTAAATGACTTTGTAAGAAGACAACTTTGATACCATAGTATATGAAAAGGATGATGGATTAGGCTTTATAGCTAAGGATAAGCTTTCCAAAAGCACCGTACAATTAATCGTCCAGTGCTTTAAATATCTACTCCATATGCCGTTAATAATGTTTTCCATCTATTTGTCATCCCATCATATATTTTTTAGGCCTAAGGGCAGGTGAATAGGACTGCTCTCTGACAGATGGTTAGCGGTGAAATGACATGACAAACATGGATTGGTTTACAAGTAAATGTTTTTTTTTGTAATTGCTCTTTCAGAATCATGAACAAAACTTACTCTGGTGAAAACTTTTATTCCAATCATTCACCCACAGATACAGTTGTTGCATTGCAAGTGATTGTAATCACTGAATTTCATCGAGAGAATCATAAAACAAATAGATCAATGTTACGTGCATGCCGAAGCGAAAGTTTCTATGCTCCTTCACAGCCGCTGCCAGGATAATATGGCTGACGGCAACACCCATACAATCTTCAAGTACAAATACAGCTAAGCCACTAAGCTGATGATTGGTGTGGGAACACAGTAGCCTATGTAAGCAAATGACTTTGAGGAGGAGGAGAGGGCCCTGCTGATTTCTCAATTATACTTCCTCCTCAGGCTTGGTAGAGACAAAACAGCATCATTGACAGTCAACTGGGCCAGACCAAACTCTTACCCTTGGGTATTGTGGTCCAACAAAACAAGGGCAATAGAGCTTGTTCCGTGTCAGCAGGGCTCACGCTGCTGTGGGACCACAAAGAGCGAGGTTACACATTTGAACAATGTGACAACTGCACACACTGGCTCTCACTTTAAAGACAACCATCTTTTGTGGTGCATGGAGATGGAATGATCTGCAGATCTGAAGCGGTTTCTCCAAGAAATAAACACGCACAAATATGTATTCTACAGTGTTTGAATTGCACGGGCTGAATATGCTGGGTGATGCGGACAGACAAGAAGGAAACCATAAGATGATAGTAGGCATACAAAAAAAATTGAGACATATGCTGTGAACAGACGTGCGAAATTTGACTAATGTTTTAAACATGCAGGCGCACCGTAATAAACATAGCATTTGCATTCACACTGTGGTGATAAGTAGGTTACCCTAGTAAGGAATACATCCTCTGCGGTGCACCATTGTTGTTAAATACTTAATGGTGCTGCCAGTATCTTCAAGGAGCACCTGTCCCATTGTTTTGTTAGTCTGATTAGAGTGTGAAAGAGCTGTAGGGAAAAAAGAATCAATAGGGGACTCCCTGTTAAGTCAACTCTGCGTGAACATACTTTATGGCATATTTGTTTCATCTGAAAAAGTGATTTTCAGCCATTATCTCATCAGGTGCTAAACAACATTAGCATTATTAGAAAGACAATCACCTGGCAGAAAATACACGTCTATTCAGTTTATGCCTTGTGATGTTTGTCCGTGTAACATAGAATTGTTAGCGACCAGTATAGCACCTCCATGCAGTGGAGTGGCTGAATATATTATACTCTTGCCAATTGAATGATTACTGGCTATTGTTATTACTAAATTATAACAGTCACGCCACCCTGGGATACATTTGCATGCACAGAGTCGGCTATTGGCCACGCTTTAGAGTCTTATTCAAGTTTAATTACACACATGTGCCTTTGATATCTGGTGATGGACTGCACTGGTGCTATAAATTAACCATTTAATAATAGTAATTTCTACCTGAGGTGCTCCCTATATGGATACAACACTTCAGCAGAAAGGTATGAAAAGGTTCAGCTCCAAACCAGACTATTTGAGCAAGTGCTTAGTCCGTATATTACATTTATAATCCCAATAGTAAAAGTAAGAATTGCTGTTGCAATGTTTTTGTTGACATTAAACTGTACCCATAGTGCTGTGCGAATCTGATTTTACAAAGACAACAACACACAAAGTGGAAGGAATAAGATGTCAAGTTCATGTCACAGTAAGCAGTTTATCAGGGAGAGATGAACATCATAACCAGGTTTTCAAACTCAAAGTATGAGTTGTACTGCGTTATGACCAAGACCAGCTTACTGAATTTCAATGTAAATGTAGCAGTGGAACAGCAGTAGCAACAATGAGCTCCTATCTGAGATGTAAGCAGTCGTCCAACTGGAATCTTCTTAACACGTTGCCTCAGATTAATCCAAAACACTTCTTTCAGTTGAGCTCTACCCAATTAAGTGTGCATAGACGTGTGTTTGTAGCTAATGCAGAAACGCACCATTCAAACATGCGGTAGAAAGTACCTGTCATTCTCCCTCTGTGAAGGGTGTGGGAGTTCTCTCCCTCCCTGCCGAGCTCTTGTCTATTTTCAGTGATATAGTTTCCAAGCCAGCAATCACATAATTAAGGCCCTTCATCATATTTATTCATCCTCAAAGGTTTCTGACAACCTACAACTGTTTCCCACCCCCACTGCTAAACATTGTACAAACATGAATACCCTTGGCAGTACCTTGATAATTTGATGCATTCTGTCTCTGGCTTGATTCATCTTTATGAGAGTGAAAACACTCACTCACACTGTGTATTAACACTCGTAATAAACAGATGAATCACAGTCTTTATGTTATCTCTGGCAATGCACAATAAAGTTGTGTAGTATATGTATGACAATACTCATCCATTCTCTGCTTGAGTGTTCTGTAGGCAGAACCTGCTTCCCTGAAAGCCTCACGCTCAGCGTAAGGTTTCAGTACAAGACTAAGACCTAATCATTAATGTATAATTCCAGCATCCCATAAGAGTAATATGCTATCATTGTGCTTATTATTAAAAGTTTATGAGTCTGTGTCTTTGGCCACCTTAAGAGCTTTCATGTATTATTTAGGCAGTACCCAGGAGCAATATAAAGCCAAGCCTATCAACTTCACCCCACACAGTTGTATGGTGTCCCTCTGATGCCCCTCTCATGTGAAATATTGAACTAAGTTTATAATAGACTATGTGGAAGTCTCCAGCAACCGCCAGCTGAAATATGTACATCTTTAATGTCTGAGTGCTGTGAAAACCAAGAAAGAGGCATATGTGAAAATGTCTTACTTTCATTTTCGGTCAATCTGAGGTAGAAATGAGGACATTTTATTACATGTAAAGAAGAGTGAACAGTGAAAGTGAAATCTGTGGGCTAACTGGTTTTAGAGTGAGCTCCCCTTGATGCTCTTTTCTCTTCGTTCTCTGGTCATGTTGTAAATGCCCAGATGTCCATCATCAGTATCTATTTACATGTCGCGTGGGTGTATGATGTGTGGGATAGCAATGTCTCTGTGTGGTATGCATGTGTGTGTGTGGTATGTTATCTGTTAGCGTAATTCAAATTGTCCATCATACAACAGTAAACTATTTTGCAAGGTGTAAGCCAGTGTTTGTAAAGCTGCAGCATATGTCCAATCAAAGGACTAGTAACTAATAACTGAGTTGGTGGTGCTGGACATCCTGGTCGAGCCATAAACCCAGTGCAGCTGCATTTTGGTGCAGCACTTCAATCATCTGTGAAGCCATTGGAGGAAAGGCCTTAAAATATCATCTAATGTAAACAAATTAAAACCCAAAGAGCAAGTTTGATATAATTAGTGTGAGTAGATTGCCGGAAAAAAAAAGCTGCACACATAGCCCTAATGACTGCTGGGTAAATGACTAAATAAATATGTAACGTTTAAAATGAGAGTGGGTTCACTTCCAGTTTTCTAGTGTAGTGCGCCACAGTTCTGGTGGTTAGGCATGCTGCCAGCAGAAACTCATGAGGGTGTTGTGTCGTTAACAAACAAGCCCCACACAGCTCCATTCTTTGCCTCCTACAATTTAAAACACAAGATGGGAGAGTGTGCCAATGACAGAGCAGGGAGTGATGCCAGAGACAGCACAATGTAAGGGAAAGTGCTAATGATCAACAGTCCCTCTTAAAACATGCAGCTGGAGCGAGAAGAAATGAGGGAATTGTAAAAAAAAAAATTAAAAAAATTATGAATTTATTAAATCTTAATTGTGAAAACGAGTCTATTTGCAGTATATATCTGTCTATCTGTCTATCCATCTTCCTTTCTTGTAAAGTTTGCCCACTCTCCTTCTGCATGCGTGGTGTGTGTCTTTAGACAACAGGCATTAAGAGAACATTCATATTAAATATTTTACAATTTCAGTTGCCTTTTTTTTCATTTTGAATTAACTAACATTCAATCAGATTCCAGAAACATTTTTTTTTTTGCTTTTTTGTTTCTTGTGTGTTGTGAATCAAATTCCAATCCATATATTAGAAATAAAAATTTAGCAGCAGCCCAGACTCCTGATCTTAACTGACCCCAGCCTCGCTACATATCATTTGTGTTTAGTCATCTCTCTCTGGTCTGGAACAACCTGCTATTTGAGGCAATTACCCCCGGAGAACAAAAGTGTTTTCCAATACAAAAACAAAGTGAATTGCCATTGTTATGAACGAGGAACAATTTTCCAAAACATTCGATGCATAGACACAAAGTCCATGTGTAGTCTTGGGCCACTGACCATGCTTATGTAGGGGGATTCATTTGTTCCAAACTTAGAGAAAAACAGCATTTAGAAATATGCACGCTGAACAACCTCCATTCACATGCTCTTCTGTCTGGATTGCTAGGAAATTACTTTTGCGCACTGAAAGCAATTACTGTTATTGAGATGAAGTTAATTAGAAACAAGTCTTCTGTAAACATTTTTTCATGGCGACTATACAACGGACAGAGTAGAAGGGCTCCAAGTTCACTTCACCTCTCAGGAGAAGATGTCTGTCATACTACTATCTTAATATGGAATCCTCAGCTTCACACCAGCAGACCAATAATGTGTCTGGTGAATTAACTGCCTTGATAAAGTTCTTGAGTTATAACATTTATCTGTGAAGATCTGTATGGCATCTTGGTAAATCCATTCTATGTCATTAAAAGCCACATTGCTTGTTACTGTGAGATGCCTCCTAATATTGCATTTTAAAAAGTCAATTACACAATCAATAAGGAGAAGATGTTTTAAACAGGATATTAAGAAAGATAAGATGCCACACTGTCAATATTATTAATTGCATTTTTGCTCTTAATAATACAGCTGTGTCCCCATGGATACATTGTTAAATGCAGTGAAGTACTCGTCACAGGTGTACAAACAATGATTCTGAAGCTTAAATGATTCTGGTTCTCTTTGGTGGTTCTGCATTGGCCGTGATTATTACTGTGGGTAATATAACTGCTGAAGTCAGGCTTCTTCCTGAGCATCAGGTTTAATTAGTAGGATGGACTGGGGGGTGAGGAATGAACTTGTGTTTAAGAGTAAGAGTGTGATATTGACACACTCCTTGATCCCTGGCCCTGGTCATCGCCTGAGGGAGTCCCTATCTAAGACACAAGAGGTGAGAAAGTCTACTGATTGCCCTCAGGAGGATCATAGCAGCCTGCCTGCAGGTCCGGACTTCTTGTTAAGACTCAGTGGCTCACTGTGAAAATAGCCCCCCACACTTGAGGAGGAATTTCAGGGATAGGACCCTGGCTATCTAACAAGCCAATCACAAAAGCCAATTAGGACTTGGGGATACAGAGTTTTCATGGCTTGGGGAAGTGAATCTAGCCTTGGCCAGCCCCAGTCTATAACCTGGAGGAAGATTTCAGTGTTGTGTGCAGGAGAACAAACTCTGGCTGTGGATCAATCTCACCAGCGGACCGAATCAGATTTCCCTTGGTCCAGTGTGCATGGACTGAATGCAACATTACTTAACTTAGTGTTTTGACAACTTTCCAAAGCTTGTCAACAGGATCTGCTCTATGCGTGTACTTTGGTTCTCGGTCCAATTTTTCTTCTTAAAAAACAAAAAAAGCACTGCTGAAGAAAGTACAGTAAAGTATCTGATTTGATTATACAGGGTCATCATAATGCATCATGTTGATCTATTATTCAGTGTTTAATCGACATTCCCTAGCAAATTATATATCCACTCTGTGTGTAATTGTGTGCAGTTATACAATATTTGATTTGACACACATCACCTCTTTTGAATATTGTCCGGAGGATAGTAACTTAACCAATATCTGTTTTGGGAATGTGTGACATCTTCTTGCGGATCACTTCACACCTCAAGATAAGTTGAGGTCACATAGATAGAGTGTATAGAGAATACACAAGCAAGAAGACAAACAAATACAATTATATATATATATATATAAATTAGGGCCGGGACTTTAACGCGTTAATTAAGATTAATTAATTACGGGACTTTAATGCGTTAATTAATTACGCAAAAAATAAATAACATAATTTTAACCACACTTATTGTCACGCTTGTGACTTTGTGTTTCCTGTTTTATTTTGTAATCTGTTTGTTCTCACTTGTCTTGTCCAGTTTACTTCCTGTTTTCTGTTTTCCCGCCTGTCTGATTGTTCTGCCCCGCCCTGATGTGTTCCACCTGTTGTATCACCTGTCCCTTGTTAGTCCTTGTTACCTCTTGTATTTAGTCTCTCTCTTTCCCTTGTCTGTTGTCAGATCATTGTATGTTGTTTGGAGTGTCTGTGTGTCATCTACCCTGTTGGTCTCGGTGTTCCTGATGTTTTGCCTGTTCCTGTTTTGGATTCTGCCTGTTTCTGTTTTTTGTTGGAATTTTGCCTGCTGTTCCAGGACACCTTTTGTTCATTGGATTTTATTTTAATAAATCCTTCAGATTACTCTTGTTTTCTGCCATCTTGCATTTGGGTCCTACATCCCCTGAAACTCCTGACACTTATTTTTGCACCGCGGAACGTTTTTCAATGAATGAGTTTCGACGGACCGATTATACTGGAGCACCAACTAGCGTTCTTGACTTCCGACAACAACAAACCACAGTGAACATGAACGAAGAAGCTGACGAGACCGCTTTGCTTGGCCCCGTGGATGGGAAATTTTGTTTTAAAAAACGAAAGGATGGAAGCGTCGACAAGAGCATGGTTGTGTGCAAGCTATGCAACAAGGAATTTGCGTATCACCGCAGCACATCGAGCCTCAAATATCACCTCAACGCAAAACACATAGGAGTTAGCGTGGACGTTAGCCCGACCGATGCAATTAAAATGCGATTAATTTCGATTAATTAATTACAAAGCCTCTAATTAATTAGATTAATTTTTTTAATCGAGTCCCAGCCCTAATATAAATATAATACTAAACAATAGTATGTATATATTGTATAACTTACTAAATTATAAAGACAAGTTTTTGGCACACTGAGATTGAATATACTACCTAACTTAAATTTAATTGTCTGTAATCACACAGTCTGCACCAACAAAACCTGATCCAGACGTACAGTACTAATCCACCCAGAGACGGTGGGAAATCAGGCTTTTTAGAATGGTGCTGAGACCCCATGTATCTATCTATCTATCTATCTGAAAGTTTTATCGCTTAAGTTGAGTATTTAACCTAAGGTGTAGTCTTGGGGGATCAAATGCCACAATTACCATCAGTTGGTGATGCTGTCCCTTTTATGCATACTTTTCCATAGTTGCTTTAGAAAGTCAATTTAGAGTTAGTATTTATCTACCTGTTCAGGAGTTTGGCTCTTTCAACACAGTCTTCGATTATTGTACAATAATTCAACTAATTTCATAAAGTTGAAAACGAAATTATCCTCAAAGTGAAGCATAAACCTGTTTAGCACACAGAGCTAATAAAGCTTTCTTCAGCAAATCAACAAAAATTAAGAGCCACTGTAGAATATCTAATGAATTTTCTATCTATAATGTGAGGCTGAATAGTTTTAAAAGCAGATGAAAAGTCTATAAAGTTTTGCATAAGTACTATTTTCAGATGTTAACAGTACACTGTTAAAGATATGAAGCAGGGCAAATGCGGCATCCTATACCCTTCTGTTTGATCTAAAACCAAGGTGCAAAGGGGTAAAGAGCATGCTTGGTTCTTTTTAAAAGCTCTGCTCGCATAGTTTTTAAAATAATTTTGAAGGAAGTGAGGCCAACTGGTCTGAAATCATTAAAAACCTTAATGCAGCAGCGTTTTGATGTTATTATTAAAGCCTTGTCATACAAAACAAATTTTAAAGACTCAAGGACAAGGAAAATAGTCGACAAAACTGCTCAGCACAAGACTTTAAGGGTCAGTTCATCCAAATTATGCAAACACACACAATAACACATACTGTATAACTTTCCCTTGGTATTTATGCTTTCAGTTCTGGTTTTGTTTGGCTAGATGTTAAGAAATGTGTCACAGAGACTCTTGTCTGACTTTTGTTCTTGTTGTTCAACGCACTGAAAACTTATATTTGGAAAGTTCAACATCAATTGTGTCTAGGCCTGTCGCGATAGTCAATAAATCAATTAATCGCACAATAAAAAAAATGAGCTCAATAATTTTTCCGGCTGCGATAATTTCCATTTTGCATGCTTGTTTGTTTTCCTTGTCTCTCTCTCTCTCTCTCTCTCTCTCTCTCTCTCTCTCTCTCTCTCTCTCTCTCTCTACCAAAGATACTGGATGACCACTCTCGGTTCCTTAGCGTAACGAGGAGTGAACCCTCTTGTCAGTCACATGGTCTTTGTGTTTGTGTTTGTGTTGCGGGACTCCTGGCGGAGAGAGAGAGAGACAGAAAACACTAGTTGAGAGTTGGAGCAGGGTTTCTCGCAACACTTTGCAGTTAAGGCGGTATAGTATATAGTATATGAGCGATATCCGCCGTGTTACTCGGTGTCCTGTGTTCTCTCTTTCATTCCAAACCACACAGTTGACAACATGTGGACTTGTCAGTCTCGCAAGCGGTTTCAGGAAAGTGGCTGCATGTGTCCGACAATGCACAGAACATTAACCGGTACAAGCCTACAGCTGTCCGCTGTCAGTGTGTCAGAGGCTCCCGGACAGTGAACTGAGACTCTGTTACCTGCTTGTCGGTCAATGGTTAATGATCGGTTATTTTATTTCATTGTGCTTTCTTTTGGAAGGCTGGCTGCCAAAAATCGGCACTTACTAGCTAATTAATTAGCTTGAGGTAAACAATATCTATCAGTAAACAGAAGTGATGTGTGTGTGTGTGCGTGTCTCGGCCCGCCCCCGCGAAGCTCCGATGTGCAGACAGCAGAGGAGCAGAAGAAAGTAGCTACACCTTTGCCAAAATGAAGATTGAAAAACAGAACTATTTTGATACATTTACTCGCCATGTGGCAGATAGCCACACAGCTATAGATAGATATAATTTATTAATTATATATTATTTAAATTGAATATTTAGTGTTTAATAAATAATTGTTAAATGTCTATAGAGTCTGTAGTCTATCGCACAAACACTCGAGGAATGCTGCAAACATTTGACAGCCAGTACAAATTACCTGGGAGAACATACGTGTCACAAACAGCAATTCCACAACTGTACAACAGCGTGAAAGACGACATACTAAAGGAGATCAAAGACATATTGTGGATATTTAAAATGTCTTCCAGTTCCAGTGTTAAATATTCTTTAGAAATAAAAGTTGATCTTTGAAAAGGTGTACCTGCATTATTATGCCATTATCATTATATTAGATGAAAGTGGTCTCAGAACGACAATATTATCGTTTATCGCAATAATTTCTGGGACAATTTATCGTCCAGCAGAATTTGTTATCATGACAGGCCTAATTGTGTCTTTCTAGAAACAATGTCTTAGTTACTCAGAATAATGCAAAGACCACTATTTCACTATTCATTTCAAGTATTTTATACCAAACATACAAATTGTCATGGCCACAGCTGTTCTATCCTCTCCTAAATTTTCTGGCCTCACTCCTCTCTTCATGCTGTTTCTGATTGTCCTATCTGTTTTTTATGGCTTGGCCATTCTTCTCCTGTCCACCAGATAACCTCTGTATTTTTCCCCGTTCTTCACACCTGTTGCTCATTCTTATCAGTGTTGATCTGCTGCCTGCCTTCACAGCTGCTCTTAATCCCCAATTAGTGTCTGTGTATGTAGAGGCAGTTTTTGTGTTGCTTGCCAGGTAGCCTGTGAGCATGCTGTTTTAGTGCTGAAGCTATTCCTGTTTTATGTGTTTCCCTGTACTAATAACCTGTTGCTGTTGTCACACCTTCCTCCTAATTCTCTGATTTGTTTCCTCCCTGCTTGGTACGGACTGTGAACCTGAACATAGACCATGTTAATTGACTTTAAACAAATCTTCTATGGCAGTGTGGGCACTTTGGTACACTCAGCTGTTGCTACGTTCAAGAAATGTTACAAAAACATCAAATAAATGTATTAAAGTGAGATAACACAGAGCGCAATGGAACAACAACAGTGGTAGAATGAAGAAAATAAAACAATAGCATACTAAATTTATTGCAAACAAAGCTTGGTCAAAGCCATAGGTGACAACCATAATGTTTATTCATTTTTTTGCCATCTGATTCATCTGATTCTTCAGACCTTGTTATGGCTTTCTCAGAGACATTTAGCAGGTGCTGGCAAAGTGATAAATGACAACTTTTAACCAACTGAGGGGAGCTTGCTGCCTTGAGTCAAAAATAATGTACCGTAGCTTTAGGTATACAGTACATGTACAGTACATGATTGACCTCAAAATACCTATAACTTACTGTTACATTGCATTCACCACCATCATTGTAGAGATTGCAGACATTCTTAGCATAGGCTACATACTGTATGTAAAATTTGCTACTTTCCAAATACAGACTGCACTGAAGCATTCCTAAGCCCTTGTTGCGACGTATGCAATTTTTGTCAGATATGCTGTCTCAAATGCCCAGTACTTAAAAAAAGGAGTTCTGAATAGGTCGTCTGTGAGAAGGAACCGTGTGAAGTGGTGCTGTCAGAAGCATGTTACAGGAACAATTTGCCAAAGACTGACAGTAGAAATAGCCAACTGAAAGAAAATTAATCTTACCAAAGAACAACTGTATATTAGTTTTATATATTAGATTATCTCTATATACAATTTGTAACAAACCCTGTCTGGGTTTGCTTCGTCTGAATATTCACATCTGACATCTTCACTTGACAGAATGACTTGGGATTTCTGTCAAGGGGCGGTTGATTTACATTTATTCACACACTTTAAACAGATTTATTAAAAGCTTCTTTCTTTTCACATTTTTTTATTTACAGCAATATGTCAACACATTCTCACTCGCATAGCGTCAAAATGCGGGTTTGTTATTGATGCAAAAAGTCTCCTTTAGCGTCATATTTAGATGCGCTTGGTCGGGACTCTTGGCATCACTCTTTGACGCTCTGGGTCAGATGTACGTGTATCTGACATGCGGCACAAGAACGAGACAGTTAGGTTTACAAAATGTATGTTTCATTAACACGCGAGACAAGAATGGGACACAAACCCCGGTCTCTTGGATGAAAGTCCTGTGTTGTTTGACCCATCCACCACCCTAACCAACCTCTTTACGTGGATTTTCAGTTACAATACTCGCTAAACTAAAATCAGACATTGAGCACCCCATATAGCCAAAATGTGATTGTTTCATACCTATAGAAATGAAATGATCCATAATACATTTTATTTCTATGTTGCAAACTGTCAACTGGTCGAAATGGCAGCGTTTTGGACGGAGGCTGGCTGAAGCTTCAACGAGCGCCCGCAAGTATGTAACGTAGTTACGTCCGTGGTGTAGTTACATTATTGACGTAGTTAAGTCTGTGACTCATGTTAAGCCAATCCCTGATTTTTTTTTGTAACCCTAACCAATCATTGTGGTAATTATTTTTGTTGCCTTAACTACTTCCGTTTTACAATGTTTACTACGTGTTTAAAAAACATTAACTTAAATAGAACGGCCATGTAATTAAAACTGTTTAAAATGGCAACTGTGTGGTGGCTGTTTCACAACTTTAAAAAGAAGGTGAATATATGTTATTTTGGAAGTCGTTGGCAATCAACGTAGTGTGTTGTTTAGGTATGAGGACGTTGTTGGTCAGCTTGGTCCTTCTGGTATGCGGGAGATGTCTTCTCCTCTCATGCTCCTCTCTTTTGGTGGGTCTCCCAGGGGTCTGTTCTGGGTCCCCTTTTATTTACCATATACATGCTATCCCTAGGGCATGCATAGACAGAAATTTCCATTGCTATGCGTATAACACACCCAGCGTCCCATTAAAGTCTGGTATCACCTATGTATCCTTGAGAATGTGCTGCCTAGCTGAAATTAACAGTTGTATGTTCACATATTTCCTGCAGTTGAATGACTCCACATCAGAAATAATGACCCTTTCTGGTCCCAGCAGTAGCAGTGTTAACAATCTCTCATGTAGTCTGGGTGCCTTATCTATTAATAGTAAAAATGAGGCCCATAAACCTAGGTGTTATTATTGACTCAGAGTTATCTTTTGATGCTAAAGTCAAGTGATGCAGCCCTGCTTTGACCAACTGAGATAGGTTAATGGAGATCAAGTCATTCTTTTCATCTGCAGATCTAGAAAAGGCCATCCATGTTTTTATCTCCTCCAGTGCAATGCAATGTAATCTGGTATCAGCAGGTAAAACATAAGGATCAGGCAAACTCAGTATCCTCTTTTAAATCTCTTCTTTATCTTATAGTTTTTTTGTTAATTGCTGGTATTGTACTTTTTTATCAAATTTTTTATATTGTGTTTTGGATTGTATTTACTTTCATTAATATTATAACCAGTACAATCAAGCAAGGATTTGATTTAATTCTGGAATATACTTTTTCTTCATTCATCATTCCTTTTCTAACTCATTCCACATTGTTTGGTTATGCTCCTGTTCATATATTATTGCAATATGTTGTATTTGCATCTTGTCGTCTCAGGGTGAACCTCTTTAGAGAAGGCTGTACATATTTATGTTTGGAATTCCTGAAAGTGAAAAACATTTTAATGAAGGGATTAGAGGTAATTGAGTCATCTGTGCCTGCTTATATTTTTATTCCCTCCGTTTAAGACTGGGGTAAGATTTTCATTTTGGAATCAGCTGAACCAACAAGTAAGATGAGCTTGGAGCTCTTGCTGTTGATGCCACACCACATTACCCCCACTTCGTCGGTGGATTATCGTAAAACTTTGTTGTGGACCATGAAAGCAACTCAATCTTGTTATCGCTTATGCACTAACATCTACTTAACAAAAGACTTCCCAAAGCCTTTGCCATGGTTCAATCTTAATAGTCTTAGCAGCATTAGGCTGAGAACAGCCACAAAAGGAAGATCACTCTTCCCGCCCCCACAATTAAAAAAAAGATTTGGGGCATGCCACAAATCTACTGCATGTTTACAACATGCAAGGCATGCTGTGTGTGCCTGCTTTATTGAACAAAGGAACTTCACATCAGAAATTGCACACCATGTATTTAATCATACAATTGGTTTAATAATCACCAACTTTTTGTCTAAACCATGACATGACATGATCATGACAAACAACAAATTATGTTATGCTTAGTGCTCTTTCATCACCAGGGAAAACAACAGGGTTTGTGACAGTGCTTAAAAGGAGGATTAAAATCATGTCAAACTTAAATATTAAGGTTTGATATAATGTTGCCGGTATCAGTTACAATAATTACACTTGATAGAGCCCTCCAGTACTGCACACATGATGTGTGAATCAGAAACACACTAGTACTGCAATTTACCTAATCAGTTTAATTGTTCTCACTTTGTTGTACATCCAAAAAACAAGCAGGAGGTGCAACCTGTAGAGAGAACAAAGCACATTCCGCATTTGTCATTTACATACTGTCATATTTTTAAGCAAAATAAAGAAAAATAAATTTTGAATATAAAAAAAATGTAGTTTGTCTCAACTTGGCTGATGTGACTGACAAAATAGATCTCTGTATTTGGTGAAAAGACTGGTCTGTGACATGTTAGCTTGGTGTGAGGTCTGGAGGCAATGGCATGAAAGCAGGTGTTTTTCTAACCTAATTTAGCTAACAGTTAGCCATAGACATGCCCCTTGCCTTTGTAAATAACAAGCTTACTAACGAGCATTGTAGATAGTAAGCCAAGCATGCTAATGTTTGCAGTTTACTTTAGAGCAGATACCGTTGACTAAAAAATTATTTTGTCAAGTTTTGCCTTGTTTTTTCAGCAAATAAATCAGAGCATTAAAGAGGTTTCTGGGGTAGGATTTTAATGATTACCACCTTATTTGTGCACACACATTTAGAGAACAGTAACAGGCTCTTATTTTAAAAAATTAATTTAAAGGCCATCAATGGGATGTTTTTCTTTGAAAGGTTTCAGAAGTGCACCTGTTTTGTCCAGCCTGGTCTTACAGAATTTAGTGAAATGAGCACCAACTGTTAACAGCGCATTACGTGGTGGTGGCACGGAATATGTGAAAATTCTGTGTGGCCACCACGGAAAACAATGCAAAACTGAAAACAATAGTATGAAAGCCAGAAAATCCGCATAGGGAGGTTGGTTGTGGTGGTGGATGGGTCAAACACAGGACTTTCACCCAGGAGACCGGGGTTCGCGTGTTACATTTCCTAAACCGAACTGTTGCTTTCTTGTTTTACTAAATGCAACCGTCCCGTTCTTCTTTTACTAAACTAAACCATCCCGTTGTTTTCCCGTGTTCCGTTATTGTTTTCCTAAACTCAACCGTCCGTTGTTGTTTTCCTAAACCCAACCGTCCCGTTGTCCCGCCACAACCTTTTTCCTTAACTTAAGGGGCCGTGTTTATTCAATTTGGTCACACTTTTTTTGTTTATGGTCAAAAATTACCGCCAAAGGAAATGAATGGGAAAGAGTATAATTTTCATCCAGGAGATGAAAGACATTTCCGTACACACACTCCTACAACTTTCATACACTTTCCTTTACACACATGCATGCACGCATACACAGTTCATGTTGTCACTTCATGTTGTCATGTTGCCACTTGTGCATGTGAACCACCAATGTTCTCACACACATGCATGCACGCACACACAGAAACACACATGTTGTAGATGTTAATGTTCTAATGAGGTTCTTTTTACAATAAATGTTCTATTAAAAATACTTTTTGTCATTTTTATTGGTATTTATGTTAAAATAAGAGCAGTTAAAACTGTCCGGTCAAATTTGACCGCAAACAGTAAATTAAGGGGGGTAGCAACGAATAGTGTTTAAAGGTTAACTGCTATGCAGGATATGTCATTTTAGTATATCTGTGCCGTCCGGGTAAATTAAGGTTTCTTTGACACCTTTCAACTGGCTGTAGCCCCCTCCATTTGCATCCATTTGATCAATACAAATGTACAGGTGCTGCTCTTTATAATGTGAGCCAACATTACAAAAGAGGAAAACATGAAAGGGTAAGAACTCTTCACATTTAATTAAAGATTATTTTGATCACATAGACTGAACAAATCACTCAGTTTTAGTGTCACACAATAAATCTCAGAACAATATCTACATTTATAAAGGTGCAACATAGTTGTTTTTACATAAATGTTATATCAACAGTTTATGGTGTATGGCTATACTGTAATTAAGGTGGCACATTCATTTTGGGTAGCCTTTTTACAGATATTACAAATAATAATGTGACATGTTCAACACATATCACTAAGGGTTTAAAGAAGCTCTCATGTTTTTCAAAAGCAAAATTGAAATATGTACATAACTAGTTTACTGATTATTTATTGTGTAAACAAACATTATATTGTGCTGCAGTTCATATTTTGTTTAAATAGTGTGTGTGTGTGTGTGTGTGTGTGTGTGTGTGTGTGTGTGTGTGTGGATACTGTACTCTACTAAAGTAGCTTGAGGGGAGATGAATTGACACATTAGTGCCGGGGCTCTTTAGCGATTTGTCAAAGGAAATTAGAGCAACTGCTCTTTATGATGGTGCTGCTGCATAGGAAAGTAACTGGGGGAGAATAATTCAGTCTCAATTCATTTTAAGCTGAAGGCAGGTCAGGGTTGAATTGCACCATTTGGCTTTCGGAACTAATGTCCATGCATATCTTGATTGCCTGAACAAAAGCGCAGGGTGGCCTTTATGGGTCCTGGAGGATGGGTGTGGGGAGGGCTTAGCCTGTAATGCTCATTGCTGGAGATGATCATTGACAGCTATAAACTTAAGGCACTATTACGACCAGCAGCAACCATCATTTGGTTATTACATTCAACAATGTAGTCTAATGGGTTTGCCATTTGGGTTGTAGCTGTGCCACAGTATGCTGTCTTATTGGGGTAGGCAATTGCTGACATCTTTGTTTCCCTATACTGAATGCTAAGTGATGTAATGATATCAAAGGCATTTAAATAATGCCTAATTAAAAATACATTGAATCAAAAATGAAGTCCCATACTATAAAAATAACATACTAATTGATCTCTCAACAGCTGGTTTGCTGGAAGCTTGGTAAAACTGTGCTCAGCTTGAGGGGTTTACATACAAATCAACTGTTCAGTAGCCTACAGGGGCTACTGTTGTTGTACAGGACTGCAAGTTGTAACGCTTCTTGTGAAGACTTATGGGTTTTATATGTTGTTGGGGTGAAAGAGTCTTAAATGTTGTTGCATAATGTTTGACTAAACACTTACCTGGCAGAATGACAAATGAAACTGAAATCGCAATGAAGATATTGTGTCATGCTTTAGAGCCTAAACATTTTATATTAAGCAAGTAGATTATCAAGTACAGTATTTTAAAAGCAATCTGGGTTCTTGTTCTTTCTGCTTCAACACGTTTTATTTGGAAGATGAGCCATCCCTAAGAGGAGTGATGCACCCAATGCAGTCCACGATTAGAGTTCACCCTTCACATGGTACAGAGCAGGGTGGTATTGACTGCTTCCACTTCAGTGGAGTTTGTCGAGATTGACACATAATGAAGGCGCAATGGGGGAGGGAATACAAGGAAATAAGTGTACATGCTTTCTGTGGGCTTTCAAACATCTGATTTATTTACCATTAATTGTAGTTTAAAAAAGGTCCACTATCATTGTTGCAAGATTGTAACCTTAGTGCTATGGGCACAGATAGAGCCCTCTTGTAGGCTCTATAAGCCAGCTCACTGACTCCTGTGGAGCAGCACACTCATATTTACATGTATTTGTTTGGCTAATCAGGATTAACCCACCAACACACACTGGCACTGCTTGTATGGCCATATTATCCCCAAACCAGCATCCACACAATCAGCACCTCAATGGGCCTCTCCCATTTCTCCTTGTAGGGACAACAAGGCAAATTGACACAAGAACCACCAGGGCACAGTCACACATGCGTGAATGCAGTTGAGTGAACATTTCATGTCAAGGTGATATTCGTGCTGAATGTGGTTAGTGCAGGATGTGACACACGCATAAGTTTGCTGGTTTATAATCCTTTTGAGTTGATGTATTTGTTATCATATAATACTGGCTGGTTAGACACTGCAACAATGTCTCCTCCATCTTGGTTCACTAAGGAAACTACAGCCAATGACAGCCGAGTGGGGTCAACCACACACACTTCTTTGCTATTGGTTGAGGCTGCGACTTTGCCGGTCAAAGTGCACCAAAGTTGAACTCCAAGCGATGCAAATTTGCTTTGCCACTGGAAGTGAATGTTGTATTCGCTCCTTCGCTCGCATAGAATGAAAGTGAACAGGAGGGGAATATTCACCAATGTTAATTTCCCGAATTTGTCTGACTGTGGCCTAAAATGGGACAAGGTGCAGTTGAGACTCCATCTTAGAACCTGAAAAATACAGAGTGAATAATGGGCCAACTAGGTTACTGGGTATACACCACACCCAGGGGAACCTAAAAACACTACCATCTTGGAGTGGTACATTCTACAGATGGCCAGAAGTGACATCAATTATATTGACTAGCAACGAGGTGGAGGCCAACTATTTTTGCTGATCTTAGATCACTAAGATTGTACAGTTCTGTCAACCACAGGTCTTTTTGAGAACATACAACCCTTGCCCCTGCAGTGGACTAAGCAGGTTCAGCTGACCACACATACTGTACTGTATATGAAATTAGTGTATCTTCTGCTCAGGGGAAGTCATTACCTGATCACCTGCAAGCAGTGCTGAAATACATTGAGCAGGGTCATGTTGCTGCTGGCTGGAGCTGTAAGGAGATAGATGTTATTCAGATATTTTACCATCTCTTTTCCACTACAGGGGAAGCAGAACAACTACTGCCTGACCAGCTAGCTCAACAAACACTACCACGTCTTCATCCACATAACCAACACCAGACTGGAATTTCTCAGATTTGCCTGACAGTCTTTTGAAGTCACAACCATTGGAACCTGGGGCTTTTGCTGCAAGGTCTCCTGCCACACTTACTTGACCAACTGCCAAAGCTTGCTCATGAAAGGAGCATGAAACACCAACATTTCTGAAGTCTGTCTGAAGTCACATACCCCCAGAAACATAGGGCCAAGTTCGGGCAGAGATCAGTGTGTCCGCATGGCTCCTGCTGTTGTGGAGATATTAACTGGGAAGTCTTTTTGCATTGATGTGACGGGAAACTCTCTGAAATGGGTACAGGAGAGGAAGGGTGCCTTGCTGCCCACTTCAAGGTCATCATCTTCTGGAGAGACAGCTGGATATGGCCAGCAACCACGGCTTGTAGAGTGGCGGGTTACTCTGTGTCATCATCGTTATGCCATAAGATCTACAGCCTCAAATATCTTTCCACTGCTGCAGCTGAATTTACAGAAACATCCTGCAGTCCAGACAGACAGGCTCTACAGGCAAACCTATGGAGCCTGTTGGAGGGTGAAGCCTTTGTAAAATAGAGCTGCAATAACCATCTTGAACATATCAATGTATAGTTCATGATCAGTGATAATTACATCAGAATCAACGTAGACCATTTTGGGCTCCACATGGACAATCGAAAATTGTCATAACTTTACACTTACAACTTGAATGAACTGCACCTCATTTTTCATACATCTGTAAACTGACCTGCTGTCTCAAATTACTGCAGATGATACAGTCTGAGGTGTAATTAAAAAACAATTAGGAAAATGTGGCAGGCTAAGACCACCTTCACCTCCCCTCAGCTAAACGAGGTCATTAAGCATTCTGGATATGACTTTTAGGCAATAACCAGGTGTGTGTAGGCAGAAACCATCACAGTCCTACAAAGACCCTCTTGAATTTAGTGCCACAAAGCATGCAATTTTATAACACTAAAATGACTACTACTGTATGATCAAAACAGTTGATGAATGCATATTTGCAGCAATTAAATGTGTTCTGTTTTAACTTGTTATAATGAAGACAAATTTGACTTAAATACACTTGGTTTGATAACAGCAGAGTCAGTGCAATTTAAAAAAGAAATTGTTTACATTGTTTGGTATTGTTTATTGCAGTATTTGTCTATCAGCATCTACATGGATGTGATCATTTAGATTGTAATGTGTGCACAGGCTAATGTTTAAAAAAAAAAAATGGCTGTGACCCTTTTGCAATCTGGAATCTGCTGAAATATTATTGTGTGCCGAAGCTAGTCATAAGAGACTCACCCTAGTTTGGAGATATTTTGAGCTCTGGGAAACTGCAATAGGAAATCTTGAATGTTTTACAATTGTTTTATAGACCAAACCATTCATTGATTCATCTAGAAAATCAGCAAATTAGTCGATAATGAAAATTCGGCTTTAGTTGCAGCCATACTTTGATTTTGTTCCTGAACAGGGATTTGTAATTTCCAGTTAAAGTGCAACTGTCATATTAAAGCTTTGCCCATAACTAATAATCAATAGCACTAATTATTAACACTAATTGTTCATTTGGAGGATTTTCTCTGGACATGAGCCATGACAGTTTCATTGGCCACTGCATTGCAATACATGTTGTAAACACTGTATGGTATCGAATACATTTTTTTTCAAAAAAGAACCACTGCTACGCTCTTACAGGATAATCTGTTAGCCAAGATGTTTTAGGAAGCTTTTTTATTTGTATAAACAATATGCTAGCTCAGATTAGTAGAAGAAAACATTCACCTGCAATAATGGTTTTTATTACCTGTAGTAATGTGCTGTGACAGAGTAGAGACAACAGTGTTTTATAGATGAAAGAAAAACCTTTTCCAGGTGCATCCACTTTGCAAGCTAATGTTTGTTTGTAACTTGTAAAAGTTGGTGAGGAAACCTCCATGTGTTAGCACACAGTGCAGACTATGCCGTTAAGGCATATTTTTTCATTTATTGGTTTTGTTCTTTCTCTCACACTTTTTGGTCATGTCCTCAAATTCATATCAGCTACAGGTTGTTGTTTCAGCACTCGTTTACCCTTTAAGCCAGGTTCTGGTCAGGTCAGGGACAATTTCAATGAGCTACTTGCGGTTAATATTAATTTAATTTTGGGCAGCGATCCATCCATATTACAACAGATTATTTCTGTCAAGTGATTCACAAAAAATATTAATTCAAGGTAGAAAATAAATCAATTTCAGGTTACATATTATCACATACACACAAATAATCAAAAGGTTTACCATGTATACCTGCAAGGCTCTGTATTTTAATATAAAATGTTTTTTTTTATAACTCCAGACAATGAAAAGCAGCTGAAAAGATAAAGGCACATTTATATTACTAGTCACTCTCATGCAGTGCTTGAAGGCATTTAAGAAATCTTTGGAGACTTTCTGTTGAAACTAGCTTCCTTATTGCCCTCCTTGTTTAATTTTTCAACCCAAGGAAATGACGAGTAACATTTTTTACTCATCTTTTGTCTGTTCTATTTGTCGTGTTTTTCGTACCCTCCAGCTGCTGTAAGGTCAATAATTTCACTGGTGTATCACGCAGCCTTTTCTGTTTACTGACAGTTCTTTTAAATTAAAAGTCGCAATCTGACTGTCAAGCAATTGTTTCTGCCTTGTGGCAATAAAGTCATCAACTATTTTAAGTGAAGACCTCTTCCCTGTCGGTGCTCTGTGCGATTAAATGGCAATTGTCTGCCAATATTACTTTGCATTAATTAGACTGTAGTCTGAATTTGGTGGAACACAACATATATCCTCACACATGCCCAGGCAAAAATTTGCTCCTGTGTGTGTGTGTGTGTGTGTGTGTGTGTGTGTGTCCGCCATGCTGAATACACTTCCTGCACTTTCACAATGCTAGTCTTTCAATGACACACTACTGCATACTGGCTTTCTGTAATATTTTACTGCACTGTCTTGACTTTGTGTTGGCTTACAGATCACAACTTTTGTCAGTGATGTGTCCATGCCCTTTAAGCTCGTATTCATCGACGCAGTGTGACCTGCAGTATACTGACATGACAGTGACATGGCTGGTGTTTCACAGCAGGGGAACAGGCCTGCGGGGAAATTATAATATCACTCTACTTTTAAAGTAAAAGTTATTTTGAAGCTAATACACTTCACTGTTTTGTATAGTGCATTTTGAGAACTAGATGGAGGAGTATAAACTATTGTTGTAATGATTATATTGCACTCAAACCACCCAGTTACATTTGTAGAAACTTATAATACTTACTACTTACAAGCCAGGCTGGTAGGTTTTGCGACATTTGACAATGCTACTGGAACACATAAGCTTATGTATAGTTTTTTCAATAACTCAAAGCATAAACTTTGACATTATCTAATTGGTCCTTACAGTAATCCTTATGCATGGTTAGTCCTTTAAAAAGAGGTGATTACATAATTGTATCAGCTGCTGTTGGTGTTGTCGGTGCTCACAAGATGTTACAAGTTGTCATCATATCAAGTTTGGTTGTTTGCTGGAAGATAATATAAAAACCAAACTGCTTAGTCAAACAGCATACAGCTCGGAATTATATAACTTCATATGTCAAAAGTAAAAGTCTTTGCTTGTTTGGTGCATAAACTCAGGCAGTGGAATTAGGACGAGCAAAGCACTACACTTGTTACCACGGAAACCATGCAAACAGAGAAGCGCTGAGGAAGTGAGTGGGAACAAGCATAAGTCTTTCATTGTATCTTCCTTTATAGGAACCTATAGCAATGTAAAATGTCCAGGACTCTATAAGCTGCTTCTCAAAGTTTTGACTGATGCCTATGCATTTCTGCAGTGTTGGTCAGACATGTCAACCCATGTGGGATGTATGCAGACAGTTCCAGGACTAATAACACAGTGCAAAACAACAGGTCGTAATTATGAAGTCATGAGATCTACAGTGCTACAAGAAAACATTGGTAAGTATGTCATGTACAGCAGCCCAGTATAGCCTACACAGAGAGTCAATTTCCCAAAGAAACACATTGTTTTATTACCAAAACAACAACAAGAGAAACAATGTATTTGTATTGTTAAATTGCCATTCTGGAGAAATAAATGCCCTATAATAAAATAGGCATGCCTTTTGATAACTGGGACTTTAAAAGCATTACCTTTCAATTGAGTATCTCTGTATCGGAGGCAATATTTTGCTGCGTGTGCTTTTAATTCCCTTGAAATGTACCACAGACTTACCATATTAATGTACAAATTGGGTTATCCTTCTTCCAACGTCCCCAGCCTAAAATGAATATGACATATTTGGCAAGGAAACCAGAATGGCTTTTAAAAGAATTTAATAAAAAGCATCACTGATGAAATTAGCTAATGCCCATTGACATTTTATCCTGAACATTATAAGAATAACTGGATCCAGTGATCATATTTCCCATGGTTTCTGATGCTACCATCTGATAGCTTTCAATTTAATTTGTAAGTGAAAAGTTAGTTTTTAGGTCAGGTGTGGCACCAAGGTTTATTCTAAGGCAAGCGATAATGCATCTATACTGCATTTGTAAAATAAAAATAAAATGATTATTAGATTCTTCTGGCAGCATTATTCTCTCACTCGCTTTGTTTTTCTCTTCTAGTCCTGAAATATGGACAGCAAAGCATTTAGTGGGGTGATTGTCCAATTCAGACTGTAGATACAAGATTTCACAAAAGACTATCTGTCTGATATGATGAAACAGTACATTCTGATCTTCATAAACAGTATCATGTATTCACTGCTCACAACAAACCACAATTATGAACATCGGGGTCCCTGTCATCAATCGTATCTGAATACGGTTTTAATCTTACATCCTCTACTCCACAAAAACTAGTACAAATCATTTTGCTTGTTTCATATCAGATGTCAGCTATAATGATGGAGGCCCACACAGAAGATTCCAGCAGAAAAAAATGTCTCGGTAAACCCACGAGAGTAGCAGGCTGTGAAGCAAAGCAGCTTTCACTTTTATGTCCTTTTCTTTCTCTCTGTGGTTGTTAGAAAAGTTGTGAGTAAATTTGCCATTAAAATGGCAGCAAGAACGATAGTTGTTGGGCTTCTCAATCCATTTGAAGAATTCTTGCTGGTGTATAATGGCAGGCTTTTCTGTTGCACAAGGCTGGATGAAAGTACTGTGTTTTTGTAACATTGTTTATTTATTTCCTTTAAAAGTCTATTTTTCTTGCGTTATTTATACATAAAATAAATTTGATCTATTCTTCAGCTTGTTTACTCTTCAAAGAAACTTTTGTTTTATTGTGATTCAACTGGATGAGGTCACGATAATGACAGTGATAAAAGTGATACATTTAAAGATGCCTGCCCACTTTATGTATGATATTTGATGAAATATAATTGATTGGGATCCCACGGTATCGGCGCCTATGATCTTAGTTGCATACTCCAGGATTTTTGTGGCTATTAAACAGCAGAAAGCTGTAACTACAGGTATGTAGTAGTGGCATTCAATGTGTGTGGCAATATATTAGGATGAGTGAAAGATTGGTAATTGTCTAAAACACAACATGCTAAGTGCAGTTAAAATATATCTTGAAGGGGAATTAAAATCAATGAGTCAGCTGCAAGTCTGGCCGTGAACAGTTTGAATGCCTGTTTTATTGACTTGTATTGAGCTTCATTATTAATGACAAATATGCACATATTAAATTAACACGCAATCTTGTTGGCCAGTTTTTCTGGCACATACTTTTCTAGTTTACCAGCTCTTGGTGGGTGAGCCAAAAAGTTCATCCAATGCTATTATCATTGACCTCAGGTGCCATATTTTACAGTATGGCTAATGCATACATTGTGTGCATTTACTATTTTATAGTTTGTTGGCCTGTTTTCTCTTATTCAAGCCAAGTACCTGCATTCATTTTTCAGATATAGTGATGATAAACAGGGAGGCAAACTAGTGCCTTAGTGTTTTAACAAAAATCATCATCATTTTTATGATGTACAAGTACATGTACAAGATTGCCGTGTGTCACAGTTTTTGAGTATCATACACTCCGTTACTGATATCTGAGCAAGGTGCACCGTTCTCTATCATTTACATATTTTTCATGCAGTGAGTGTAAAGCTGACACATTTACCGAAAGCAAAATAGCACAACAGTTTATCAACATTACAAGCAATTAGTGCAAGGAACAGAACCCTCTAAACTGATAACAAATGTAACAAAATGTTATCCTGTAAAGTAGAGAAGTATTAAAGTCAAATAAGAGCTTTGAATATTTTTCTTTTTGAGCTCATGAGGGTGGCACAACAATGATATGTAACAGGTCTACAATGCCTTGGTTCAGACCTCAGCTTTAATTCAATCTCTCTTTTCTTATTAAAGCTGTGGTTTTTTCCCCATGCAGCTCAGGTGCACTCCCAATTGTCAATATGTGTCAGTCAAGTCCTGTAATGGACTGGCAATCAGTTAGTATAGGTGAGGAATGAAGCCTCACCTTCTGCCCATTGCATGCTTGGAGTTTATATCTCTGAATAAGAATTAGCCTGTAAAGGAATTGAAGGAATGTATGGGACATTGAGGTGTGATTCAGAAGAGAAGTGTTTCCTGAGATGTTTCCTATATAACCTACTGCCACTTATGTTAGAATTCCCACTTTGTTTATTATCTTCTTCATTGTTGGATACTATCCAATTGGGCTTCTCTTCTTCTCCAAGTGTTTGTAGAAAAAATTAAATAAATGCTACATTCAACATGCAAAAGAGCATTAATAGTGATAGCCTTTAAAAACTAATGCCCATACATACATTTATAAATGGTTCTTGCATCCTTGTTAGTAGAAAAGCTGCAGTCACTCCGTGCATGTGAGCCCTTATAGTAACACAAATCCGCGATAAATAGATTACCCTGCAGTAATACCTGAGCTCTGTATGGCTCTGTATGGTAACACATAATTAACACCAGTCACAGAAACCAAGGCACCCTCATAGCTGGTATAATTGCTCTTGTGAGCACGTACAGCCAGATAATGTGTCACCAGGGCAGAAATAAGTGGTGAAGTGGCTTGAGGTTCACAGTGAGGTAAGGGACATATTTCTAATTATGATGATCCAAAGAAAAGCAGTCACACAAACACCATGACAGTCACTTTAAGTTAAATGAAACCTGTAGAGTCAATTTGTCCCAATTTAATTATTTTTCAGAAGAACAGGATGAAGTTAAAATACCACCATGTGAGTCTTGGTGGATGGATAGCTGCATAGTGTTTTGTTTTTATTCATGACAGACTGCTGGTTTTCAGAGTGAGACTAATGCATTTAATATCTTCACCTAAATGAAATGAACTTCAGATGCTCCGATTAAAAATGGATTATCCCCAAACCTTGGTTTGATAATCCAATTAAAACAGTTTGCAATTAAGCTCAAGGGTAATTGGTCCTTTCTTGTTAAACATTAAGCATGGACTTAAAGTAGATATTTCAGCGCACTTTCACTTGAGCAATTTTCTAAAACAACACTTGATACTGAAGATAACTGAAAAGCAAAAGAATAAACTATTTTGTCCACAAAACAAAAACTCAAAGTCAGCAAATTACCAAGAAAACGAATAGATGAAGTGGATTGAAAATGTGATACTGACAGATTACATATAATTTTAAAGGGATAGTTTTGAGTTTTTTTGAAGTGGGGTTGTATGAGGTACTCATCCATAGACAGTGTATTAACTACAGAGTCGGCAGGTCCCCAGTTTGGAGAAGCAGGCAGTATGGCGTCAGGATTATGTCATATCTTGTGAGCGTGATGAAACATTCTAAGGAGCAAATTATATCATTTCACAAGCGCAGATTTTAATCTTCGTGTACCAATTCAACCAATTCAATCAACAATCGAGAGTTGGACAGGCAGTTGCAAGCGTGAAACAAAACATAGGGAGAGGGAAAGAATAGCACCTGCGAGTATAAAACTAAGCAGCACGCACACAGAGCAGCCACCACATGCCCGCAAGTGTCTGCTTTGCGACCGCTGGAGGGCATACACGCTCTCACAGGTAAACTCTGCTCTCGAAGTAGATTTTTGCACGCCGGAATGAAACTGACTTTTGACATTTGATGGGCCCTTCTATGATTGGTCACTTTCAAGGCAATCTCACCTTGGTTTACTTTGATTGACAGCTATCATTCAGGATTTTTCTGTCTTCACTGACACTTATACATTCCTTTATTTATGGTGCTATCTTGTGCTACATCGATAATAAAGCCATTCTTTCCCTCTTCCAATCGCGCTCGCAAGATATGACATAATCCTGACGCCATACAGGCAGAAGTACCGGCACGGAAGATAAGCAGTGTTCTGCTGTGGAGCAACAAAACGTATTTTAGCCACCTAAAAAAGTTAATATCAGTATTCTTTTCATTTTTCATATTAATTGATTATTTTTATTTATTAATTGATGAGCATTTTCAGACAGGGAACTGAAGCCGTTATATCTATATATGCTGTCTTCAAAGCCATCAAATTCTTTATAGGGCTGCACAATTACTCTAAATGTTATCGACATCGCAATAAGGACTGGTGCAATATCCAAATTGCAGGGGGGGAGGCCGCAATATTTGTTAAAGGCAAAATATGTGTCAAACCATTCTGAATTAAGTATTGGGGTACTGCAGAGACGTCCCAGCCTACAGACTAAAGACAAATCTTTGGTAAAGATCCTCACAAAAATCACACTATTATCATTTACATTTTTTTTTCATTTTATTATTTTTCAATGAAAATGAGAATAATGATTCAAAAATGATCATTCCCTCCAATATCATGAATCATATCACAATCGCAATATCAATCAAAAATAACCGCAATTAGATATTTTCATCATATCATGCAGCCCTAATTGTTTTAACAAAAACAATCATTTTACCTTGCAGATCCCAGGAGTTGTTGGTCTACAGCTGTAGTTTGTGTTATTGTGTAAAATGGTGAATCCGAAGTAACCCTTTAAAACAAAAAGTCATGCAATAACACAGTGCCAGTACTCGTGCCTGCGTCTCCAAACTGGGGGCGTGCCGACGGCCATCTACTGCAGGTAATACAATTACTATGGCTAATATGTCATACAATCCCACTTCAAAAATTGTAACTGTCCCTTTAAAGGACAATTCCGGCGCAAAACGAACCCAGGGGTTAATAACAGATGTGTACCCACTCGATTGCTCTCTGGGACATACTAATCGAATGTGTTTGTAGCTTGAAACAAAGACAGTCGCGTTCTCGTATGAAGGCGGCCGCCGTCTTAGGAGCTACTGTCTTTCTAAACTATCTTTTTAATAAACTGTCTGTACACTTACAAAGTTCTCAATGCTTCAGTTAACATTTAGGGACCCTCATTATGCTACCGTTGAAGTGTGGTGATATTTTGAGCATTTTTAGTGGTATAAATAGCGATTTGTTTTTACTTTCCCTGTGCCTGGAATACTAGTGTTGTAAGCTAATCAGCGGTCCGCGCTAGCTTGTTTCAAGCTACAAACACATTCGATTAGCATGAAAACATGTCCCAGAGAGCAATCGAGTGGGTACACATCTGTTATTAACCCCTAGGTTCGTTTTACGCCGGAATTGTCCTTTAAGTGCACCCGGTGAGTGTACTTCTAAAGGAGACATTCAAGTTTGATGTTCATAAACAGCAGGAGAGATAATCGTGCTAAAGTCTGAAAATCTGTTCTTAAGGGCTGCATGTCTTTTAAATTTAGTGCAAATAGTCTAAATCATTTAGGGTCTATATATTTAGAGGAGTAACAACTGTTGTTTTCCCTGAAGGTTCACTTGGTTATGAGGACAGTCCAGCTACACCTAAGCACTTTTTAATTGTTCAGTATGTGCGTCTTTTATAGCCCTGATATATAAATATGTATGGCCTTAGGTCTTCTATCAAATGTGGGAAGAATCTACAGAATGTTATCTGATGAAGTTCATAAGTTGTAGTTGTGAAACAGTTGTGAAATAGTGTATAATATGTTACCAACATTGTACCCATACTGTACTGCCTGAACTGGTTTGCAGATATATTATTGTTTGGCTTACACTAATAATGTAAGAAAATAAGAGAAATAAAAGTAGCCTGTGCTACAATAAGGGGGACAGTTGTGGCCTAAAGGTTAAAGAAGCGAGCTTAGGACCGGGAGGTTGCTGGTTCAATCCCCAGTCTGGCAGGATAAAATCTGGGAGGGGGTTAAGGGCCCTTGAGCAAGGCTGGAAGATCAGACTGTGGTTGTAGTGGGCAGCTTCCAGGTATGAACGTGTAATTGTAGGAATGTGACAGTTCGTTGTTGCCAGTGAAAAATTGTTCTCAATCGATTTACCTGGATAAAAATTAAAAAAACACCAGCGAAGATGTGATAGTTTTGGACTCCAATCTTTTATTGTTGTATACATTATGCAGGACAGTTTTTACTTTTAATTTTGTGTGTGTGTGTGTGTTTTTTTGTATTCTTTTTTTAGACATTTCAACTCCTAGGCAGGAAAACTGTAACCACACGTAGTCCTCAGCATCACAGTCATCTTTCATTGTGTTCATCTTGCCCTGGTTTCTAACAAAAGCAGATGCCTTCAGAATCACTGAGATACCAGGTGTGAAGGTAGTGGTAGATTCCAAAACATAAATTACAAGAAAAAAAATCAAAAAAAGAAAGAAAGAAAAAACAACCAAAAGGCCTCTGGGCAAATGTCTGTTTTACACAGGCTGAGCCTCTGGGTCGCTGCTGGCAAGATACTCGACAAATGACAGCACTTGGTTGGTTGTTTTGAGGCTTCGAGGCCATTTGCCTTCATGTGACAGGTTGTGTATCCTTCTCCAAATTCTCAAGAGTTGACTTTTTTTTCCCACAATCAGGAAGGGACTAAATGTCACTCTGGCAGATCTGATTTGTAGTTTGTACATTTGGATGCACTTGCCTTATTTTCAGTTTTCTGTCTTCAGGTCAGCTTCTGTACAGGTTAACAACGGGTCTGACATTTGCCAATTCCCAGTCTGCCCTGAATCATAAGGTCAAGTACAGCTCACAGTCTAAAACGCCCACTTGTAAGGATCACATTCCTGTGCAAATCAAAAGAAGAGACAACAGACTCAAACCTTCCATCAGGTAAAAGTCTATTATTCAGAATTTTGTATAATGACACAGCAAAGGGAACAATTAATTTGCCTTTGACAAATCCATCCCATTGAGGCCTTTTTTAATCACCAATTGAACAAAGAGTGGAGCAGATACCTGTAAAAGGCCATCAGATAAAAACAGCAAAACACATGTCAATTAGTTGCACAAAGATGCACATACGGTGCCATGAAGAATAACAAAAGATGCATCACGCTGCATGCTCAAACAGCCAAACGCTTGAAAACTCTATAGAAAGCCAATAGCTGCTTTTAAATGGGACACTGTAGGCAGCAACAGTAACCATCCACCAGCAAAAAATTGAATCAGTGAGGCATTGTTCCTCAGAGAAACTCTTTCTGCTCTTGTGCTTCTGTCTTTCTGGAGACAAACATTAGATTTTATGACCTGGCAAAGGTTCTGCAAATACCTCCCCTCCAGTGACTCACTTACACCCATGCTGTCTGCAATAAACAGGATAAACAACATCCTGTAGCATGGTAGTATTTGCAACAGCATTGTATGTGCTTTGTGGGAATTGGCTGTAATCATAAAAAGTATGTACATCTACATATGGTTACAACAATTTAATACTCTAGCCTGTGTACTTGCATGTGTAAAGAAATTGCTGCACTCTTACAGAAATTTGTCTACAAATACAGTATATGTGAAGGTATATCACTTCTGTATTTTATTTATTAAAAATAGATGTTATTGTTTGAAAAGTTCAGATGCTAATCCTTAACCTGTAACAGCATAATATCAAACGTATTTCTAAAAGTGACCTGTACATACCTTTAAACGCACAAAATACAAATGAAATGCTGTTTCAAGTCTGAAGAAACTGACTGATCAGTAGCAGCGTAATGGTTCATGAGTGGCAGCAGAGCGCTTTCATTTCTACACTATTATAGCTGTACTGTGTATAGCCTGCTGTAGCTGGATAGATAATTACCTATCAGCAGCAGGCTGTTACTCAGCGTCTGACACTGTGCTCCGGTCTTGCAGTGTGGATGATGCACCCTCTCCATTTGCAGTGCTCTTGAGATTTCTCTCCTCCTACATGTATATTATATTTATAAAGCCGAGACACATGCATGAGTGCTCCAGACTGGCTTCTGCACATCTGTATGTAAACCAGCAGGGATGGGCTCAGATTTGTAGATCAGCCAGACGCACTGTAGCCACTGTCACAGCTGTATGCTGAGTCCCTTAGGGAGCACTCCACCAGCCACCCTGTAAAAAAGTGCCAAATCACATCTGGGTCCCAGCAGGTGCTCTGCAGTCCCATGATAGATTGTTCTTCCTTTGCTGCTAAACCTTTGAACTGGTGTCCTTGTGCATCACTATGGAGCTTTACATTTAGTTTGGAATACACCTCAAGCATTGGGATACGTGTAAAAAAAAATAGAGGATGTTGGATGCATAAGTGTAAGAACTATAGCAGCCAATAACAGTTGTAGTGGGGAAACTTATTATTAAAGGAGGAAAACACATATTTGGTGATGATTATTGAGATGTGATTGTGATGTTGACGGGCTCTGTCACAAGGATGCAAGAAGGCCAAATATCAGTCCTGTAACAAGTGCAATTTATCACAATGTTTTTTTGTCTTTTTTTCTTACAATTAAATAATCAAATGTGGCATGCTGTCCCCTGCCATCCATCTATGTAAATTATAATACTGTGGTGTCAGGAGTTTTCGGCCTTTAAGGACAAACTGTAAACATTGTTTACATTTTTATTGAAGTGCGGAAAGGACAAAACAAGGATAGCCAAATGTCATCCTGTCTCATCATTATTCTGTGCTGCCATGTGCCAATATCATCAGAGATAAGCAAATGCCGAGTAATTGCAAAGATAACTTTAATTTAAGCAAGCTCTAATACTTATCTGTGGTTCTTAATTGTAGATGTTCTCTGCAGAATGTCACTGACCTTCGCGTCCCGTATTGTTTATCAGCGAAACCATCAAAATGATATTTGACTGTATCGTTGAGGAGCAGTGAAAAATGATTGATTCATGAGTCACAATGTCTAATTACTGTCTGTAAATATGAGAAAACAAGAACATTTATTTGGAGTGATATGCAAGATGTGATGCTGCTGAAGTAAACAATATAACTCTTCCTAAATATGTTAATAAGCTGTCTTATAAAATACTCAATTTTCTTGTACCAGTTTGTTCGTGGCTTACTGACAATCACACCCTGAAACGTTGACCCTGTTTCCATTAACAACAAATTTTATGAGTTCAGAGTTAAACATTTTTATCAGTGTGTTCCTACAATGTGTGTAAGTGTGTTGCCTATGCATGTAGCCAAACAGGTTAACCAAAGTTGATTTTAAAGTGTGTGGCATCTGTTAGGCCTTTTGTGCTGTTTAAAAATACATAAAATGCAAAACATAAATTGATCAAATGGCACAAAATGATAAACCATTGCAATCACCACACGGAGTATATTATGAAAATGTATCTATAGATGTAGAGCCAGGGGCGCCATTGCTACAGTTTTTATTTAGGGGAAAACGACTTTCAATCAACTTTGCAGCTGCCCAAGACTAGACATTGGCCTTATGCACAAATAAGGAAGTCTGAAGTCCAGCAGGGTTCTTGTGATCCCCCTCATCAGTTGTTGCCTCATCATGTATGTGGTGTCTCCGTCATCAAATTAACATTTCTATACAAGACCTCGGTTGGCACTGGGGAATTTCCAACAAAGAATGAGTCCAAAATCAATAGAAAGGAAAGCTACGCACTCAAACTAAAAACTAAAAAAGATAGGGGAAACAAAACATTAGGAGAAGATGCATTTCTTGCAGATGAGTGTTCAATTAGGAAAGAAAAAACAAGTAAACAACAATGCAGATGTTTGTGTTAAATAATTCAAAAGTCTTTGGCATCAGTGTCATTGATGAAATCATGCAAAGATCCCCATTGGGAGCCATAGCCTCGAGCCTGACACTGATGGCAGTGGGGTGAAAGTGGAGCAAAGCAGCATTTACTGCAATGACACTAAAGAGACGTAACAGGTTAGGGAGTTTAAATATTCTTTCCTCAGAATGATCGTCTGTGAGCCGATGCTTGGGAGTTCATTGTGATAATAACTAAAAGGTGGAGACCCAGTGAAAAAAGGGAAGAATATGATTTGTGATTTTGCCTGAGAATCAAAACTAAATGCTTAATTTAAAATAGAGGAAGCAGCTGCAAACATATGTATCTCTTTCAGGTTCAGCTCCATCATAGTTATCCCAACAGCATTCATTAAGAGAGAAAATGTCTAAAGATAAGTACCAAAAATCAAAAATTGTCAAAAAAAAAAAAAGTACCATATCCTGTCCAAACCAGAGAACCAAGTACAGATCTGGTCCTTTTAAAAAACATAATTAGAGCACTTGTGAAAAAGATATACGGTGATGTTATTTGAATAGAAAAAAAGAGGTTTAGGATTTTGTGAACGTAAAATAAAGAATCTCGCGACATAAAATCGATAACTGATATAAAAAGCTGCACACATTTAAATTTCAAATTACATGGCTAAAAATCATTAAACTGTGTCTTGTGTTTAAAATGTTTGAGACTCTGATATGATTTATGTTCGTCTTTGGAGGGACATGCACATATAAGCCTTTTAGAGTTAACATCACAGGTTTACACAAGTGGGTCAGTTGGCTTGGCCGTCCCACTTTGAGGCAGAACAAGGTGTTGTGAAAAACTATTTTACATTGAGAGCAGGCCCAAGTTTGAAAATAGCTAAGTGGAATTTCATTTGAGCTGTGCTCTTCCACCTCCAGGTCTGAGAAAAACACAGTGCATGTGTGTGCATCTGAATCCTCTCCCCTTCAACTTGTCTGGGCTTTGATTTCTTGACATATTCCCTTGCTGCTTTTTTGGTTCAATGCTCTGCACACTGTGTTGTCTCCCATCTTCTTGTATCCGTCTCCTATCTCATCCCACATGTGCTTCCAGGCAACGCAAGGCTCACAGTCTGCTTTCCATAAAGATAACATTGCTGAGTTAAACAGATGGGGTATAAATGTTCTCTCAGTGATAAGTATTGGCTTAGATACACCAAAAGATAGAAAAGATTATTCATAGTATCTTGAATTCTCAACAAAAAATATGAAATCTTGAGTACAGTTGGCTGTTTGAACATGTGCACAATGCATGTAAGAGATTTTTCATGTGAATAGTTTCATCATGTATGCAAGCTTACATTCCTAAAAGGGGAACACTCTCACTGACATTTAGATTATCCTTATGTGCGTGTCTCTTCTAAAGCTAATAGCCACAACCACATAGCTTTAAATTATATGTTTTACCAGTGTAATTGTGGAGTTGTACCTCAGAGTAGTGGCATTTCTTCCAGCATATGCGTCTTTGCAAGTCTTTTCTATCACACAAAATACTGAAGGAAAGAATACATCTGATGCAAGCATGCAAAGATCTAAATTGTGTGATAGCCTGTAGAATGTTTGTCACCAATAATAATAACTCCTAAATTTTAAGATTCTAATGCATGACACTGGATCAGCATTGCACCTTGTTTTTCTGAGACACTGTCAACCCAGAATAGACCAAAAAACCAAGGGGATGGGATATATTTAAATTCATGTAAAAATAAATGTTAGATGGTGGTTTTGTATAGATCTATAATTCTCAGCTAAAACAGGCCATGTATTAAATATGTACAGTATGTATAGTGTCCGGTTGTTAAATCCCTACTGTGGTGGAATTTTTATTCCACCCTGGTAGTTGCAACTTAATTCTAAAGTGTTACTGAACTCCCTGTCAAACATTGTGTGTTGATAAATCTCCTAGTTATACTTAATCAATATGGGGGCAAGGTGGTGGCTGAAAAACCTTTATAATCCTTGCCCTCAGCAATCCTTTGCACGCAGGCCAATTTCAGTCTGGTTTTATCATTTGAACCTGACAGTTTGCAGTATAAGGAGTGGACCCAATCCATAATGTTTGATACCACTCTTGGCCCACACCCATAAAGTATTCCAATCAAAGTTGCTGGAATGTGATTTTAGTGTCAGAGGAAAACCTCATTTGTTTATGCACTTGTAAGATTTCCACATAGAATATCAATGTGGGAGGCAATTGAGCAAGTACTAATCAATTTCTACTAACATGAAAAATGTTACAGTAGCCTCCTTAACCACAGGATATATGATTACATTCTTAATGTTATCATTTAATTACTTACAAGACATGAAGCAATGACACATAAATAAATAAATAAATAAAAACATCTGTAGAATTATATATCCTTGATTAAGGAACATACAATAATAGCCACTGGATGATTTGTATAATCATCTAGGCTATGTAACTTTACTTTAAGTGTAACAATTTAGGTCAATTACAGTTTTGATAGACATAATGTTACCTTCATGTATAGTTTCCCAATCAGTGTAATAAAAAACATACTGTTAAATGATATATGTATCTAGTTAGGCGGCATGTCTAGTGCTACATTCAGACTGCAGGCAAATCCAATCTGTTTCTCAAATCAGATTTTTAAGACAGACTGTCTGCACTGTTATTTGCAAGTGATCATATGGGATTTGTGTGTCCAGATTTAAATAACCTCTCTACATGCTTCTGTGGTAACAGTGTAGGCATCAGTGTACTGTGGTGATGTGGCTTTCCAATGTGGAAGCTTGAGAAATGGAGGTCCATCATTTCGTCCTCCAAACAATTGCGCTGTCAAGTCCCGACCTGACTGTTGTTCCCCTCCATGTTGTCCTTGTGTCCCCGTCTCATGCCATCCCGCCTGGTGCCACTGCAGCCTGGAGCGTCCCATGTCATGCCATTCCTTCTTGCTAACTATATCTATGGCTAAAATTACTACTTTAACAGTTTAAACGTTTTTCAATTGATTGCAACAAATGTGGTCACGAACTTACCCGTGACTCCGGTGACTCCATCTGGAAATCTGGAAAATAATTCGCGATTTCGTATTTTTGACCTTTTGAACTTACCGTTGGACACGCCTCGGCATGAGGCGAGACGGCATGAGACGGGACGCCATGACATGGGACGCTCCAGCCTGCAGCCATACCCGCCTCAACAGGCTTAAACAGGGCAAGTTTTAAACTTGTTTTTAGCCTCTAAACATGTTTGAAATGTCATTACAAGTGCCTACCCATGTGCAGTTATTCCTACCGAGGGAACACAGCGAATCTGACTGCAGTAGCTGTGACAGAAATGCATAAAAGTTGTGTTAATCCATACCTCTGTTTATTTCCTGGTTTCTGGTGAAGTCCACACTAGTCGATTGCCGAACTCATACAATCCAATATTCCAAAACTTATTTTTCCCCCAAAAAAAACGTTTGCCGTGGTTATTTCCATAGTAATGACTGTAGCAACAAGCTGTAACCTGACACCACACCACAGCTCAGCCTGCAGAGTGGCCGGCTGGAGTTCAAAAGTTCAACCGCTATCGCGCATGCGCATGAGGTAACCATAGCAACGGTGGACTGACAGACGGAGCTTGGACTTAGATCAGGAGGAATATGAGAAAATGGTTCGAGTGCACAGTAAATACTTTACATTGATTGTGTCTAGATTGTGATATTGTAATTTCCTTTTTGTTGTTGTTGAAATAAAGACACAAAAGCACAAATGAAATGTGTACTGTTATATTATAAAACCGCTGATAACAGACAGGTGTTAGCAATATATTATAGAACTGTACAATTTACTTATTTTTACAATTTACTTATTCAACTTTACTTGTGAAATATACATATTCTTACTTCTTCCTTTCATCGGATTGGGATGAGCTGTCCATCTGAGCTGATATTCTACACTGACACAATCTCGTTATTATCCCAAAACTCCGTGTTCGTCTCTCTCTCAGCTCAGCTGACAGTCTGTGAGTAAAAAAAAAAAAAAGACAGTCTGTGAGTCTTCACCGTTGCCATGGTACCTTATGCATGCACATGAGCAGTAGCTGTTGAACTTTTGAACTCCAGCTGGCCACTCTGCAGGCTGAGCTGTGGTGTGGTGTCAGGTTACAGCTTGTTGCTACAGTCATTACTATGGAAATAACCACGGCAAATCGTTTTTTTGGGGGGAAAAATAAGTTTTAGAATATTGGATTGTATGAGTTCGGCAATCGACTAGTGTGGACTTCACCAGAAACCAGGAAATAAACAGAGGTATGGATTAACCAACATAGTCTCACGGCAGTTCGTGTAACGAGTGACGTTATTTTTAATCTATTGATTCGTGTTCACGGGGACGTTTTTCTCGTTTTTTACGTGTAAATGTCACGTTATTTTCTCGGAGAAAGGACGCCGGGAGACGGCTGGGAGACGGCCGAAAATGATGCTCCATAAGCTGGGAGGCGGCCGCGAGGTGGCCCACTGGGGACACGCCACAATAAACGCCAGGAGACGGCTGGGATACGGCCGAAAATTATGCTCCATAAGTTGGGAGGCGGCCGCGAGGCGCCCCCCTGGGGACATGCCACAATAAACGCCGGGAGACGGCTGGGATACGGCCGAAAATTATGCTCCATAAGCTGGGAGGCGGCCGCGAGGAGGCCCGCTGGGGACGCGTCACAATAACGGGATGGCAGAGGTTGGGTTTAGGAGAAACCCGACGGAGAAAGGGCGCCTTACACGCCGGGAGACGGCCGCGGGGGACGCGCCACAATAACACGCGGGACAAAACGCCACACATCCCCGGGAAACAAAACGCCACTATCCCCGGGAAACAAAGTGCCACACGCAGGACGCAATCCCCGCTCACCCAGGTGAAAGTCCTGTGTAGTTTGACCCATCCACCACCCCGAGCAACCTCCCTACGCAGATTTTCGGCTTTTTATACTACTCCCTACCATTTTCGTGCTGTTGCCACGAAATATGCTTCCCCTTGTAATACATTACTTCACATTTTCGTGCTGGCCACCACGTAAAAAACGAGAAAAACGTCCCCGTGAACTCGAATCAATAGATTAAAATAACGTCACATTTACACAAACTGCCGTGAGACCGGGCTGGGATTAACACAACTTTTATGCATTTCTGTCACAGCTACTGCAGTCAAATTCGCTGTGTTCCCTCGGTAGGAATAACTGCACATGGGTAGGCACTTGTAATGACATTTCAAACAAGTTTAGAGGCTAAAAACAAGTTTAAAACTTGCCCTGTTTAAGCCTGTTGGCTGCAAAATCTAGCAGGAGGATAGCACGGTGTAGGCAGCACCGATTGTTTTCGTTTTCGTTTTTACTGACAGCACTCCAAATTTACAAACAACAGAGCTATGGGTTGAAATCGACCGGAATTCTCCTTTAAGCTATTTTGTTGAGTTGACACATTAGCCACTGAATTGGGCTTTTATTGTGAAAGGTAAAAAAAAAGAAATCAATGGCCAATCAATAATTCTTCAATCATCCAAACCTATATACCTTTTACAAATTACAACCAAAAGCAACAAACAACAGACATGAAGCAGGCATGTCTCTGTGTCTGTGGGTTTGTGAGTGTGTGTGTGTGTGTGTGTGTGTGTGTGTGTGTGTGTGTGTGTGTGTGTGTGTGTGTGTGTGAGTTTATGAGGAGGAGGGGGGTGTGACGAAACCGGGTGGTTACTAGGCTACGCCCAAGATTAGCCGTTAGCTTATCTGTGAGGGACTGTGGAAGCTAGCAAGGCTAGCTGCTGAAGCTTTTGATTTGATTTTATTAGGATCCTGTGGTATCTGACTATTTACCATTGTGATCTAAGTTTTTGGTATAAGGAGGATGTATGAACCTTACACTGCATGTACAGAGAACATCTGGAAAGTGTTAACATGAGTAGAGGTCCCCCCAAGACAGACGAGACCTTTTTTGGAATTGTGCCAGATAACAGGCACTGATTGGCTAGTTCATATACTCACACATTACGCCCTATGCATGGAATATATACCCTGTGTTAACAAAGGAAAGTTAGAGCGACAGAATTTGAAGATTGGGCTGGTCGTCTCTCCAGATATCCATGGGTCTGTTAAATTGATGCTGAATCTTTGCTTGTAATAAACCTTTTTATAATCAAGATCAGTGTCTACGAAGTTCCTTCTCCATACGGCGACAGCACAGTGCTGCGACTGAAATATACCACAATCCCCATTAGCTGATGCAGAACATCAGCTACTCTTCCTGGGGTCCACACAGAACATAAAACTATATTTTCAGACAAAACAAACAAAACTACAAAAAAAAAAATTTTAAAAATTAAAAAAATAAGACATTTTCAGACAAAACAGTCACAGAATATAAAAATAAGAGCAGTATAGCTAGTATTCTTTTCCTTGCAGATATACATATTCCTTTCCATGTATGCTGATAATAATATATGATATCACATAAACACAGAACATAGTAAAAATTAAATCTTACAACATCTTTGTTTACATATCAATATTCCTATACATAAACTAAGTACAAAAATATGGTTGCAGTCTTAGGGCCCTTAGATGATCCTTTACTTGTTTTTTTAAAACTTGATATATTAGGCGCTTTGGCAATCTCTGCTGGAAGTGAGTTCCAAGCAACCATCCCTCGATACAATACTGTACGTTACATTGATTGTGTTCGGGCTCTAGGAACTTTAAAAAGACCTCTAGTGGCATGTCTAGTGGAGTATTTATGTGTGTTAGAGCTAAATGTAAGTTGACTATACAAACAATTAGGAATTTTTTATTCATTCATGTTTCTAACAAAAGCCAGGAGTGATGCTGAAAGTCTCTCCGCAACTTTCAACCAGGAGAGTTTAACATGCATATCGTTTACATTAGACCTAATTGGACATTGAAGGGCAAGACGAGCTGCTCTGTTCTGAACCAGCTGCAGTTTTCCTAGATCTTTCTTTGCAGCACTTGACCATATCATTGGGCAATAGTCAAGATGTGATAAAACTAGAGTGTGCAGAACTTGTTTGGTTAGGTGTGGTGTTAAAAAAGCTGAGCATCTTTTTATAACAGAAATATTCCTCCCCACCTTTGCAACAAGAGAATCTATATGTCTTGTCCACAACAGTTTACAATCTAAGAAAACACCAAGAAGCTTTGTTTCCTCTTCTTGTTCAACAGCTACATTATTCAACATCAAATTCAACCGAGGCCTAGAGCTCAAGGAATGTTTTGTACCAAAGGCAATGCTTTTAGTCTTTTAGTCTTTAGACATGTTTAGGAATAGTCTATTGTTAGTAACCCATTCTAGTGCTATCTGCAACTCTTTGTTGAGTGTTGCAGTTATTCCATTAATAGTAGGTGCACACATGTATATTGTTGTATCATCTGCATACATGGACACATAAGCTTTTTTAAAGGCAAGTGGAAGATCATTAATAAAAATTGAAAATAATAAAGCAGCAAACTTCCTTGAGGAATTCCACACTCTAAATGTTTTGTGTCAGAAAAGCTTCCATTAAAGAAAACTCTTTGTGTTCTGTAGGATACATCATTTTCTATCCATGATAAAGCAGATGGTGCAAAATCATAACATACAAGCTTTTCCAATAATAATTTGTGATCAATAACATCAAAGGCAGCACTGAAGTCTAACAGTACTGCTCCCACAATATTCCTCTGATCAACGTGTATGAAGCTTTGTAGCAGCGCCACGTGTGGCTAGGGGCTAGCTGTTTAGCTAGTGTGTCTGTGTTGTTCCGATTTTCTTCTAGAGAAACGGTGTTCTCTCTTCTGCAGATATGAAAACACTGGTGCGTGGTTTCGGTATCCAGGTGCCTCCAAAGCACCAAACGATAGTTCACTTTTCTGGAAAATGAACTAGTTAGCACAGACGTCTGCATGCTGACCTTTTACAATGGGAGTTGTGGTGGAAAGCAAGGAGTAGGGGTGTGACGTGAAATTTTTATATTTCGGGCCACCGGACCTGGATTCCCACTGTGTTCAGGGTCTTGCCAGTCAATCGTAATCCACAGTTTTAGAAGGTGTGAACTACAACGTCTGTAGTTTTTAGACCTCCCCAGTTTGAAACCCCCTTTCCTTGTGGAGTTCTCATAGGAGTGTGACATCTCCAGGCTGTCAGGCTTACATGTAGGCCACAAACCCTTTGTTTGCAAAAGGATCTCAGGCTCTACAGTTGCCTGTAGGCCGTGTTCTTTGTCTCAGGCACATGTTGACCCTATGTATCCCTTGTTTAAAATCAGTTCTTTGTTTAAAATCAGTTAACACACTGCTTAGTCCCAACACCGGAGTACAGCTGCATAGCCGATGTGGAAGTAAATCAAGGTTGCCTCGGTTCACACTGGTTCTGACTACAGAGCTTCTGTATTTTTTTTATTATCTGCATAAGTATAGGCACAATTCATAACCCTTGGCTACACGAGTGATGCAAAAGATACTTTGAAATCCGATTTGAGCGGCCAGAGCATCTGGACTAAGACACATCGGGACTGAGAATCATCTGTAAATATCAAAACCACCTCCAAATGTGTTTTGGATCTGATTTGCAAAAATCACATTTCATATGTTTTTTTTACAGTCCAGACATTCCAAAATAAACCCAAGCTCCAGTTCTTTTACTCATACTATGGTTATTATTTCCTTTATTTTCACCCCAAATTAATCCCTTGTACATGTCAGTTGTTCATTATTCATAAATGAAATGACATTTTTAATGGCTTCTGGAAGATCCAACTAAATGAAATGTAATTTGCTGCCAACCTACAGTATATCAGTTATAACATATAAAAAGTGAGGTAAGGTCAAACATAATGTGGAATAAAGAAATGTTCCACTGCAAAATAAAAGTGGGCATAGGATTGATGGCAGACTAACAAAGATTTCTCTCAGTTTGATATTGAAGATCTAAAATAGGTCTTTGAATTATATATTTCATGGGATATAGCAGGTGGATCGGCAGCAAATGAAACACTACTGTGGTTGAGCAGAGTGAAAATGTCAAGATGAAAAGTTGTTCACTGTGAATGTACTGACTTAGGGTCGGTAAGTCAGTGTATAATGGTCTATTCTGTGATCCTTCTAAATCCTCAGCAGGACAACCTCTGATTTAAGTTCAGTGCTCCTCCTTTTAGACACTTTGTTAACACGAGTGAGTAAATGGAAGTTGTAAAGAGAAGGTACTAAGTCCTTTGGAGATTAAAATCAACATTTGCCGTGTTTTTCTCCTACCACACATCACATTAAGTGACAACGCTATCTCGCCAGATGTCAAAATGAGACGATACTCCATCTCTTATGTCTCATGTAGATTATTTGCAATTTGGCCGGGCAGGTTTACATGTCTTCAAGGTGCTATACTGAACATCATTGGGACATCTTGTTAGCATTCTTCCAATTGAAGCCGGCCCGTCTTACAGGTTGCAGGAGACAGAAACAATCTTGAAAAGCTCCTCCTAAGCTGCGAGAAGCAGCATCAAATGAGTGAAGGATCAGCACACCAACAGTTAGAGGGAAGCCTCAGGGACATGTATAAAATTGAATCTGCCATTTTCTGAAAAATGTGCTGTTGTTTTCATACTTTTAGAGTCCAGGTTTTGTTCCTGAGGATGTCCATAACAGTTGATGAAGACAAATTACAGGTGCCTCACTCTAAAGGAACAGAAAGAAAAGGAAAAAGGAAGAGAGAACAGATCTCAGGGGAGGTCGTCTTATCTTATTATACAATACATTCAGAGATGATATACACTACTGTACACAGAGCATTAGCCCAGAGCAGAATAGATCAGGCTTATTAAAAGGTAATGCTAGACTTTTTAAGTCTTCATAGATTATTTTGGTGTCCCAGGACAGTTTGGTCGATGTCTGGGAACTTGCATCAGTCTTTCCTAAAGCTAGAAATCAGAGGCAGAAACCTTGAAGTTGTGATGTCACCGGGGTGTAAAGTCGGGGCCCGCTGATTTTTGGCCACTGCCTGCGTGCATACATACTAAGTTTACACTAAAATGAAATTAAAATTCCAGCTCTGTGAAGCATAATGTGACCTTCATTTGGCTACAAAAATCTTATGCCATACAAAGTCAGCTTTTGACTCAGCTGTCCAAGGGCAAAAGAATAACATGCAGTTTGGAAATTTCTAAAATGTGTGACATTCCCCTTTGAAAACCACGACCAAAAAGAGTTTGTGAGCTGTGTACAGATGAAAAGCACTACGCTTTCTTTTAACTAGCCCAGTCCAAGCCAATGGGGTTTGAATTAAAAGGAGATGATGCCCTTATGATTTAGTTTAGGCTAAGACTGTGTTATTCTACAGAAAGGATGTGTATACCCACGCCGGCTCACAGATAAATGCATATTTGTCTGCTGTGTGTATGCTGAGCCTTGTATAATTTTTCAGTGCTGATGTGTTTGAGTAAGAGTCTGTGTTGTGCTGTAGTGGTGGCTGACAGCCTTATTGGCATTTTCTACAGTGATTTCTATGAGCTTACTCTATTAGAATCACAGAGAGTTTCCATTTAGTACGCAGCAGCCTGCATGCAAAAGAAGAGTCCCTGGAGCCTCTGTTTACCAACCAAGTCGGATTTGCTGCTCTCATACACAGCCAGGCTAAAGCTTAGCTACCCAGCAACCCCTTCAGTGTCCCTCTCTCTTCCCTTCGCCACCAACACCCCCACATACACACACACACGCACACACACACACACACACACACACACACACACACACACACACACACACCCATCCATCGTTCCTTAAGGCTTTCATTTTGTCACTCATCCTTAGTTTACTTTTTGCCAGAATCTGTTCAAAACTTTTCAGACTGCGGGCTTTTATGTAAATCTTGTGGCACAAAAAGCAAAGCCATGGTTACAAGCCAAATCTGCATCCTTAGAAAAAACGAGAAAAAAGAGACACTTCAAAGAGAATTGTTTAAGTCCCCAAATAAAAAAATTAAAGCGGGATTGTATTGTTGCTTTGACAAAGTAGAGGGAGGGACTTCAAGAGCTTGTTAATAAACATTGAATACAAGCCATTTTGCCTGAGTGAAAATGTCTGCGGTCTGTTTCAAAATAGAATAAAACTGTTTGTTATTTTTCATTTTATTCACATGTTTGAAGAGTTTGAGTGTGAGGCGAGTTTTGTCATGTGCTTTTTATACTATTCTTTATTTTTGTCTTTGGAGCTTTGATATTCCCAAACACACTCTTTCTCAGTGGGTGAGTGTGAAATAAATTGGTGTCTCTAAGAATTGCTTCTTGATGATACAGAAAACAATCCAAAGACAAGACAACAGGGGAATCTGTCTGTCTCATCCACGCAGCTCTTCAGGGAAGAAAGTTCTCACAGTAGATAGTTACTTAACAACGCTGTACTTCTGCCGATATGAAGACATCATACGTTACTTTTTCAGACATAGTGTGTGTGCGTGAAAAGAATGGATATTCATTTTGAAAATGTTTGCAAACGGGTATATCAGCATTTTATTATCAACTCCCATAAGGTTGGGGGACTTACAAGAGCAAAAAAAATGACATTTGTTTTTAGTCAAGCTCCAAATACACTGGGTCTTTATTTTCCTATAGTGCACCAGGACAGTCTTTCATTAGACACCCCTGATCAGATCAGAGCTCATCATCATGGAAAGCTCTATTAGGCAACTGTTTTCACAGTCCGAGTAGTAGTACTGAACTTCATGTGTAAAAGGATCACATTCTCCTTTAAATGGGAGATGTACAGTATGCTTTGATTAAAAAAAAAAAATTTAAAAAAAAGTGTCATGTAACCATAAACATAAACAGTCACAAATTAATTCTACACTTCACAGTAAGATTTGTTCATCACTTATTTTTGGCAGCCAGTATTTAGCATTAAACTCTAACACAAACTTGGCTCTGTTTATAAGACCTGGTCTCTATATTTGCCCTCATTATAAAGGTGTGACAGGCACAACATGTTGAAACAAAAACAAGTAATACACATCAACAGTCAATATGCAACAGGGATGGCAGCATACCAAACATGAAAACAGGACAAAACTGATACCATCATCTTCATTATTCTTAGGTTTTTGTGTGTGTTATTTCTTGGCAAGAAGATTAATGTGAATTTACTCAGAGCTGTTGTCTTGGCATTCATGGATTGGCAGACTGCCATAAACCTGGCATAATGCTGTCATTCTTCTGATCAAAAATAAGCTAACAGATATGCGTTCAGTGATGCTATGTTAACTAGTTGGCACCCAGTGTTCGTATGACATTGTCACGCAGAAATTACTTTACACTAAAGATCTGCTTCATCGTTTCTCTGTGCACCTTCAAAGCTGTTTCTCTTTCAGCTTTTGTCTGTCACCCAAACAGAGCTGAGTCACTCACTGTCACTTCCAGCTGCAGTATGTAGGGTCTCCAGATATGAAATGAATACTCAACATTTTCCTTTCTGATGGACACATACAGAGGACAGACGGATCTAACTCACCTAGACTGCACTTGATTGAGCCCCACTTAGATTGCTAATGTGACTGATGGACTAACACAGACAGCTCTACAGGAAGTTACTGTGTGATCTATTGTGACAATCTCTTGCTGACAGCAAGGAAGTGTATTCGAAAGAGTTTGTGCTGTTGTCTCCAACACTTCTTCTTGTCTAACAGACAACGTCTCCGTTGTCTGTTAAATGCTCTTTGCTTTTGTGCTTCCAGTTACTTCCTTTTCAAAGGTCCACACATCATGACATGACAGATGATTTGTTTGAAAATCAGAAGACACATCCAATGCTGTATTTGTATTTGCTTGCGTGAATAGATTATTACATTAAAACAAAAGACTTGAAAGACAATATGCTCTAACAAGGGCACATTTTTAGCTTTGTCTTATTGATAATACGTCCAACAATTGTAAAAAAGTAGTAAACAAAGTAAATGTGCACAACAACGTGAAACAATACAGGTTTTTAATCTCAAGTGAAGAATATTAATTGCGAAGTACAATCCACTGTGTGAGGCATTCATTAACTACAGCATCTGGCAGTGTGGGAAGAGGCCATGATCATGTCTTTAAGTTGCTTGCAGACAACACTGGCATGCAAAAACTTTCAAATATTTTTGAATGATGATGGTTTTAGCAATTAGCTGTGGGTTTTATGAATGTATTAATCTGTGAATATGGGGTTTTCTTTTTGCAATACATGTGTTCTATTCTTTGTGCATTACCACACAGCAACAACTACTACATTACATACATCCATCCATATCCAAAGCGACTTACAATTGCTATATATATATATATATATATATATGTCAGAGGCCACACACCTCTGGAGCAACTATGGTTAAGTGTCTTGCTCAGGGACACATTGGTTGATGTATCGCAGTGGGAATTATTGAACCCAGATCTCCTACACCAAAGGCATGTGTCATATCCACTGCGCCATCACCACGTCGATACTACTAGATGAGAGGTATCTGTACCTCAATATGTCATGTCAAATGTACAGTCTAAGACATTATATTTGGGTGGTTACAGTACCAGCCATGTGATTGACTTGGGTATAGGTAATGGATGGATGGATAATTAGAGTACAGTTTGCACCCCGTTTTTCATATTTGGACACTTCTAAGAGTGCAATTCAAATTTCACACTTTGTAAAGGTTACATCAAAATTATGTATTATTATATTGTAATTTGCTGCACTTTCCATCCCTAGAATTGGTCTTTGGAGACAAAAAAACATATAATTAAAACCACAAGTTGCTTTTGTTCCTGATTTAAACAGTCAATGGTTTTCCCAAAACTGAAACATATTTGGAAACATTTGCATGAAGGAAAGAAAATATTTTCATCCTGTGATATATAGTTAATCTTTTTGTGTTAGTTAATCTTTTTGTGTCCCCACACACACACACACACACACACACACACACACAAACTTTTTTGCCACGTAGGTCCACTGAGGTAGATTGACTTACATGAATTTCCTGGAAACTAACCATAACCCTAAGCACTACATGCTTATCAACGTTAACCAAAAAAACAAGTCTTAACCCTAAAGTTCAATGGTTTACCTTCTGCAGACTGAGGTAAACACAAATAGGAGCGGAGTCCCCATAATGTGACTGTGCCCTCTATTATTTTGTCAAATTCTTGTTAAAAGATTACTGAAAAACAACTACACAAAATATGTTAACCATCACAAAGTAAGTACTATTCAGGATTGTTTTTGGATGTTTATTTGAATTTGTGCCTACCTAGAATGCATGTGTTTTTGAATTCCAACATACTTTTGCGCTGCTTGCATTCTATGGTTTGGTACACATTTCACTACATACAGAGATCACCCTTGGAGTTGGCTCTCAGACTTTATTACAATGCATACCAAAAATTCCTATGAAAAAAGCAACACAGATGGTAGCAGTGCCCCTGAAGCGAGTTGTTGTAAACTGCAACAACAATCTGCAAATGCCGCTGGTGCGGACACATTTTATTCATTTGGTCATCAATGCCCTGGCAATGGCATCCAGCCTTCTGCCCTCCCTCCATTCTGTTACCATTCCTCTCCCACTTCTCGTCTGTCACCATCCTGCTATTAGACCATGTCACACTAATATAGATTTGAAAACATATTTTTTTCAATGTTTTGGCTTTGATTCTGCACTAAGCTGGCATTATACAACAGAGATTTGATCTAAGCTCCCAAAACTCAAGAATAACCGTTTGGTTAGCAGGAAGCATTTTACAACCCAACCCATTAAGTTATTATTTACTGTAATCAAAGTTAAATTACAAGAAAAATACATGTCAAGGAAACATATATATTTGAAATGAAAGATATTTGACATATGCCAATTGAAGATGTTTTTCCTCATATTTTTTCCATCTTTGCCTATCACAATGCAGGTTCTGTAAAACTTACAGACACAGAGATGCCAGAATGGAGGTAAACACTGCAAGACAAACAAAGAATTCAGCCATGTTCTGTTTCACCCATGCTTTGTCGTCTATCAGGCTCAATGGCCCTGACTACTCTCCTCTGTGGAACAGTGTACTGAAATTTGTAAGTAATAATTTGGCTAATCAAGATTAGGTAGTCTTTTCTTGTGGTATTGAAACATATTATGAAACAATGGGCATTCTCTCTGATTTAGTAACTGAAATAGCAACACCACCTTAAGCTGACTTTCTCCGATTCTGCGTTCCGGCTGCGTTCCCGTTTTGTTCCGTCCTCTATCACGCACCATACCACACCAGGAAAGTCACAGATGCGGAGTGTCTTGCTGCCCGACTCGCAGATTTTATTGCCTCTACAAGTACTTTACAGAAGAATTGCATGTTTATTAAGCTATTATCTACCTTCCACTCCAAGCACTCCTGCAATTAAACTCCATGCCTTCTCTTTTCTGGTTTTGTCCTTATAAAAACAAATCTGTGATGTCTATTATGTATTGACTGGATACTCTCGCTGTTTTACTTCTTGCCCAGCTCACGTGAAAATAGACCTGCGGAGGGGAGCAGAGAGCTGCTTTTGGAATGCGCCATGGCGGGGCTGGTGGAATATCAAGCATTGACTTGAATGGCAGCAATTGCTCGTGGGGGTCGCGGCGCCTCTGGAACGCAGCGCAGATGCACCCGGTGGAAAATAGGGGTTACAGTCAATGAGGACCTTGTCTCAGCCTTTGGCTATTTGAAGCTGACCTTCTTGTCCAGGTCTCATAATGGTAGGTTATCCTTATCTGGCCTGCAACATCTTCCTGAGAGCTCAGCTGCTGCTGCTGCGGGTAGTGTCCAGGACCATCACGGTTGTTTGGATTGCAAGATGCTACCTTCAGTCTCTTACCTTACTTTAGGATCCAAGTGGATGGATGGAACTTGCAGAGGCATGCTGACACGTAAAACTTCATTGTTCCAACAACTCCAGCCCACACTTAGCTGTTGTCAGAGAAACAATATGTGGGTAGAGGAAGAAGGGTGCTCTCCCTTCCTCCATCAGACAAGCATCCACCTTGGTAGAATATGATTTGCTCTTGCAGCTGGCAGTCTACAGGTCATTTTATTCATTGCAGCCTGTAGCTTTCTATTGCCGGTGAGAGCTGCTCCTCTCCCTGACTCCGTGCTACCATCAGATGGAGCTGGAGCAGGTGAACCTAGCCTTTTTGTTGGAACCCTCTTCTTCTGACAAATTTCCCCAGGCAAGGCAGAGTGTTCATGCACAAATACTGTGAAACAAACATGCTTTTATTTTTCCTAGGAGAATCTGCGGACTGCAGAGCGACACCCCACTGGCTGTTTCACAAAGGCAGGCTACTCGGTTCCAGACTTTTTTTTTTTTTTTTGCAGCACAGACATCTCTACCTTTATCCGGCCATCAGTAGTCAGAACAGAATTTAGCATAGGCAATGTGTGTGTCCTATGCTGTAATAGGCTTCAGCTTTGTTTGGCAACTTTTTCTGGCTATGTTTTTCTTATCCTTTGGAAGTTTTCCTCTGAGTACTAGTGGTGAGTACCTTTGTTCACACTGTTAAATCCCATTAGGGCTCTCTGTTCAGTAACCCTCTCTTGCTTCTCTTTATTTAGCTAGAATGTGTTTTGTCTGCCAAGTATCTCAACTGCTTACTAGTCTTTGATTTGATGGTAAACTAATGTCTTCTGCAACCTTCTTCCCCTTTTGTCTTGAAAAGCAACTTTGTGTAGCAGCTTTTCTTCTCCGTCTAGCATGACGTCATACCGTAAAGCTTGCAGGAAACAAATCTGACTGGCTGTCTTGCTGATGATATGCACAAAGCTCTACTGGCATGTGAACAATGCCCCAGTTCTGGCACAATAGGAAAGATGCCATGTCTGGGTGAACCACTCTTGGTATGAGACTTGAAAGACTAGGAAATTTGGGTTTGTCCCTTATATTTTTTGTTGACAGTATAAAGTACACCTTCCCAAGCTAGCCTCTTTCCCACTAGCCTCAGCTTCACAATGTATTTTCTCATAAGTGTTTTTTCTTCTTTTTGGAAAGGTTTTCCGTCTATGTTCTAAGCTGGACAGGTATTGCCTAGTAAAATATTTGAACACCTCATAATTTTAACAAAGCATGCAATAACTGCAGCTTCCACGTGGGAATTTAATAGTGCACCTCTGACTCACGGGAGCTGTAATTGCTGACTGAATGCTAACAAAAGGGGGGGGGATTACACTGGGGAAAGCTCAGCACAGGTTGACAAAGGCATGACCATTTGCTTGCCTAATAGTGGTGGTGGCTGACCATCGTTGAACGGTGTTTCCCTTAAAATGGTCACTTTGATTATATGCCTAGGTCAGTGTTTGTGTGGCAAAGGGGTTTCTTTGTCAATCAGGCATGCTCTTAACTGACTGGTACATATTATATAGTATATGTATATGTATAGTAGTATAGTATAGTAATAGTATATATATATATATATATATATATATATATATATAGACATCACTGGTCAGTGACTCCCTTACGTCACTAAAGTGTTCCGGAGGAAATTAATTATTTCACATATAACACATAGCTTTGCGTTACATTTCACCTTGGACTGTATTTACCAAAGTGATTGTAGAAATGTGTTTGACTCTTTCACAACCCGAAAGAGTAAATAAGTTTACTCTTCACATAAAAGGAACACATGTATTTAATGTTGTCTTTTATGGGATTTTATAAGGACAATTTTATGGACAATTAGGACCATTTTACAATCTCTATTGCCGTTAAACACAGATTACTTATCCACTACATCAAAATGCAAGCACTGAAGCCACATTTGCTCCCATCATTACACTCCACCTTGAATTTAAGATTAATTGGATAATCATTCTGCACATTTTAGCTGCTCCTATTCTGCACCCATGGCTTTACCAATTTCATTCTTGCAAATTAAACAATAAAAAAGTGTCAATTAAAGTAAACTGTGTCCTAGGTAAAATGGCACCCGTCCTTCCTACCCAACCCAAAGAAATAAAAAAATTGGTATGACTAATGATTAAACATGTGGATTCCCTCATAACCACTCTCCCTGTCAAGCTACACTTCTTTAAACTTGCTTTGCTGTCACGTAGCTTGTCTGCTCCCCCAGTCCCCTCTAAGAAAAGCCTGTGCACTGTATCTCGTCTGTGTGAACTGTCTCAGACATAGCAGGGTGATTCTTCCATTGAGATAACACCACCTTAACTGTACTTTGCAATAATTTACCATCCTTGTGTGACAGTGGTAATGGGAGCAGAAACCATTGAATCACCTTGTGGGCCATTATCAACTGTGCTTTGCATCAGTAACATTTATACATTAGATTAAATATGCCTCTACAAACATATACACAGTATCACTCATGCAGACCTTCCGATTTCTTAAGGAAACATGTTGAGTGGGAGAGCTAGCGTCTAGCTCCAAAGGGAGGATTTAATGGTAAAGAAAATAAAAACACATTTCATATATATATATATATATATATATATATATATATATATATATATATATATGAAATGTGTTTTGATTTTCTCTATATACATTTATATTTTGTATAGTTGTATAGCATCTATTACTACATGACACATGATTAAATCTAAGCATTTTATAGGCTCGAAAAGTATGGTCAAGAACAAGCATACCATTTTAATTGCAAGATACTGTAGCACACCAAGTAACTACAAAACAGCTGGAAAAACAAAACAAAAATATGGTTCTGGTTTTAGGAATAAGTTGTCATGGATGACTTTGTTGTTAAATTTTCATTTCGGCACTATATTTACTTATTCAGTGTTTGAGCTGTGTATTCAAAGTTACAGTTTGCCCAGATATTCTTCAAAAGCTGTTTGACTCTGAGAATAATCTTCTCATTGCTTCGGTATGGGATATTCATGGACAAAATATCAAAGTACAGCAGAGGTCTGGAGAGTCTGTCTTGGTAATGTTTGAATCAATATGTCTGCTGCTTTTTGCAGACGATGCCGCCTTTTTGAATTCACCGGAATTTGCATTGGAGCAGTTTGTTGCTGAGTATGATGCACTTAGAATCAATATAATTACACTAGAAGGGCAAAACTATGTGGACCCACAAGCACATTTTGTGAACACCAGAACATTGTACACATATGTTATTGTTGAACAACTCTTTCCAAAAACTATAGGCATTGATATGCTGCTATAACAGCCTCCACTGTTCTGGGAACACTTCTTTTGGAACCTGGCTCAGGTGGTTGCTTCCATTCAGCTACTAGAGCATATCACTGATGTTGGGCAATAAGGTCTGGCTAGCAGTCCTGTTACAGTTTATCTCAAAGGTGTTCAGTATGGGTCAGGGCTCTGAGCAGACCAGTTAACTTCTCACTGGACTTCACTTTGCCCACTGGGGCACTGTCATCTGTCATTGATGTACGTTTGAAATATTTCAAACGTACATCAATCAAAGTATACATGTACTGTAGGGACAGGAACCCCAGTAGGGAAAAAGGTGGTTTGTCCTGCAACATCCAAGTGGACATGTACTATCCTTACTCAAGACAGACCCAGGACAAGCAAGAGGGACAATATCTGCCATCTAGGGTTTAATGTTTGTGAAACTAATGTCTGAATTATTGTTTGCTGCGTTGCTATCGTGACCCTGTCCAGGACAACAAAATGGATGCATGAATGGATGAACAGATGGCTAAATGGATTTATGAGCTGATTGAGTTCAGTAGTTGGAAGTTGACTGATATTGGTTATGTTTGATGTTTTTCTGGTGTTCCTAAAAGCATGTATAGTAAGAATGTCTAATAATCAGATAAAAAAATTGAAATGAAAAATTAAATGAAAGAAAATGTAAAATATTTTCTATATGTGGTGCTGGCAGAGGGGGCTATGACAGATGGGCACTACTAAGAGTTAGACATAATCTTCTGTGCCACCTAATCTGTGATTTTAGCATGGTAATTATAATATGGTCAAATATTATTTTCTTTCGACAGTTTTCAAGCTTTATAGCATATAAAAGTTTTCCATTTTCCCCACATAATAGGCCTACAGTCTGCTTCCTCTCTTAAGCCTCAAGCTAAGGAGCATGAAGTCTCAAGAGTGCAAAAGAGATGTCTGAACACATTGTCTTTTCAGTGCCATGTCTTTGGCAAAGGGGCATCCACAGTTTACAAGGCTTGCCTTCAATTTTACTCATCAAACAATGGGTGTGTACACAGCCCATTCAGGGCAGGGAAAATGCAACACAACGTGACGTGAACATCAAGCATTTGGCCATCTGGGAAGGAAGAGTGCCAAATAATGACTCCTTAGTGATTATGAAACCACTATTCTTTTTCTCACGTCACACACCCAAAACATTGTTAATGATAAAGAAATATGTGTGAGTATTGATCTACCATGTGTTCCTGTGACATTGGTCCGATTCTCCGTTCCTGTGTGAAAAGGAAACAGCGAGGTGAATTTTTTTAACATGGAGGGAAAAAAACTGCCAATTCAAAGACGATTGATTTCATACCCCTCCTCCCACTCTTAACTCACTTCCATGCAATTTGTTTTCCACTTGCTTTTGTTAGCACCACGGCCAGTCTAGTTCCTGACCTCACATTAAGATCGAAATCTTTACCACATCAAATTTTATTTGAAATCAATTCAGTGACCTTCACCATGCAAGCGCATTGTCAAACCCATTCCAATTTAAGGCACTTTGTTTAACAAGTGTTGCATTTCATTATGAATAAGACCTCTCTATAGCAGAGCATATGAGCGGAGTGGAGCGGTGAGAATCTCAGCTCATCGCTCACGGAACTGTTCACCCCTCCGCTCCCCCGCTCAAAGCTACATCAGGCCGCTCCGCTCATTATCGCTCACCGCTCAACGCAGTTTGCTTCGCACTCCACTCAAATCGCCCCCCGCTCGCTCCAAAAAAGGAAAAAATCAAAAATTATTGAGCCGAGTTTTGAGTCTGTTGATGACAGTGCAAGACAGATGGATTCTGGGTCAGGCTTGACTGAGCATGCTTCAGACTCGTGGTGTGAGCAGAGCGAAATTGGAGCGGGAAATAGAGCGACGCTCCGTCCTTTTAAAAATGCCGCTCTGCGCTCTGTCTAAGACCCGCTCGCTCCCGCTCCACTCCGCTCACATGCTCTGCTCTCTAGGCAACATGAAATAGGTTAAAACGTCATCATATTCATCTTTTCACTTTTAAGGACATGTAGTAACCTTTGTAAAAGAGTATTTTGATCAAAATAGTATTTGCAAGTGATTCAAATCAACAGTCCAAAGAGCTTTTCTTAAGGATTTTTTTTTGTTTTTTTCCCAACTATTGTGCACATGAATGAATGCACAAATCCACATGAATACAGGGTGGGACTTTATTCAGCTAAATGTACAGTATACAGCCATGTCATCCATTTTGGTCCTCTGACAGTGTTGCCCCAGGCTGTGTTTCACAATAGACAGATGGAAGGAAACATCACCACAGCATGTACAGTCGCCTTCATCAAACATCACACAAAGGCTGTTCTAACAGTTACTTCTTGAGAAAAAATTTTTTTTTCCAAGACAGCAGAATTATGATTTAGGCATGTATCTTAAAAAGGAAACACTGACAAGTTGATTTCTGTTGATGTTCTTCATGTATTTTAAAGCATTTGTAATGTTTGTTTATTTTGAGCAGAAAGTGACAGATACAAGTGAGTAGGTGAAACATTTGTTCTTCTTTTGCTCTACAAATTGATCTTGCACCGCATCGCTACAGAAAGCAGATGTGTGATGTAAGAAACAGAGCAGAACAACACAATACTACTGTTTCATTAATTATTTACATATGTTGTCATTAACTGACAGTTGTCCACCCATCATACAATGATCACATTCAGTTTGCACTATTTATAACACAACATGGAACACGTTTTAGCACACAGACCCTATTATGTGTTGTAAATAGGTGACTCATAAATTATTAATTGGCATTGCTGACTTCACATTGAAAGGCTTATTTTTCTTCTTTTGGCCAAATAACCCTAACCCTGTCAGGATTTTGTATTTAACCTTAGCATGAAAAGTTTTAAGGCCATTCTTAGAAACAAACACAAGTATATTCTGATACTGTAAGAGCGCCCTTACTTGTTGGTTTGCCAAAAGCAATTAGCAGTCTAGCACCTATCAAGGACAAACATGACAAAACCACGGAAGTCAACCAGACCTGTACAATGCTTGTATATGCAATTAGTAGTTTTCAGACATGAACACACATTTGACTCAGCGCTCGTGTAACAATAACCTGGACCTCTCACACACACACATACACACACACACACACACACACACACACACACACACACACACACACATACACACATACACATTATAATTTGCCAGTGGAACATTGGGTTAGGAGGACATTTCAACTGACAATAATGGTGGTTCACAGTGCTGGCAATAGTCTAATTGGTGTGTTGCAAATACACGTCACTCAATGCAAGACCCTTCATTAGCCTCAAGAGTTCTGTGGTTGTAAAGAATCCTGCCTCATCCTGCTTTAGCCATGCTTCAACTTCATCTGACAGATATTATTGACAGTGGATTTCTCAGCATAAGAATTTCATGTTGACTTGAGGCTGATTGGTTGATTGAGACAAGGAGATGTTTAGTATTTCATACAAATAAAATTGTGCTTAGGACATTTAAAGATCATGTTACAGCCTTTCATTTCACAAAACTCTCGCCAATGACTTAAAGCCAGTCCGAGATTTAGGGCTTCTGCACACTGCCTGCATGGCATGAGTGTGTCAGCTGCGTGGCATGTCCGTTTTTATTTTCGGCTCCCATGTTAACAGGTTAGAGTTTGCACACTGCCTGCGTGACATGCAAGCGTGTTGGAAGCATTTCCAGGCAAAATAGAATACGAAAAGATGTCCCAAGATAGCTCTCCCTGGAAATACGTCGCCTACAGCTTTTTAATCTGGGAAAGAAAGAGGGATGCTGGACTGCAGGATAGCCTATGCTTTTAACATTTTAACAATTTAGCTAAATCTGTTGAACTCCTTTTTAAATTGTATTTCAATTGGATTCTGATAAAACAATAAAATGGACTTTATTATTTCAGGAAAGGGAATTGAAATATAAAATATATATATCGAAATATGTGCAAACAAACACAAAAATATTGACAAAATAAAGTTGAAGAACACACTGTTATTTCATTTTATCAATGTGAAACATACATGTGTACAGACAAGGCTAGCAGCAGTAGCGCTGCCGCGTCAGACACGTTTCTGGTGTGCAAGACATAGAAAACGCAACGCAGCCGCCACGCAACTGACACGCAACAGAAACGCCACGCTCACGCCATGCAGGCAGTGTGCAGGAGCCCTTATACTCTTGTCCAGCAGCCTCTTTCTCTCTCGATCACACTCTGCTTATCTACCTCCGCCAACGTTCTCTTTGCCTCGTGATGTTCGTAGAGGCTACCTGGTTCTGTTGCCCGCTCGCCCGGCACCAGTTCTGGCATGACACCGGCGCTGTGCCCGCCAACATTCCCTCCTGCCCTGGGCCTGAAAACCTCCTCCTCCCTGCAGTAACACTTTTTTAAAGGTAAAATAGTTACATAATGTTGCTTTAACGTGATCGCACACGGAAGAAAATTATTTCAGATCTATGATAATTTAGGATTTTTATAGTCCAATATCACATGACAGCCCAGGGTGTGGGTTTTAGTTCCTATATAGCATCACCCATTGAAGTGACACAATCAGGTGTCTTTTATATGTACTTAATTGACAAAACCGCTGTTTCTGGGAAACAGTCTAAAGAAATTACACTTAATGTTCAGTTCAAGAACCTTTCGGTTTCTCCCTGAATCTAATTGTCACTAGGATCAAGTCAAGTCAAGTCAACTTTATTGTCAATTCTGCAATATGTGCCAGACATACAGAGCAATTGAAAATAAGTTTCTCTCCGACTCCGAGGATGTGATTTGCAACTGAGAACTACTTTTGCAAAGTATACAGTACATAAATGCAAAGTAGACAACGTATCAGTAGATACATTTGATTTCTCAAAGTGAGGATTTTTGCCTCTTAATCAGAGATTTTCAAAAGCTAAAACAGTGAACTAGAAATCTCTTCATTTTCGTATTTGGGGACTTTCCATAAATAATTGATAATACAAGCAATAGTCTAATGTGGATAACCCTGTGATACCGCTGGATTTGTCTCTCCATTGTTAGCTATTTCACCTCAGACATGACGGACTGTAATTGTCTTGGCTGGATGCTTTTTCTTCATTATCCACTGCTCTTGATAAAACCCCAGCCATGCATGCTGCATATTCATACTGTATTGAAATGTTCAAATATTATTTCATTTGGGGTATCTTTTTTTCTATCTTGGGTTTCTACATCGTTTCTCTGAAATTCGACCTCTTTTGCCAAAAAGACTAAAGCAAATGTTGAATTGTCCTCCCTCTGTCCACTCCATCTTTCTCAAATCCTTTTCTTTCTCCAGAGATACTTGAGAAAGAAACAGACTGTCAGGATGTCTCCAACTCTTCAAAAATGGCTGCTGTATTTCTACAGAAAATGATTGGGACATGATTGCTCTCATTATATGTGGTATTCATTTGTACTGCTGGACAGACAACATTAACAATTTAGGCTCAAATGCTTAAATATAAAATAAAGAAAAAAACATAAACACACACCTTACAGCAGTTACTGCACCGTGGTCTCTTTGGACAACTTATGCTGTTTAAGTTGAGAGGATAATACAAAACCACAGAACGGCATTAAATCGAGTATGGTGGGCAAAGAATCCTTTCTTCAAAACCACTGTATTTTAATACACGGCAACCTTGCAATTTAGCTCTGCAACCCCTTCCTTCACCCATCCCCTTGCCCAGCTGTGCCGGACTGATAAGGTATATTAGTGAGTGTGCTCTTTCTTCCAATTATTTCTTTTACTGTACATGTGTGCATGACAAGTCATGGATTCAGTGGGAGGCCAAACAGCAAGCATGATTAAAGGCAATGTTGAGAAAAAGGTCTATTTGATTAGTATCTTTAGAAAACAAAAGCAGGCTTTCCTTTTCTACATTTCTGCCATTTAGTCTTTTAGCAGGGCACCATTTTGATTTAACATTGTGGGAAACAGTTGTGGTTGTGCTGTTCAGACAAAAGGTTTATAAATGTCTTAAATTAGCATTTCATGTTAATGCTCATTATCATTGTAGGGGAAAAACACAATAGTAGTCCCCTGATTTTGTGTTTTAAGTAAGCATTGAATAATCAATCAAGGTTAAAACAGTAATCTCCACCAGTGTCAGGCAGGGTTCACACACATAATATTTGGTTTAGTGAATTATAACAGTCCACTAATGCATCCTATACGATCGGACACAATGCATATAATAGATTTATTTACCCCAATTTATTAGAAATGCCAAAAGTGAATTTGGCAAAATCAAAATAGCCATATACATCATGCATGAGGAATGATGTGCCTTGTGACAGATTATACTGCTCAGATTCCTCAAAGAAGTCCGTAAGAAATCCTCAGAAACTGTTGTTGAATGCTGTTTTCTCAATGGAAAAATAAAGATGGTTCTGCAATTATTTGGCCTAAACAAAAAACAGTCATCTGGCCCTACCCCTGCCCCCTTGTCTTCAGGGATGAGTGTTGTGACATGAAATAATGTGGGGGGAAATGTTGGTCAGGTGAAGGGGGCTTTTTTTGAAACCTTGCCATGGGCTAAACTTGTCAAAATGCAAAGTTACAGCCATTTCTTGTATGAGGTGATGGTAAAAGGACGAGGCTAATCAGTTGTAACATGGTGGTGGGGAGGATTTGACCTTTGTATGACCATAACCCTTTATGACCCCCATAAAAGCACCTGTTAGAATCTACTTTAGGGTATTTGGTGATGGAACACCCATTCACTTTGCCGCAGCAGAAAAGTGACAGCTTGATGGGTTGTGATCAGGGATTTTTGAGCCAATCGATATGTTGGATTGATGCATGTCTGACCTTGTGCCATTCAGCTGCAAGCACATTTGTTGATGTTTCAGCTCAATAGGTTTTATGGTCCAAATTGCACGCTGTTAAACCACGTTTAGCACTTTGCTGATACTGAATATCTGATTGATACTTCAGTATCATTTTAAAGAGGCATTTGAGTTACCTTTTCAATTTTTATACAATGACATTTGCCTCCATTTTCAAGGTTTTATCATTTCTTGCATTTCAAGTGTTAAACTTGTCATGGTAATACGATGAACTGTGATTATTCAACACCATTTTATACATGGAAACTATGGAAACTGTGAACAAACCCATTATCGGACTAATTTCTTTTCTCATCTCTGATAAGAGCTCTGCCATGGCCTGTTGACACTCTTGGGAATGTCTGAAAAGAATTTGAACCTCATCATTATTCAGAGGTGGCGATGATACAGTAGTCTACACCTAATTGAAATGAAAAGCAGAAATGAAAAGCAGAAAAAAAGCTCCGTATAAAAGTGAACAGTGCCCCCCTCTTGCTTTCAGGCGGATTTCTGGAGCACTGTGGCTACTGCAAACAGCAAAGGCATCTGCGGTCCACACAAACCCCGCCATCCACCTACATCTCAGTGCAAGCATCTCTCCAACGCAGTGCGGCTTTAAGAGGACCGGGCCGGGGCTCTTAAATCTGCGGTTGGCTCCTCCTTCCGCCATGATGTCAGTCGGAGGAAGAGCGAGAGGGAGAGAGGTGGGCAGTATTGAGGAACTGAGTTCATACAATACTACTGAGACATCTACAGCTTAGCAGACAGATACGGTGAACCGCCTATCGCGGCTCGTGTAAGTGATGCTGCACTGAGGCACACTTTGATCCAACTCCATTGGGGGGCGATGCGCTCTCTGCATCCCTCCTTCAAGAGTTTTTGGGGAGCTTGTACAACCTCGAATCAGTCAAAACAAGTGGTTATAAAATAAATAAGGTTTAAGCTTTCAGTATTTCATCAAAAGTCCTTTTTTCGCGCTCTTGGATTGACGTTTTACGCGCGGGTCAAGAAGCCTTTAACGCACACGTGTAAATTTGGTGCCAACGATTTTAAGCTGGTAAAAAAAATAAACAAGTAGGAATTTCAAGGCAAACGTAGGCTAGGGATACAAAGTTAAACGTAAAACGAGCTTGGATCAATGCGTATCTCCGGCCGTGGGATTGCGAGCCCAAGACTCCTGAAGAGGAATTACAGCGTTCTTTTCGAACAAAGTTGATTGCTGTGCATGATTTTGTTTTTCTCCTGCACATGAGGACCACCGCTTTTCTAGCGCATGGATAAGTTTTTGTAGTGGATAACATTTTTTTCTACTTGCATTACGTTTTGCTGCCGCTTCTGATGAGGATCCTTTCCCCCACTTCAGTTTAATTTATGGCACTTCTTTTTTTGTAAATCAGTGATGTCTCCACGCCACGGTACTCACGGCTGATTTTTCATCCTATTCGAGCGGAAAAGGTAAGCTTTGCTCTTAATCATCACTTTACTGTTGAGATCAAAATGTATTTTACTTAAGTGGTCTCTGAGCATAGGCTACGTATGCACATGACTGGTCTGTACCCGGAGCGCATTCAGAGACGCTGGAGAGCGCCCAACAGTCTAATTTATGTGGTCCATATAAAATAAAATTGATGTCTCAATACCGGCAAAGACCTGCGCTATATTTACAATCACTTGAGAGCAACATAAGCTGGGCGAAAATGTAGTGATAGTCTACAAGGCACTTGGATAAATCAGTGTGTTGTAATTGTGGGTCATTTTGATGTTCCGTGGGTTTTCCTAGAGCTGTTCCAAAGATATAACAGGCGTCCGCGCGCACCTGATGTAAATAGAAATTATCCACGGATATGGTGCATCGTGGAGAATCTAACCTGAGATATCGCATTACGAATGTGTACCGCGCGGGATTGGTCACGACTACGGACGTTATTTAGTCTTGCTCAACACTGATCGCTAGATAGATCTATAGGCCTACTTTCTAAGAGCATCCAACTGCAGAGACTTGTCAGTGCAGGTTTCTCAGCAGCCTGGCCGCTTAGCTCGGTGCGTGGGTGCGCGGTACCAGCGCGCTCCTGGTCAAGCGGTTCAACTGTCACAGACCATCACCTCAGGCCAGGGGCTCTCAGTCTGTTCACGCTCAGACTCTAGGAAAAAATATATAAATATTTCATTGTTTTCTATTACGACTAGTTGAAATAGTCATGATGTAATTCCCCGTTGACCTGAAGATTAACCGCCACAGTTGGTTGTTTGGGTTCCAAATATGGTATAGCTGCTCAATATGCAATAGATTATTATTGGGCCTGTTTTTTTTTTTTTTAAAGAGTCCCATAAGGCCTATACTGAACTCAATATTTGCTGGAGAATTAAATCAAATGGTAATATGAACCTTCCCAAGGTGAGCAGCATATTTGGGCTGTAGGCTGAGGCATTTATATTAAAAGAAGAGCCAGTGAGTAAATGGAAGCAGGCTAAGTATTTGATTTGAAAATCGCAATAAAACCATCTGCTCATGCACATCCACATTTCAAATTCACCAGTAGGTAGTACAGAGCAATTGATCCTGATATACTGTATGTGTTACAACCATATCTCCAATTGTTTTTAATGCCTCTGATAAATTCAGCTAAATATTAACTTGGGGGTTAGGAAACTGTATGTGTTATAAAGAGTTCATAGAGTAACTGACTTGTAGTCTCAGAGATGCTTCCTAGGTGTCAATATCGTTTTTGCTTTTAGTTTTTATCTCACAGTGTAGGCCTATGTTTGGTTGTTCACAATCAAGCTCTTTTAAACTTTCTGCCTCCACAGTCACATATAAAAACTCAGTCAGTTAAGTGTGTCCATCATTTAAGGCCATCTTTAGTTTTAGATCTCCTGAATAGCTTTCTAATATTCGTCATGTAGTAGTTGAAGTGTACTTCCCATCAAGGATCATATATTAAATGACTACCCACATTGAATTTGCCTATTTCAGAATCCGTGATATTGTCTACAGCACAAATTTGACCTGACATATGACCACACTGAAATATATGAAAATGTTTTCCAATATGTTTTTTTTTCACTATTATTTAAATTATTACTTTTAGCAATTATTCATAATATACATGGTTTCAGACTAAAGTTACATTCATTTTTTAATTAGTTTAATTTAATTGCATGGTTTCTCTGACAATTTATTTACTTGTCTATAATTTAGAATTTAGTCATATTTTCATTAAAAATAATGGATTTTAAAGTCAAATTTAACATTAAAGATGACGTAAAGCTACACCGGAAAATCTCATTTAGCATTAGGATTACATTTGCATGTATGGACTGCCCTCTTGAGGTCCATGATTACAACGTTGTAAATTAGTACGCCATTTTGCTAATGCAGGAGGGTAAGAAATATTACCTAGCGACCATTTTATTATCCAAGAAGTACAACTGTTTATAATCCAACTTTATCTAAGAATTAAGAAACTGATTGAAATGTGAAAAGCCACTGGGTTATGCAGCTTAACAGCATTGCCAGACTTTACGCAAACATTGTGCCACAAATTATGTGTCAGAATTTTGATATATCATCTATTTCCCGTTTCAATGATACAAGATAGTGTAATGTGCAAATCCCAGTGAAATTTGAACTTCAACTACAATATCAATCTTTTGTCAGTATTAAATCTACTCTTAACATTATCAATGTGGCCGTTTATGTCGAGCATAATTTTCTCGCACTTTCTCACTTTTCAGCATGACTTAATATAATATATTCAGTGTTGAAGTTTCCCAAGAGAAAACAACATTTATTCCTCCACTGTGTAAAGAGAATTGTTCTGGCTATGTGGACTGAAAAAGAACTGATTGATCTTGACAGAAACCTGGTCTGTCAGGCTGTCAGCGATCCTTAAAGCGGTTAAAAGAGAAAAGCCCAAGACAATCAAAAGTATTACTTCTACCAATGCCCTCTTTTGAAAATCTCTTTGGATCCAAAGTCAATATTGATAGATACAACAGTGGTGAAAACCTGCCTTTGACAGTTAAAGGACCATATGTCTTGGTTCCCAGCCTCAGACTAACTACACTGAAAGTTTCCAGTATAGGGTATATTTAGGGGTGAAGGTAGAGGGTGACAGAAGCTGTATGTCTCCCCTCTCACTGCTACCTTCAGCTGATGCAAACTCCAGGAAGGCCTGTCCATCACTTTGTTGTGTAAAGTGATCCTGGGCTGGCCTGCTCTTCTTCACTCTGTATCTCCCAAGAGGGAGGCTTGAGTTTGCCTACTGGATTCAACCTGCTGTCTGGGGCTCAAAATAGCATTTCAGGAGACTAGTGAAATGTAAGCAAAGGAGACACTCTGACTGACACCTAGGATTTCTTTCTCCCTCCCTCTTACTTTTTCCCCCTCCAGCACAATTCCTTCTCTCACCTAGGATATCCACATGGACAGGCTTATAAAGAGTTGTGACAAGTAAAACGCCATGCAAATGTTGGAAAAATCATAGCTAAGAAAATGTACCTGCATTAAGTTACAAGAATAAGAGGACTAAACACGTTTGGCCGTAAAGTGTTGAAGGGCAACATGTGCCTCTTGCCTTTAAAATATCTAACATAATTTTAGCATTTAGATACATCTAGTGTATACATGTAGATCTCCTATAGTAATAAAATGTGTTTTCTTAACATGACATTAGCAATTCTAGGAGTATCTTTTTGTTGCTACATTTGTTCTACTGCATGTACTCTGAGTCAAAAACATACTACACCACTTCATCCTGCGGAACATTATTGTCACTTACAAAGGAGAGGAAATCTAGATCGTGCTTTGATCTTTTCTTTTTTTTACACTTCACCGAATCACATCCCATTTAAGGATGTAATTTAAACTTCATTATGCGTTGTGCGAGCTCAGCCTTGGACTGCCTGGCGATCATCACAGTAAAGCAATTGGTGCTCACTCTCAGAAAGATGCACACTTCAAAGTAAAGTGTGTCACAGTTGCTAATGGGATATATCTCATCAATATTTTGACATGACAGTACAACACTGCCTGTGCTATATGTGTAGAATGAATAACCCTCACACTGATCAATGTCAGCCATGTTTTTTCCTGTCCAACTGTTCTTTAATGAGTCTCATGTGACTGCTTTATAAAATGTGTGAGAAAAAATCTGTCTTTACAGGCTGTCTTTAATGCCTTGCAATTGTTGCTGATTCAAAACCAGCTTAATTAAATTCTTATTTTTAATCAATTCCCCTTTGTCTGTAGGCCGAGAGCTTCAATGCCTATGAACACTGTTGCCTTGCCAATTTAGAGGACCCCTGTAGTGCAGTTTAGGTAGTCGTACCTTTTCTACAGGATATTGTTGGACTCATGTAAATGGATGGAAATTTCATAAAGTAGAAAATATTACAGCTCCCAAAGAGCTATTTGTGGTCCCTTGTTATTGCTGGTATGTGTGCATTTTCAGCACCAGCTGTACATTGTTTCTGTGATGGCTGTCATACACTTTTTGCCATACTTTGAAGGAAATGGATGTTTGATTTCAAGGCAGCTGCCTTATGAATACAAACCAATATCTTGAGGGAAATCATATAGTTGATAAACTATATGGGGGGTTAGTGAATCTAAATACACAGTGGGATAGGAGCAATGAAATTATATTAGCCGTTAAATATATTGGGTTGGAATACACATGGGGAGCCAGGATTATTATGAGAAGTAAACATAGCTGAGCATTGACGCGTCATGACTTAAAACAATCTAAAGACCAGTAATGTCATTTTGTTCTATTGAAAAACCCAACATGGATATACTTTGGTAATTACACTCCATTACCACCACTGTAATGTCAAAAGCCAATTAAAGCCTGTGTAGCCATGCATTTAAAGACCAGTGTGATTGTGGTGGAAATTATGGAATTTCATTTATTAAAGATATCTACATAAATAAGTCCAAATGTGAGCTAGCAAACCACAGGCAGTAACTCCCCTAATAACTTACTAAATATGCTACTAATTAACTGGTGGAAAGCCGTCAATATTTAATGCTAGCATATACTGACAGGGAACGAATTGCAGAGTATGACTCCTTCATCATCTTCCAATGACCTACTTGGGTTTTGGCAAATGGGGTTCATGCCCTTTGGTTAGCATGTGCACATATAAAACAGTTAAAGAAACAGTAGAACAACAGCATCAAATAAAGTGGTAACCAACACAAGAATATGTGTTAATGAATAATGTTCAGTGATGGTAAACCCATCTGCACCACATTTTCTGTAAAGGGTTTTATCAAAAGCATCATTCAGCACAAACAGTAAACTGAATGCTGTTCAGATTTGATGTTGGAGAAAACACATTCATCAGGTTAAGATTAAATTTCACTAATTTGACTGATCCCACAATAAATAATTTCACATTGTTGTCTCCTTCCACAGCAGATACTCTAAACAGTGCTCTTATCATACTGTGTATGTTTACACACATGGGTGTTCATGAAATATTTCAGAGCTCAATTGTTTACATTCAGAGCAAATGAGGTTTTCCATTATTGCTGCTGTCAAGCGGTACCACTGTGTGTGTGTGTGTGTGTGTGTGTGTGTGTGTGTGTGTGCGTGCGTGCGTACGTGTGTGTGCGAGTGTTTGTGTGCGTACATGCGTGTATGTGTGTGTGTGTGTGTGCGTTTGTGTGTGTGTGTGTGTGTGTGCGCATAGAAGCACCGATGTTTTAGTCTCAGTTCTGCTGCCTCCACATCAGCTGAAGTCTCGATGTAAGTTGCAGTTTATGAAGACACCGCTGCACCATTAAGTTTTTTTCTGCACCCCAATTTTTTCAATAGTTTGAGAACAAGCTTTCAAGGCAAACAATTTTGTTGTGACACTGAAATCGACTGCTTTCATACTTCTCAATACAAATATGAAATGGTTCATTACAGCCATGAAATGGATTGATGGAATACGTGAACTACTAACCTTTACGTGTCCGCTTGCTCAATGGATGTCATCAAAGGTTAATTGTGTAAAACCACCGTTAATTTGCTCTCAAAGACTTGCGAAGGATGTGGGCTCATAACTAGTTAGGATGAATAGGTCAAGTTGAAAACTCTTCGTGAGGGAAAATAGTACTAATTGCAGCAGAACTTGAATGCCATGTAATTTGTGCACTGACGTGTGTTCTTTCTTTCTCTCTTCTTTTTTCCCTCTCTATCTTGTCTCTCTTGTGGCAGAATTGCTGCTGTAGAAGTGAAGCTTCCATCCACCCTTGAGTATGGACTTAATAAGTCAGGCTCATGTGCTGGTGGTCTTGCTCACCTGTGTGGTCTTGCTATGCCGGGCCCAGGAGAGGGACTACACGGTAAAGGAGGAGCAGCCAGAGAACGTCCGCATCGGGAACCTGCGCAAGGACCTGGACCTCAACCTGGACCCCAACATCAGGCTATCCTCACCGCTGCAGTTCAAGCCTGTGTACAAGACAGGTGACGTGCCTTTGGTGAGGGTGGAGGCCAACACAGGGGAGATCTTTACCACCAATCACAGAATCGACCGGGAGAAGCTGTGCTCAGGGGTCTTCGCTGAGAAACGCTGCTACTATGAGATTGAGGTGGCCGTGCTGCCGGATGAGATCTTCCGATTGGTCAAGATCCGCTTCCTGATCGAGGATGTCAATGACAACGCACCCCTTTTCCAGTCCACTGTAATAAACATATCCATCCCGGAGAACACAGCCATCAACACCCGATACCCGGTGCCCTCAGCATTTGACCCTGATGTGGGAATCAATGGGATTCAACATTATGAATTGGTCAAGGTGAGGCTCACTCCTGTTTCATCTTTCACATAGAAAGAGAAAATGAATATGTATTTTGTTTGTATGTGACAAGGGTGGCCTTAGTTATCTTAATTTTGATAAAAGAAGTATTAATAATTTTCTAAACCCATCTATAAAAGAAAACATTTTTTCTGAATCACAGTCGGTAAAAAAAACGTTTTGTGCATATATATGAAGCTAAATGCTGAATTTCCATTTGGTTCATTTATGAATGATGATTTTGTCTGTCTAACACCAGGACTTCTACATATGCCAATCATGACTCCTATATATCTTTGTTTTTTATATTTGCTGGTACCTGAAGCTGAATTTCTAACTGAAGTTGATAGAGGCCATTGCTGTATTGCTGCAACATCATCCATCTCAGCCATCTTGAATAAATTAATTTAGATCAATAGTGAATGAGTGAAAGATATTGATAGTGAAAGATACAGGCCTGAAGCCTCATGTTACTGTACAGTCTTCAAGTTACTGGTTGCTTTATGGACTTAATAGAATAAAAAGCTTTTAGTAGAACAAATAGGCTTACGATTATATTTGATAAACCAAAGACCACTGTAGCAATCTACAATATCTTGGCGAAACAATTACGCTTGTCATAATTTAGCGCGTGGCAGGTCTGGGCCAGGTCAGGTCACGTCACGTCGGCTACTAGCCAAAATCTTAACGATGACAGAGAGAGGAATAATTTCAACAACTACTGAAGTACTGTCATTATATAAAGGCTTTGATCCAAGTGGGAACATTGATACCATCCAACATGTCACTGTGAGCAGAGCAGAGCAGAGCAGCGTCCCTCTTCTCTCTCGCCTTGTGCATGCAGGCAGAGCGAGTTACTATGGTGATGGGAATCTGCGTCGCCGGGTCCTTTTCATAATGTAATTCTATGTGAAACTCGACAAAAAACTTAATAGGCCTATTTGAATGTGCTATAGTCTTCATAACATACAGTAACAGCCTGAATGCAGAATGTTTGCAGTTCTACAGTTTGGCTGATTGCTGATTCCTCCTGTAAGCGTTTCGGGGGGGGGGGGTTGGCCACGAAAGTAATATAACGAGTAACTTGACTAATAACTTTTGATACTAAGTAATAAGTAAAGTAATATAATTTCTTTTTTAAGGAGTAATAAGTAAAGGGTAACATATAACACTTCCTGAGTAACTTGCCCAACACTAGTCAGCACACATATTACTAATGGATCTCTGACACACTGCTATGCCTGCAGCATACCACCTGTCTACATAAGGTCTGATTGGTTGACTTTTTTAAATCAGTGAGTCCTTACGATATTTTCTTTCTGCAGATTTTCCTCCCATATGGTTTTCATGCAATATGATTCAGATTCTGCATTATAGCTTCTCCTCTAAACTTGCTATATTGCTAGAGCTGTAGTGCTGTAGTTTACATCCATATAGGAAATTAATTTTGATGCGTTGAAAATTACCTACTTTTTCATAAAGTGAAATATGTCATGAAGCTTACAATGTTTTATACCAGCCATTAATATTTCAAAATGCTTTATTTCATAATGAGAGAAGGCTATAAAGAAGGGGAAGTTTTCACCATGTACTGTAATATCAGAGAACACGCAGTAGTGCACACACAGCATTTACTGCATGTCCAATTTCCAGCAACATGTTACATGTGCTGAACATAGTTGATTTCAGAAATGTGTACTGTATTATGTTAATAGGTGTCTCATGCAGAACTATGAAAAAAAAAGTATGATCTAATTGATGCTTTATTTAACGGCAGTGCAATAGTCTCTGTTGCCTAATGGAGTCAGCCCTACATCTAGAAATGTAGCATAATATCATGCATTCTTCATTTATAGTCTAGACAACACTCTATGCTTTGTGGATAGATGAACATTGGAGATGACATGAGCTCTTACAAATGAAGTGTAATCAAAGAGGGAGATGCAAGCACTCTGGAGGAAACCCTAAACATAATAAATAAAGGGTTAGTGGATTTTGAGGGCATGATGCGAGACAGGAATGACAAGTCCATCTTGGAGCCTCAGATGAAGTTAACACTGGGTTGGAATGAACAGAATCGTTGCTGTCCGTGTCTGCCTTGAATACCAATTTGCATTTTTAAAGAGTCCCACTGCCAAGGCCTCTGCAGCGCAATGTCCTGAATTGTTCATGCCTGGAAAATCACCAACCAAATGTTCTGCTTATTATGAAGATCATCTGCAATCATTTTCTTTGCCCTTTTCACAATATAACACATTCTAAAACCCTCGCCTAGACTGTGGTTGTATTCTCTTTTGCAGGGATTTCCTATTAGAGCATCCTCAGCACTGAGACCCTGATTCAGTTCTTCTCATTATATTCTCATTGTACTCAAGATTAATTTCCTTGTGTTCCAGGTTCCATAGGAGTAAAACACAGGAACAAGTATTAAAGGAGCCAGAAACATGTTCAACCTTTGGCATCTTTTATTTCAGAAGTGCAGTAAAGCCAAGGGTTTAGTGGGAAAGAATGTGCAAGCATTTCCTAGAATAGCTCTTGGCCCACTAAGCCACCCATGGACTATCTTTGTATGGTCCTGTGAGATTTGTCTCAGAAGCTCCCTCAGAATGATAGTTTGCCCAGTTCCCTTGTGTTGTGCATGGCATGGTGCAGGAATTGCTACCATTGTGTTGCACAATGAGCCAACACTCAATGGTCCACCACTTCACATGTAGCATGCCTGGATTGTCAAAAAAAACAAATGAAAGAAACATAGTAGTCTAACTTTGTACTTTTCTAAAGCTAAAAGGGACAATGGGTAATTTCATCCAACACAGTGCTCCAGCATCACACATAATGGTAATGGTAATCACACTTTAAGTGAAACTCTGCCATCAGTGTAGTGCAGTGGTGTGCTACGTCACCTGAACTGCAGAGAAGGCGTCCTAAGAAATACTCAAGGTCAGAGAAAGCAATCACATGCATGGATGGAGGAAGATCTCCCATGAAAGCAGATTTGATCACTTTACGTATAACTAAGAGGCCAACACGGATACATACTCAAGACTAAAGAAGATACTGCTGTTGGGTTTGCTCAGGATTTTGGCTGTACACAAACATTGGCCCCTTTACTTATTCCATTGGTGTATGAGTCGCCAACATCACACACTATATTAATCCAAATTGCATCTAAGTCAGCATCTTCAGACACATTTAAGGTGGGCATCTTGTTCAAGTCATTTCATGTAGAGTGGATGACAGAGTGGGTGTCTGTATTTTGGTTGGGCAATCTGGAGGGCTCTTAGACTTAACCTTTTGCCACTTACCTAGCTTTTTCCTTGAAACATTTCTGAAGTATACAAACATAATAAAATAGATAAAAATGAAAATATAGGTTTTTGAGTTGGAGTGGTATTTTTGCTGGTACTCCAAGTCGGAGCTTGAATAATTTTATTCCTTAACTGATTCTAACTTTGCATTTGAAGATGCAAAATTTATTCAAGCTCCATTCCCAAGTAGCAAGAAAATGTGATTAATGTATTGCATGCTGCCTATAGGCAGTGAATATGGTTTTTGGGCAGATAGCTCACTGTCAAGCATTTCCAGTTTTCATTAGCATGCTATTTTGACACATTATCCTCTTCTAGGGGTTGACAAAAAGAGACAAACAATTCCCAGCTTCTTTTGTCTTAATTATATGCATGAGATGATGGCCAGGGGCAAAAGTGGATGAGTAATGGAGAGAAAGAATGAGGGAGGAATGAAAGAGAGAGAGAGAGAAAGAGACAGAGAGAGGGTGAGTTTTTATCAGCATTATAAAGAGGTGCTATAGCTAGTGATGAATAGCTCTCCCCAGTTAGCCCTATTCATGGGCATCACCGTGACTAGAGTCCTCCTGATATATTCACAGCCCAATCTCAGTCTCCTTAGTTTTAATAAGGTTATCAACTTGACTGAAAGATGCATTCACTGATAATCTGAGGCGCTGTCTGCAAAAAGGGGTTCAGAGTCCTTCCCTCATCATCAGCCACCTCTGCTTCTGTCAGTATCCCTCAATGATTTTCATTTGAATTAGCCATCTCTGATTAGATTGTTAATCGCACACATCCCACAAATACAGTGCCCTGATACTTCTCTGATCACTGCAGGGACCTTTAATGAGGAATGAATGGCAAGTCATCAAAGTTCAAGAAGACATGGACCTGTACATTATATGTGTGGCGGAAGTGTGAGGCACATAATAATGTTCACACCTAGTTATTAAGAGAGCATTGTCCTTCTCGCTAAGCCTTATGGTTTCCACTGAGTGATTCATGCAAGTATTTGGCCTTTTCTTAGCCTGCCCTAGATCTTATCACAATCCACCAGACTAATTCTGCATTCAGGAGGATGCACAGCCTGAGAGATAGCTCCCTTCAACTTATTGAAATGCGCTGAGTGCTGCCTTGTCAGTTGTAAAATTGTGTGAAACCAAGACAAAAGCATAGAGGAAATGCTAGCTCATTAATCATTGTACAGCATTCCCTTTGACACATCCTAACTCAACATTCTACTATTAAATCAGTCTTTGCCAAATATCAGTGTGCAGATACTCAGCTACTGTGCCGAATCTGTGAACTATTCAAACAACTGGGGATTGAGGAGCTCTGTGCGGATAGAGTAGTGCTTAGCAATGGAGCCCACAGAATGTTGTCTTGGACCTTTCTGTTATGACAGAAATAGTTCTGCAATGCGCATAAAGATTCAGCACAGTTCATCCATATGGCAGTTTCTCTAATGTACATTTCAACACATATTTTACAATATATACCATGTCTTCTTATCTCTATGACTCTTGCTTGCCAGAAGGATCACAAAATAAGGTCTGAAAGATCATTGCTGCAGCATTCGCTGGTTTAAGTAGTTCTGTCAATCACTGACATGTTGACAACATTCCCTCTGCAAGCAGTTTTTCAGAGTAGATAATAATTTACATGCTGCAGCTGCATGTTTCCTTGTGTCGGCTACAACACTATGCTGGCATGAAGATGGTTCTAGATTTTAAACCTAGTGAGGATTCTTGTGCTCACAATTTGGTTTAAATGTTCCTTCCTTGAACGAGGAGAATGTATATATCTTAATCTCATTTGATAGCTGTGCCTAGACAGAGTAATCTCTTCCAACATTATGTGCAGCATGAAGCTTATCTCTTTAAAGAGAATGCTTTTTCTTGTTTTACCATGAAACTGCTTCTGACTGAAAGAGCTTCAAAGGGCTTCTTTGTTTCATAATGTGCATGCAGCTCATTCATGGGCTTGATCTTCTTCTTATTTCCTCCCCCTGCTCTCTCTTCCTTTCCTTTTCTGTCACTTGTCTCTCTCTCTCCTCTCTCATCCTTCCTTTCCTTCCTCTCTCGTCTAATTTGAAAACATTTATGGAACCATACCATACCCCATCTGAAATTGTAAATATTAGTGTAAGTTTTGTAGGTGGAAGGCAATTACTCTTAACAGCCAGTGCCAGTTTCTCCGGTTTCTCATAGGGATTACTTATGCATTTGTTTTCATTTTCCTCCGGCTTTACATTTGCCTAGATTTAGCCCTTCTTGTGTAAAAAGCCTTTCTAATATGCAGGGTTTTTCACTCCCTTCTCTTAATCTGTGGTGATCTGGTCTTGCAGTGTATTTAAAATGGGAGCTCATTGTTGTGTCTCCATTTCCTGCTTTCTCTCTCCCATTATGAAGTTGAAATGTTCCAAGGCTTCCTGCTCTATTCTAACTTGACACAAGATAGGAAGGTAGAGTGAAATCTCATTTTAGTGAAGGCAGAAAAAAACAGAATGAGGAGGCTAAAGAGGTAAATGAATCCCTTCAAGCAGTAGCTGCTCGGAGGGATGAAGAGACTTGACTGCTATGATAAATGGGCACATTTGTAAAAGGACTAATAAAGTATTGTATAGTGTAAGTAGGAAAGGTAGAGAAAAAGTAAAACAAGCTGATGATTAGCATGTTTGAAAACGCTTTTGATTAACGGGTGCCCAACTGAGAAGAGCAGGGCAGAGCCAAGAACCAGCTGCCTTGTTTAAAAACGTCCTGGGCCGTTTAATTTGCTCTTGACATTCATCTCTGTATAAAAGCCTGATCCCAAGAAGGGTTACAAATGAACCTGTGTAACCTAAAGAAAAATCTCGACAAGCTGTTTGGCTTTCTAAGACAATTGACAAATCTACAATACAAGAACAAAAACAGGAGGAAGAATGCTTCAGAATACATAATACATCACTACAGAGATCTGTACCTTTCTTTGTTATAAAAAAAAAAAAATCAAAACAACAATCAAAACTTTTGTTGGTAAAATGTTGCATGTGGTATTGACATATGAATATTATGAGTATAAATAAACGTAACTCAAAACGTTGTCTTTTCTTTGCAGAGTGTCAGCGAGTTTGGCTTAGACATCATAGAGACTCCTGAAGGTGACAAGTGGCCACAGCTTATTGTTCAGCAGAACCTGGATCGTGAGCAAAAGGACACATTTGTCATGAAGATAAAGGTAGAGGATGGCGGCAACCCTCCCAAGTCCAGCACTGCCATCCTCCAAGTCACCATCTCCGATGTCAACGACAATCGTCCCGTCTTCAAGGACAGTGAGCTGGAGGTCTCAGTGCCAGAGAATGCCCCCATGGGGACATCAGTTGCTCAGCTTCACGCCTCGGATGCAGACCTGGGTTCCAACGCACAGATCCACTTTGCCTTCAGCAACCAGATCTCTGCCTCAACCAAACGTCACTTTTCCATCGACAGCTCTACGGGATTGATCACTGTGAAGCAGCCACTGGACAGGGAGGTAACTCCTGTTCACAAACTCATCGTCCTTGCCAGTGATGGCAGCTCCACCCCCTCCAGAGCCACAGTCATTGTTAATGTAACAGATGTAAATGACAATGTTCCCTCCATAGACACTCGCTACATTATCAACCTGGTTAATGGGACTGTTCTGCTGTCTGAGAATGCACCTCTCAACACCAAAATAGCCCTCATCACTGTTACTGACAAGGATGCAGATCTTTATGGCAAAGTAGCTTGCTACACTGACCATGATGTTCCTTTTCGGTTGAAGCCTGTCTTTAATGATCAATTCTTACTAGAGACAGCTGCCCCCCTAGATTATGAGACGACTCGAGAATATGCAATTAAGATAGTGGCCTCGGATAGGGGAACGCCTCCTTTGAACACTTCAGCTATGGTTTTAATTAAAATCAAGGATGAGAACGACAATGCACCCATCTTCCCCCAGCCGGAAATCCAACTTTCTATACCGGAGAACAATGACCCCTCTACACAGTTAATAAAAATCAGCGCCACTGACGGAGACAGCGGACATAATGCTGAGATTATTTATACTCTTGGCCCTGATGCGCCTGACGGGTTTAACATAGACAGACGGTCAGGAATTCTCTCCGTTGGCAAGCGACTGGACAGAGAGAAGCAGGAGAGGTACTCATTCACTGTCATAGCGAGGGACAATGGCTCCACGTCCCTGCAGAGCAATGTCACTGTCAGGCTAATCGTCCAGGACCTTAATGACAACAGCCCAGCTTTCACACACCCTGAGTACAACTTCTATGTGCCTGAGAACCTGCCTCTCTATGGAACTGTGGGCTTAATCACAGTGACGGATGCAGATGCGGGAGATAATGCCATTATAACCCTGTCCGTTTTGAATGGGAAGGATAATTTCATCATCGACCCCCAAACCGGTGTGATCAAACCAAATATCACCTTTGATAGGGAGCAGCAAAGCTCCTACACATTTATGGTAAAGGCAGTTGATGGAGGGCAACCTCCAAGCTCCTCCTACGCCAAGGTCACTATCAATGTAGTCGATGTGAATGACAATCGCCCTGTGTTTGTCCTCCCATCCTCCAATTATTCATATGACCTAGTGCGAACCACCACCACCCCTGGAGCTGTGGTCACCAGAGTGTTTGCCATTGACAATGACACAGGTATGAATGCTGAGCTGCAATACAGCATTATCAGCAGCATCATCATCACATCTAGGGTCTCCCCTCGAGGTCTCTTCGCCATTGACAAAACAACGGGTAACATAACACTGCAGGAGAAAATTGTGACAGCTGATCAGGGGCTGCATAGGCTGGTAGTCAAAGTTAAAGATCTAGGCCAGCCTGAGTCATTACATGCTATCGCACTTATTCATTTGTTTGTCAATGACACTGTGTCAAATGCTACCTTTATCCAAGAGCAGCTGCGAAAAAGTATGGAGACTCCCTTGGATCGTAACATAGGGGACAGTGAGGTAACACCTCAAGCCAACGGATATGTGATTGTTGTCATAGCAATCATAGCAGGGACCATGACTGTCATCTTGGTGATATTTGTGACTGCCTTGGTGCGCTGCCGACAGACACCCAGACACAAGGTGGTACAGAAGGGCAAGCAGAGTGGCGAGTGGGTGTCACCCAACCAAGACAACCGTCAGATCAAGAAGAAGAAGAAGAGGAAGAAGCGATCCCCCAAGAGCCTCCTCTTGAACTTTGTGACCATAGATGAATCCAAGCCTGACGACCCCACCCATGAGCATGTTAATGGTACACTGGATCTCCCTGTGGAGTTAGAGGAGCAAACCATGGGGAAGTATAACTGGGCCACCACGCCCACCACATTCAAACCCGACAGCCCAGATTTAGCCAAGCATTACAAGTCTGCGTCCCCTCAGCCTACATTTCAAATTAAACCGGAGACTCCAGTGGCCCCAAAGAAACACCATGTGATCCAGGAGCTCCCCTTGGACAACACGTTTGTGGTGGGCTGTGACTCACTCTCCAAGTGCTCATCGACTAGCTCCGACCCATACAGTGTCTCAGAGTGCAGCTGTCAGGGGGGATTCAAGACTGCGGGGCAAATCACCACCCGACAGGTAATTCATGACTTCCTTTTTAAACCCACCCACACTAGTCCCCACTCACACTCCCCTTGCTGTCCCATGGTAGGTGATGTGAAAGGGGGAGGGTGGCAGCATGGAGCCAGGGAGTTTTCCCATACAGACCATGACCATGTCTACATGAATGTAATTTGCACTTAAAAATGAGTGTGCAACAAAACAAAAAAATGGAACATAATTTGTCGCAATTAACACAGCGAACCTTTCACTGTTCTGACTGTTATTAATTCATGTATTCACCCTCCTTCATAAGCAACCGTAATTGCATAATCATTTACAAAAATACATGTGCAGGTTAATTTCATATTCAAAAGCTTGAGTAATGGCAGCAGTGCAATTATGATGGCTAGCTATTTTAAACTTCAGTGTGAGTGCTTGGTGGCAATGTAGCCAGATTTAGGAGAGCCTGGGATAGGCGGCAATGATTGCACTCTCTACTGATGTATTTGAGGTCAAGGGCAAATGATGTTGTGTGCTAATATATTTGAATGACATGTTTAAACAAGGCAAAGCAAAAAATAAATATGGCAGAAACACACTGACACTGACACTTCATCAGGTATTCATCTGGACAAAAAGTGTGAAGGTAAAAGCACATAACAAAAAAATTTGCTCTTGATGCGCTAACACAACTTGATTAATAGTCCCACTTTTGTGGATTCTTTACTCAAAAAATTAAGTGCTGTCTTAGCTTTGCCAGTGAGGCTTTGTGGGAGAGAACTAATTTGAATGCCAGGGTACAGCAAAGGGCTTATGATTCCGTAAGAGATATGTGCCAAATGCGAAGTGCCCCAATAAATAAAAGCTGGCGAGGGAAATAAATGTAAATCAGAGGTAAGGAGAGGTGGCCTTGCTCAGTGCTGACAGCCAGAGCAGATCGCTGTGGGGAAGACTGAGTACTTCTTGGGGCGGGGGGAGGGGGTCACAGGGATCAAGGTGACGCAGAGCCTTGAGACCAATATACTTAAACACCAAGGGAGCAGTAGTCCATAAAAAGCCTGCCAGGCCGACGTTGCATTCAGGCCATAAATGCTCTACTTTAATGGCCACAATTATTGTTATAAACGGCATGTATGTAGATACACATTCTTTACATTCTTTAAATTACCTCACATAGGAGAGGCTGTAATGGCATCACAACAAAGGTTTGCCGCTGTGATGTGTAGTTTGTGTTAGAGAGGACACTGAAGAAAACTGTATCTCTAATACATGGCAGAGTATGTTTGTGTTGATGTTTTACCTGCTATCATCAGCACAATGGAACTAATCAAGGCTGACTAGTCTGTGCACGGGGTAGCAATGTATTGATACTGATAAGTATGTTTCCATATTTCCCCTCAGTGTCAAACATCCAGTTGAATTTCTTGGCATATTCAACCATTTTCATTTTTTGTTTTTCATTTTGTTTCTTTTTGTGATTTTTTTGATAGGGTTTGGTTGTTGCTTGGTTGCATTGGCTTTCGTTTTGTGTTACTGTTTTGATCATACTTATCACAACTGCCATTCATCCAATTCTGGGTCAATTTCATGATATTGCATCAATAATTGATTTTGTTTGAGTGCTTGCTTTTGTTTGTGTCTACCCTCATATTGCACAAATTTTTCAGATAGTTGGTTCATTTTTTATTCATTTTTTCTCCCAGTACACTTCTGTGTGACATCTAGCAAGCATTAAATTCCTCATGGCATAGTTTTGATAAATTACTGTTGATCCCGTGAAGTATTGTGCTTAGGATAATTTATGAAGACACCCACACAGAGTTGATAGTAATTCCCTTCATATACCTTTTATTTGAAATCCTGGTTAAAAGCTATGCTCTGCCATGGTACATTATACATAAGCCAACTACATGCCCTTGGTACCAAAGATTTAATTCATAATGTGTTAACACGACACACAGACAAGTTGTCAGGATGATTTTCCCCTCTTACTGGTATTGACTGCCCTGAAATATGCAGAAATATTCAGTATGTGTTCTACAATTCTGAATTATTATCCTTCATGAATTTTATGCATCAAGGATTTAAATTGATTTTCACTTATGTTGCTGATCAGAGTGGAGTATTTTTGTCGGAATTATTTAAAACCAGTGAATATATGATTAGTAAACATCCTATCAAATCTTCAGGCTCTGTTTGAATCAGTTTATTTCTACTAGGTGCTGTATATTTATTCATTTCTCTACAAGAGAGGTCAGGTTTAATCTGTATAATCTCATATTTTGTTGTCACATGCTCCTACAATTTGAATATATTATCAAGAAAAATATGTCCTCATTGGTTCTACTCACCAACCATATCTTCAGTGATGTTAAGCTGATAATACATCAAATTTTCCCATCCCCTTGAGCAATTGACAAGTGATGCCTCCCACTTTAGACATTAGATTTCCCACCAGTTTTAAGTGTGCTTATTTAAAGCCTGTGTCATGGAAAAAAATAGCATGAAGCTTTGCCTGATGAGAATCAGTGGCTGCAAAGGTTAATTAAATGCACTAAAGGGTTAATCACTCGTAATACAGTATGATTAAAATCACCGTAATTAGGTTTCGAATGAGGCTGATAAAAAAGAAGAAAAAAAGACAGCCATCCTTTAAGATTATAAGTGATGCCACGTACTATCCTTGGGTGAGTCACGTTCTCAGGATCCAAAGTGATGTGACAATAGATGACCAGCTTTCCTGTTTGTTGAATCTATTATAATTTCATCTCTGCTTGATTTCATCTTTGTGCTCTTTTAAAGAAAATCTATTTTCAAAGTCTAAAGCAGAACACTTAAAAACAGCATGTCTTCAACAAAGCATGGTTGTTGCTTTAATCTTTGGAGGTAAAAAGAGGATATTTGAGCACTAGAATTTCAAGAGATTATTTTAAGTGTGCTTCATTTGGTCTGTCAATGCCAACGATGCAGTCTCTCTTGAGCCTAATCCTAATACCATAAATCCAAAAGTAAAGATCACATGCAGGGTTTTTTTTGTTCTTCTTTTTGTTCATCAGACTGACAGATGGTCCTTTAGTGTCTTTACAGTGATCTCTCATTGGCCCACACCATTCCACACACCTAAAGCAGCTGAAAGTAAAGCAAAGACAAAAAGCCCACCCATGGAATAACGATGTGGAGGGCAAGCAGAAGGAGATAATTATGGTTGAAGGTCACCAAAATGTTTTCAGGGACTTTACAGATGTAGCTGATAAAGAGTAAAGCTTGTAAAAAATACTTCAGAGACCACAGATTTGTGTCACCATATGGCTTCATTATACAGCGAGAGCTGTATTTGCAAATGTAACCCTCCTCCCACCCCTCCACTCTCTTCTCAATTTTTACGCATCTCATCATCTTCTTTTAACCCCTACCCCATGATATTAGAGGTCAATCTGCCTCCAGTGATGAGGAGCTCTTGTGAGACTATGTGCTTTACCGGAGGCAGATCAAATGAGTACCACCCTATTGAGTGATCTCAGACATCACCATGAATATGCAGGGAATTAAAAAAGGCTAGTACATTCTTTTGTTTGGCCTGTCTTTCTGGGCCCACGGAGCACATAGGGTCAGTGCTTAACCAAACTTACCTGCTCTGAATATCACAACGAATGAGAACCTACTGTTAGTGTTTTTGTAGTATCACATACTCATACATTGCAGTTTGATTAAATACACCCTAGACTATAAGTGTTGCAGTTATGCCTTATTTATAATGCAATTTATTATATTATCTTTACTAAAAAAATAATATCTAATAGAAGCATTGGATAACGAGGGCAGCAGTGTACACAGTCTTTGCATTCCGTCATTTATTTGCATGGGTGCAGGTATGGGCCTTTCACACCAGCCACCCATGGTCTGATGACAAAGCGCTTGTGCTGAATCATAGTGGGTGCATAGCAAAGGCTAGAAGCCATGCTTTTAAAAGGCTAACTTGGCTTGTTAATCAAATCTGATGCCAGTATTAAATCATTGAGACTGATTGTGGCTTTATTTTATTTTATTATCATTGTTTTTTTGTTTTTTGTTTTTTATCATTTCTGTTGAGTCATTGCATCTATGCATCACTGGGCCTTGCTAATGTAAGCACTATCCGGTCAGATTCTTCCTGATTCAGATATTGGCAGATGTGTTGCAACCTTCTTGGGAACAGCAACATGTCATATTCTGTACATATCAGAGGACCCACTGGCAAGGGTCCCAAAGAAAGAGTGGGCTTAAATTGATCCAAATGGCTTTTTGAGGGGAAATGAAGAGTGCTGCACTACTGTGGTGGGAGACAAAAAGACAAATTGGGAGTGATAATTGGATACGATTGCATGCTCTGATAAGTACAGGAAAAATGCACAAGCTTGTGACACTTGTAGCATTCTTCAAGGAAACCTGACAAGACAATGACTTGATTGCCAGCCGCGCCTTGAAGAATGCTATTTTTTTTTTTTAAATCTTATACACTCTCTTCGGAGATTTTTTATTCAGTGTTCAGTGTAGCCTCACACTGATAAGGGTACAGCTTAGGCTGCTCAGAGCTCGATGACATTGTAACTACAATCTCCCTATATCTGTCTGTCTCTCTATATTTCAGGAGACGGCACTGAAACCACCACACTATGGCACACTCTGTGGCACAGGTACAACTCGCTCCCACAGGATTAAAATCAATCTCTAGCTCCCACTACCTAAAGCGAGAAAAAGAGAGAAAGAGAGAGAGAGAGAGAGAGAGGGCAAAGGGAGGAAAGAAGGAAGGCGAGAGCTGAAGAGGTGAAACAAGTACTTTACTGTCTCGAAAGCCTCAAACCCCACCTCTTCATACAATCGAGAGAAAAGATGAACTTGGGGGGGAGGGGGGGAGGGGGGGATTTTAGAAAAAGAGAGACGCTTCATGATGCCTGCCTGAAACTTGACAAAGGTCCTCCTGTGAATCTGTTGGAAGTTAGACATGCTTATTGAGTCCTATGCTATTACTTACCTGTGTCATTGAGGACCATACTGTATGCCCTGAACCCTCCTCAAAAAATGTCCCTCTCCAGCACCCACTCTGTAAAATAGCTGTCAAATACAGTCAGTATGTTTATATGTATGTATGTATATCTATCACAGTTGATGGTGTTTATATTTATTGATTCCAATTCTTTGCCTTGTTTTCAAAACTGCCTGGTGGCCATTTTATTTTCTTACTTTCTGATTTTTGTATCATTTGACATTGCTCTATGTGGGCTTGCTCATGGAGCTTATGACTTATAGTGTATTTATGCTGCAAGGTCAACAACCTGTAGGCTTACATTAGTGTTGAGCCCACATCACAGTGTACCTTTTCTGTCAACTTTCGCCTCTTTCTGTCCCACTTTTGATGCCACTGATAGCATTGGTAGTGACAATCGTGGCTATGTTTACAGAAATACACATGGCCCCACAATACAACTACCACATCTGTAGTGTTTTACAACCGTGCTACCGAGTGCCATGCTGTTATTACAGTGGGAGGAATAGTAGTACAAGTTTAATACTTTACGCTAAGCCACAATCACAAGGGACTAACTATTAAAATCAAAAGCTGTTTATGTATGGCAGATTTGAAGAGCACTTAGCCTGACCTTTTGTCTGTCACTTTCAATTCGGAAGTGATTTAACATGTGAGATCCATGTTAAAATGACTCCAGATGGCAAACAAAAGAATAATAATAATCCTCAGGCAGTCTTTAAAATGAGTTGTGGCTTAAGCAAAATGACTTGACTTTGTGCACCTATTTACACTGACAAAATACATTTTCTGATGAGAAGAACATCGAACACCAAAATGAATAGGTATTCCAGGCCTCAGTTTAAAAACGGCATTTACTGCTTCTTAAGCGTTTGGTTCAGAGCATCATTTTGCTTCTGCTGTTTCTACACCTATAGAATCATTATGGTAGAGTATGTCCTGAATAGAATAATTTCTACAGTATACACCAGTAAATGGCTTGATGGGTTAGCAGCATTGTTGTTCAGTAGTCCTGTTTATTGGTAAGCTAAAGACTGCTTTGATAGGTAAGGCATAAAAGACACCTACAGTACATACATACAGTATAACCATAGAATTAGAGTCATTAAAATGGACATAGCCTGTGTATTCAATTGGAAATGTACAGATGGACTTGGCCAGACACTGTTTCCCCTCTTGTGAGGGACTATATATAGTTAAATGAAAATACTGCACGGGCCAGAAGCCTTTTTAATTTTGTTCCAGTCTTAATATGTCATGGTTCTACAGACTATGTCTATTTTAAAGCTTTTAATTGTATGTGTTGCCTCTTTGTGAGGCAGGTTGTTATTATTGAAGGAGGTATATTCATGTTATTATGGTATCAAATGTATTCACTACTGCGTAGGAGCCACAGTATGAAATATACATAGCATCCTAGCACTGTGTAATGATTAGATTTGCCTGATCTTTGGAGAAAAGAAAAAAAATACTCATACATGGGGAGAGCTTTTGTCCTTGTAAGGGAGACAGACAACCTCACTTGTATTCAATGTGAAGTACAATATGCACCTTACATGATCTTTGTAATTGACTTTGATTTGCCAGTGTGGAGAAAACTGTAAATGTTTTGTTTATGTATGTGTACGCTTCTGAAATTTATTAAAGTCTTTTGCATTGTATTGCACATGTTGACGACTCTTCTTATTCATTGCTTTGAGCATTCAATATTAGTCTGCATCCCTCAGTCAGTTCAGTTTTCTGCACACTATACGGCATCTGCTTAAAAAGAACGATAGTTATGTATTGTAACTCCAGATTCTATGAGAATAGGCAGCTCTTAGAGGGCGAAGCCTATACGAAATAGAACAGTAATACTAAAGTGAGGCAAAACTCATGTTGTAGAATAATCATTTGTTTTTCTCATATACAGTTAGCCAGTAGCATATAGTATATATCAAACAGGCTGTGGCCTGTAGAAGTATGTGTGGCTGTGTTGGTTTGGACATCGTAAATTGACTCATTTTAGCATTAGAAAAACTGCCCATACTTCCCTTTCTTCTACATTTTGCAACAATATAGCTCTTAACTAGGAGAATGAGATGAAGAAATGGTTTAGATATACATCGCTCATTAGGAACAGATTACAGATAAAAAGTTATGGAAATTTGGTGGGAGCACATCCTTTGAAGTGCACAGACAAAACAGTAGAAGAAAAGCTTTTTTTGGAACATTTTTTTTCTCCTTCATGAGAGCTGATGATGATCATTTGATAATGATAACCCTGCTTGTGATGTACAGTAGTACACAAACACAGGGTTTTACACATCTTAGAGGAAGATTGATGCTAGAGGGTGCAATAACCGCCACTCTAACATTGTGTTATGCAGTGTTTACGCGGATTTGATCCAAAAATACAGACTTGAAAGGCATAAAACAAAGCCAGAGTAGAGACAACAGAACATGTTTAATTGCTTATCAAAGTTACTTCACATTTTAAAAATGAGAAAGAGCTAATCAGTTCCCTTGGGGAAAGTATCCTTGGTGATTTGAGAAAATGGTGCACACTCAAGTAGAGCATTCTCATATAGTGAGTGCATAAATGTCAGCCTTCTATTAATAGATAAATGTAAACCTGCTAAATGCCTCATTCTTACGTAAAAAACACAGAGCTCGGGTAGATCATAAGGTAGTTTTATCTCTTTGAGTTAGATAAATTATAATTTGATTTTTTCTGTTATGCATAATTAGGTAATATAATGTTTTCAAATGAGCCATAAATAAATTAATACAAAAAAATCCAACAAAGCCCTAGCATTAATGAGTCTTAACATTTGTGCATGAAGATAGAGTAGGCGATAAATGGATTTTTTTTCTGCTTTGCAGTGCAAAGTCAAAGGTGAGAAAGAAGGGATGGCAAGAAAGGATTTAGGGGAAGTTGCATGTCTGGTTTATAACAGAAAATGTCTTTGGTATGTCTTTGGACCATTTTGTTGTTGCTCCTTTGTTCTCACAGAAATGTGCACTTGTTAACGGGTCCCAGCATGTGCTTGGGATTTTGATCAGCTCACATTAAGTGCATTCCCGGCGATTTTTACCATCCATAAAGTGACTTTTAAAAGGTTGTCCTGTGGTTGTATTACAGTATGTCACTGACGAAAGTGATTCCAGAGTTTCTTTGCTGACATATTGATTCATGATTTTTGAGGACACAGTATTTAATTTCATCTAACAGACCAGGAAGCTAGTTATATGTAGTAAGTTTGATTACATTTCATGATATGTCTGCAGATGGAGCAACATAAACAGACCCGCACAGAGGAGCTTACACAGACACACGCAGCAATTCATTGCACTGTGGTGGTGAGGCTATCCATATGGTCTTCATTAATTGCATTCTTTCCTTTTTTTTGATTTCTTTATTTCACCGTTCACAGTATGGCTATCGGGCTTTTTCAGTAAAGCTTGTTATACACAGCAGTTTCCTGTAATATAAACCTTTCGATGCACTACAGTCATCGAGCATACATGTCTATCAGTTATGAATAATACGTTCTAAGATGAATCAAAAACCACATATAAAGTTTGTCATTGTGAAAACAGTGCAGTGGTAAAAGCCCAGTGACTTTCCACAACCTTGAAAATACAATCATTGCAATCAGTACCTCACCACTGTTATCAATTCTTCCCCTCTGATAAATGTAACATAAAACTAGAACCTATTCGTTATTCGTGTGGATAACATTGTAAAGAAGCTATTGAAATGGCAAAACCCATTTTTTTCTTCATATTACATTGATTTTTCAAGTCACTCACATTCTCCGCTGAGATCACAGTCATCCGATGCAGACGGTGTAGAATGACAATTCAAGATTACAGATTGTTTAAAATAAAAGATCCCTGCAGTCGCTGTCTCAGCTAACTTTTTAAAAAACAATGTGCAGGGAGTAATCTGAGCACCACTAAGGGTATTTTATGACTTTTCTCTAAACTTGTAGTGCTGTACTGCATTGTGTCGTGATTGAAAGTCCGTACGGATTTGTTTCTTCCTCTTTACAAGTTACGAATTTAATGATTTTGGCAGCCACTCGTGCCTTCATGAAATCCTAACACATCAGTGTGTTTTTAAGTGGTGACATCAGATATATAAAGGTGCCTTAAAGCAACACTGAGGAACTTTTGATATTATTGCAATTTGTCGCCCTTACAATTTCAGAGTGTAATGCATTTATACACTGCTGTCGTAATTATGCATTTCTTATGATTACATTACTTGTGATCAAAAACCAGAAAGTCAACAACTTTGCTAACACAGCCAAACATCAAGCAAGTGCAACAAAATAACACATAGCAAGCCAGCTAATATTACTTACTAGTCCAACAGCAAGATGGCCAGCTCACCATTTGTCTTTCAGCCTTTTACTTAGCGAAGCTCTCGCCAACAACTAAAAGCCAGTGTGAGCTGTCCAACAGCAGCTCGGTAACTCTCTCCTTTTCTCTTCTTAGCTTCCTCCGTGTCCTCTTCCGCTTCTAGCCTCTGCCGTGAGGAACAGGCAGCTACCGCCATCCCTGAAAACCTTCTCCCATCGGCCCAAAGCTCCCGTGCTAGCGGTGTAAACATTAACATTGCTCCATGCTCCCTCTCCTGGCTGCATAGCTAACTGAGCCAACTAGTTGACGGAGCAGCTATACAGTTTGTTACAGCAATGTTTAGTTACAATGTTTAGCATGACTTTAGCAACAAGTAAAGCTCTCTGTCCATCATGAAACTCCGAAAAGAAACGATGATCCAGGCAGAGCAGCTGGACGACATCAGAGGGAAAAGCAGAAAACATTTTCTTCATAATATTTGATCCAGTTTGCGGCACTTCTCCCGTGAGATCGTAACCGCCCACCAAAGTTACATAGTGCGAGAACAGGCATTCGGGGCTCGAAGCGGGAATGACAGAAGCCCCATTCTCCCTATTAAAAGTCAGAGTAGCATCAAAATTATTTTGAAGCTGTTATTTCATGGTAACAAAGTTACATATTGTCGCTTTGAACATGGAACTTGTACTGTAGTTTAACTCATTTAAATGTTCAAATATATATGTGATAAATTATTTTAAATTGATCATTTAATCCTAAATGTGTCTATGGGGAGGTGTGGGTCAATTAGCAGAGCAGCAAGCATGTTCATGGTATGATGTGAAGTTGTCCTGGAGCGATACTGACTGTCTAAGCAGGGGCTATTTATGCATGTGCTGTGCAGTGGTGCACGAAACAAGAAGATGCTGTCTTAATGTTGCACTCCACTCAAGGCAACACTCCTCACAATTGCTGCCAAATCTCTGCCAAACTGAATAATTCAATCATCCCCCATAGCTGCGGTGGTCTAGCTACCTTTGTGTGTGCAACAATCAAATCAGTGTGGAAGCCCGCCGAGTGGTTCTTTCTGAGACACTGAGTAGCTCCACAGCCCGGAGATTGTTTTCATTGAAAACAATTCTGTTGATTAAACGAGGTGTGACTGTGGAGCGGGGATCTGAGGAACATCGATTGCTTGAACAATTGTTTGTTCCTTGTTAAAAGTGTGATCTAAAACAGTAGTTGCTGATAGTGTGCAAGGAGCATATGGTTTGCTGGTGTGCCTGCAAGACAGTTAGTGTGCCTCTGTCTTCCCTAAAATATCCCAGGTAGAGAAATCCACCCTGATCATTCGTGTGGGATTAATAATGCCCTTGCATGCTTAATGTTTGGAGATGTAGTTGCTTTGGCACGGATTTGTCAGTGCTTGATTATTTTGTTGAATATATGTTCCAGTCGGTACAGTAGGGATAAGTGAGCTTTACAAGCATTCTTTGGGAGACACCCGCTCCCCCTGTTTCCCTCACTCCACCCCTCTTTGAAGTAATCACGAGGTTTTAACCTTAGTTTTGCCCAGGCAGATTTAACACTAATCCCCTCTGAACACAAAGCCAAATACAGTAAAGAGAAGGCAAAATGTACCATTTTAGCTACCAGGTGCATCTGCATTCTGTGGACATCTGCGACTAAGCTACAGCCACATAGAAGTTATTTGCATTGAAATCTGGCCCTCGTGTTATCCTCTTTGAAGCATACAGTGGAAAACCTCTCCAGCAATCTATCATGCTGTTGGGGCTAATGAATGCAGTTTTCAAACCTAGCCACGTCCCACTGTGGGGCATTGTTCAACACTATGTGATGCTGCCAATATTGTGTAAAGCAGAGGCTCTTTTCTGAAGTGTAACTGAGCTCTACAACTAATTGAGTTCCAACAGTCATAAATGAATGCAATTGAATACTGTGGTGCTATACTTGATGTATTGTGTAGCAAACTGTTAACCATAAATCAGTCATCACAAAAACAAGCATTCCTGAAAGTTTGAGCTCTACAAACTACAACCAAACAGTGCATGTTTGGTTGTAGTTTGTAGAAGGTAGCCAGACTGAAAGCCAACAATTTAAGACATTGTCCAAGTAGGGCCATGTCTTTGTCCTCCTTAATCCTGGTAATCCTCGTACAGAATTCTGCTTTTGTAAAAGAGATTGGGAGATGATAAGATGCTCGTCCGCCTCCTTAGAATAGCTGATAATCTTTTTTAAACAGAGGAATCAGGGGGTATTTGGCCTGCCTTAACATTTGCCAAAGCAGATGGCGCTGATGGGGGATGGCGCAACCTTAGCCTCCAACCCCCTCCCTATCTGCATGGTCAACCTCGAGAAAAAAAAAAAAAAAAGAACAGTGGGATGATAATCAATGTTGTTTATTTTGCTACTTGACTCTTTAAGTACTTTCAGCCAGATTATAGGCTTTTGGAGGGGATAATCAGGAGACCGCAGACAATTGCCTTTTTCCATCCTGACAGTATCCCCCAACGAATGCGTAAAGAAGGCGATTTAAAGTCAATGCCAGCTCTTAATTCCTTATTAGTCCCATTGCGAGCCCTGTTAAAATTAACTGGACACTGCACTAATCACTGCATTTCGAACACCCCCTGTTTTGGTGCAGTGGACATGCCATATCCAGCCGTGAGAAGACATCTCATGAGTGATATCTCCATAAGTACTCGTGTTTGAAGCTGCCTGTTCCTCAATGTGATGACATTCACACTATCAACCTGGAAATCTACTCCAGGGTAACTGTAACACTTCAGGACTAAACAGTGAGTGTGTTGACCTCTTCTGATTACAGACAGAGGCAAGCCCCTTCTCTTCTATGTCGTACAGTAAAAAAGAAAGACAGAATAAAAGAACAGTTGCTCTTATTTCAATTGCACACAGTAGAATTGGCCATATTGGAAATCGCAACAGATGTCAAGACAACTCTTATTTAAGTTCAGTGTGCATATAATTTCACTGTAACAACTATAAAATGCAGTATCATGTCTTTCTAGTAATACCATGGCAATGCAATACCTCTGATCACATGCCGTGTGTAAACATGACTGCATATACTGTAAGCTATTAAGTCCTTTATATGGGTTTTCTAAGCCCACATCTCTAACCTTATGCCTCTGGCAATCTTCTCGGCTTGGACTGGACACCTGCAACAAAAGCATGTGTCTAATGAGATCAGCCCATTAACTAATTAGAGATTTCCATGACATAAGTAGGATGACTGTGGAAAGATTTGCACGTACGGAAGGACTGTTTAACCAAAGCATTTGATGCTTTTCCTTCACCCTTTGTCTGTTCAGTTGTGTTTTATAACAGGATATTGTACATGGCTGTCAGGCTCAATCTGGGGCAGAAACACAAAAGACAAGCAGAGGCCCCAAATGCATCTCGCTCAAACATGTACACAGTGCAAGTTAATCCACACATACACAAAACCATGCTGATTTCTCTTTCTGTTCTTTCGCTTCATCCAGTGACAAGCAAAAGGATTCAAAGGGAATGCTTGAGAAACAGTCAAATGTGAATATCTGATTACATTGAAAGCCATTTGTATGAGACCCACGAACTTTACACGGTATAATTGGAACTACATCCACAGCTTGATATCTTTGTGTCATACTTGCTATGATTAATGCAGTAATTACATTTTACATCAGTGCTGTGCTATGTAACTGCTTCCTCATAATATAAATCCACTGCATGTCATGTGCTTGAAATTTGTGTGAAAACGGGTTGCATATCAGCTTGGAGGTATGCATAGAGCCATTAGCAGAAAATACAGTAATAGATGGTGGACCACAAAAAGCTAATACCAGTCAGTGGTAATACCCATTGTACTCTAATGGCTTGGATCTCTACCGTACCAATGTTAGGACACCGTTGGCTGTTTGAGTCGAACCCACAGCATTAACTTGTACAGCAAACAAAAGCAAACATCTCTAAGCCTTTAACAAAGTTTTGACCTAATCTCTTTCCTCCATCAGAAGCAGCTCTGCTTTCTTTAATACCTTTAACTGAATAGCATGTTGCTTTTAATATACAGTAGGTAGTAATGTAGAATAAAGTTATAGTGCCTGGGATCATATTCCACAATAAAGTGGAAAGCTAGAGTGTTAAACATGAAAGCATAATAGAATCAGGGATATGTTAAAGAGTGTTCTTAAATAATGTGTGTGATATTCACTGATGATCATAAAGAATGTATGTGCATGCAGTCTTCAAAAAGAGCAGCAACCCATTCCCAAGATCAGTCAGACAGATTATTACATGTCATTTTGACAGTTTTGTTTTGTTGCAGAGTTTTTTGTTGCTTGACTGGTCCGACAGTCATTATGAAGTAAAATGGCTTCACGTCATGCTGCACCATGAATTTTGAGGGAAGTTGGGGCTTCTCACACACCCCTTGAGATGCCTTTTTTTTAACACCCCTTTGCAGTGTTGTCTTGGTTATAACTGTAACTTTTTTTTTAATAACTGATATAGTTTACAGTTTATCCTATTGCAATTTTTCTCAGCCTGTGTTTTGCCGTGATTGGGGTTACAGTCTCTCTTTTCAGCAAAAGAGAGAGACCCAGACATCCAGGAAATTTGCACATGTATTACAGACACATTTACTACATATATTACCAATGCTCCACACATATAGACAAGCGCTGCTTGTGATGGAGCACATGTGTTCAAGCCCAGAGGTAATGGACAACACTTCAGTGAATTGTGCCGACCTTATTGTATTGTGTGGATGATTGTGTTATGCTCCCTCAGATAATGACTGTGCCCTACTTTGACTTTGAGGCAGTGACCTGAAATAAGGCACGCAAGTGAAATCCGAGCCTGGATGAACCTGGAAATGATTAAGGTCACCCAGGCACACCACATTGGTTTGAACCCCCGGTGACTCACAACGACCTACGTCTGCAAATCCTTTGGTAGTCTTTTGTGGGATTCCTCCTCCATGCAAACATTAGCCATTGATAACTTGTTTGGGAGGAGTGTCAGGATGATTAAATACACCTACAAGAACAAACCCTGATTTTTTAGTACCCTATTGTCCTGGGAGGTGTAAGAAAACATGTTGTTCCCTCCTTACATGACATAAGGTCTTTAGATTTCTGGTAACAAACCAAAGTTGAACTCCACAAGTAACCAACTGTATTTCATCCTACACATCATTTTCTGGATGCAACCAGCTTGCAGATATGAGCCACAAGACATACATGTTTACGCTTCAGTGGGCCTCATTTGTTTTCAACTGGACAACGATATGATATACAGTGTAATCGATGAATTCTGCACAGCACGCTGCTACTGGTGTGTCCAATATTGCTATGTACTCACAATGGGTGCTGACTGCACAGAGGAAGAGTCACTGAGATCACAAATAGTTCAATGGCAACTATTAATGGAAGTGCCCAGTAATGCAGAGCAATGTGAGTCAATGTAATAAGATGAATGAAGAATTATTCATAGTTTCTTAGGGAATATGCAAATACATCTAAGTACTTAAGTATGCATCACATACAAGCAAAATGGCAAAATAAAACATCAAGTGAATGAAGCTAAGTGCATTAGAAAAGATGATGCAACACTGAAGCCTGGATTTGCCTCAAATTAAACTCCATTCTGCTACTTGATGCATTATTTAACATGGTGACTGAAAAGGCTGAGTTTCCTAGTCCAGGTCTCATTGACATGATGCATATGTGCCTTAATGCTTCAGGGGAAACATGGATAACATGAGATCATGTCTGCCTCTTGAGGGTGGGATGCACTGAGTGGATCTCTGGCTTGTTTTTGTGTCTTGCTATTCTGCTGGGGATCAGTACACAGCTACTCGCCACAGCCATGATGCTCAGATAAAAATTACTCTTCCTCTGCTGTGAATGTAAATCAGAATAGGGGGGATATAATGAAATAATGAAGTGTGCCTGCTTTTTCCAAGAGAGACCATTGGGACCCACTATTTTTAGACACAACAAAGAGATTGCCGGGGGTGTCCAGTCTCTCTGGTTAAGTTATGGAGTTTTATCCTCTTCTCAATGTTCAACTGCTTGTCTCAGGGCTTAGACACATGCTGGGAAGAAATGGAGGCCAGCGTCTTCTCCCCAGACAATGTCAATTAAGCCTCTGTGGGATTCACTGTATGGAAGTGTCCATGGATTATTTCCATCCTAAGACATGATAGACATTGTCAATGAGATCAAGAGAGTTGATTTTGAGTTGCGTACAGAACGTAACCATTGGCCACAAGCATGGTAACCCTGTAGATTGACCCTCCCTGCCAGCAGGAAATGCTTTGTCACTCACAACTGTGGCAGATGAATACTCAGCATAATCCTGGGGTATTTGTCATCTGGTCTTCTCTTTCTAATGGGTTTACTGCTGATGATCCAGGTCGGAAAAAGGACAAAGTGCTCCACACCAGAAGTTAAGAACAGATTCTTAAGAGGGATCACAAGACAGGCCCTAACCTCTCAACCTTCTAGATTTCATAATCTAAACGTTAATCTTATTCTCACTCTACCTTTAACCTTAACTCCCACCAAATCTTATCCCTTTTGTTCATGATGCTCTTTCTAAGTCTCACCAAGGTTGCTGCTGTCCGTATCACAGGACATGCTAGGTTGTCCCTCCTTTTAACACTGAGGACTGTTCAACCATCGATTTATTCGTCCGGAACTGTATAAGAGATGCATTCCCATAATTTATTGTAACACCATTATCTCCCATATTCTCAATACAACATTTGACCTTGGAAATGTGAATTTGCAGATGCAGCGAGACTGGATCTTTGCAAAGTCAGATATTTTCTGCCATCCTTGGCAAGGAGGAGGGGGCAGTAATGCTGCCATGTTTGCCTTTTGGAGATAACACCTCAGAGGTCATTTGAATGACTCGGATGTAATGTGGGTCATGTGGGTGTATAGCCTCAAATGCACTGAGCAACCAACTTCCTGGCATGTGAGATATTTCCTCTCTAGCTGTTTTTTTATTATATGACTGTGGCTGGTTGCTTATGTATGTATGATCACTCCAGACTATTTCCGGAGTGCAGAGCCACACATATGGGGCTGGGTGATAACACAAGGGCCAACCTGTACGCATCTGCTTGGCTTAGTTTGAACGTTATAGCAATAGCTGTTCATATTCTATAAGATGTCTCATAAAAAAAGACTTTATGTCAGAAATGGAAACACATAAATGTATTCCTAACATTCAGAATTAGAATGCCTCCCAAACTAACTGTCCTTGACTACTTTAAAAAGGAAAACATAAAAGGCAGTGCATGTCAAGACACACATTCCCCTGCAAAGTAAAAATTCCTGCCTCGTATCTGTTTGATTTTGCACTTAGGGATTTTTTTCTTCATCTTTTCTCTTCAAACATCAAGTACCAAAGTCATTTACATGTGCTAGGGGCAACTAGAGTTAAAACACGGAGATACAACTTGCTGCTGTCTAGAGGCAGTCTAGGAGGGAAATAAGGAAGTTATAAGGGATGGGTAAAATAAGGAAACATAGGAAGGGTAAAATGAAAGGGAGGGTGGCGGAGGAGGAGAATGATGAAGGGAAATGAGGACGGTAGGGGGTGAGACCAGTGAAACACAGAGGGTAATTCAATTTGACTAAAACTCTCTGTCGCTTCATACAACTGGGGGATTGGCCTGACCACTGAAATGAATTAAAATTCATGAACTATTGAAGAGTGAGCTGCCAGTTGAAAGCATGATACAGTTTTAAAGCAGGATATTCTAATTACAAATAAATGAAGCTATTAGTTTACCTTAAATTAAAAGCAGGAGGGTTCCCACAGAGATATCTGATCCCATGTGTAACTCATTTAAGACTGATTTGGGCCCCTATTGAGCTGGCAAGTGAACTAAAATTAGTGAAGCATTGCATCTCTACTGCATAGTATTGTCTAAAACCTGCTGGCTGAGTGCCCTTTCTTTAGCTTGGAAACACAGCTGACAGTTCTGTACTTAAAAACCATATCTGCAAGGTACAAACTTCTGGCATGCTAAAGTTTCCTGACTTGTAATCTTATACAGATTCTTGAATGTCTATTCAGTGAAATCTGGCACGGGAAGAACACACACAGTTCATTGTTCATAATGCTTCCCAAACCAGCTGAATCAAAAGAAAATCCAGTGTTTGACTTTTATCCATCCACAATATAAATAACTAATTTATCAATTGTGCTTAAAGAGGCATACAATGGGCAGAACAGAGAACATTGTGTAGCTGGGATAATCCCTTAGAAGATTTATCCTGACGTTGCCTTGAGGGGAATAGTGGGAGCAAGCAGCAGATCCCATTCCTTCCCTGTCTGTCTCTCTATCTCTCTTTCTCTGGATACATAGTCACTATCATATATATTTCAGTTAATCTGTCAAGTTAAGAGATTTAGCCCAAGACTACAGTGATTCAATGAACTTTTGATGATGCACTACTGATGTCTGTAGCCCTAAGGCATTTTCCTGATGCACATTGTGTGAACTTGTATATATGTGTTTGTTTGTGTGTGTTAAGTAAGGTGGCTGTCTTCATCTTTTGTGTGGGCGACTTTGACTGTTACAAGATAGGGAGAGCATTGCCATCGATGGTCTGACAGCCCCACAGCTTCCCTTAAGCTACTTGGGAGCTACTGTAGGTGGTTTGCATTCTAGACCTGAAAGACAAAGCATAGACATGATCTGGGAGAGCTAGAGTTTTCTTAATGTTGTTTTAAGTAAAAACAACATTTTTATTATTGTTTTTTTTTGTATGTATGTGCTAGCAGTGGAAGAAATGGTTTCCAAGACACCTGATTTCCTGTTTTATTGGAATGGAGCACTAATCCCACTAATTGCAGGCCTGAGCCAAATAGCATCCACCAAGTGGATTTGTTTTTCTGTGGTCTGGGCAGTGAACCTGGTGACTTGATATATAGGCAGAATTCCAACTAACAGACCACAGAAGTGCAATTGCACCTTAGGACTGACCCAAGCCCATCTTACAAATTTACTATGCGTGTTTTAACCCAAGGTGAGTTGTGTTGCTTGGCAACAAAGCAAACAAGCCAGCATAGTCTTGGATAACATCTGTTTTCAGTTCATGAGTTATATCAGTGGGAGCATTCTGTATGTGCAATTACTTGAACCAATCACATGCAAAAGCTTTTTCAATCTGGCTCCTTGAGTGCTGTCACTAGTTATTATAGTGCGTGCTATTTAGCAAAAGTGCATTTGCAGTTTGAAGAGCATCCCAAGATATTAGTGGCATCTAATTGCATTACCTGGAGAAGACTGATGGCGCCAGTTAAAACGGTTGGCCCCAGCTCAGCCTGTGTTGAAGGCAAGTGCTTTTTTACAGGTTATACGTCATGTTTCTGACTGGAATCTTTTGTCGACTAAGTGATTTTCTGACAGCTTTAAGCCTCCACTCGCCTCACCAAATACCCCTATTCCCTCAGCAATCGTACATCTTACCATTAATCCACTTTCATCCATGTGAAACTAAAACAATGACAGAATGATAATGGCAGCTAATGCGGCCAAATTCTGATTGCACGAGTCAAGATTTGTTCTCATTAACTTGTTTTGAATTGATTCATATATTCATGCCTGTTTACCTAGCAATAGTGCAAAGTGTCCCAGCAGTGCAATCCATATTCAAGCAAACCAGCTGTGAGACTCACTGCAGCACTTGTCCATTTAAGCCCTGAAAAAGCCAAATTTCATTTTTTCATCTTTCATCATTCGATTGCTTCTAAATTACCACTGATCACATCTTTACCGATTCATTACACTGCTAATATTTTCTGTATAATAGACTGAAATCTTCATATTGCTTCGCTTTGCTAAGGTGACAAAAATATACAGTTTCCATAGGAATAGAAAAAGTCATCTCATGGGCGGCTCAACATCATTTTCCAAAAGCCACAGGCAAATCTTGATGACTGAGAATACAATAAGGTGAAAACTGCCAAGTGACCCTCACAGGATATGTCTCTAGCACCTTCTGTCTTCCACTTCTAGATTTAGTAGGGACTGGAGGGTTTTTATACCTCACAGTCCTCACGTAGTCCAGTGGGACTCTCATCGTGGGAATAGCATGCCAGTTTTATTGAGCAGGTAGTGGCAGTGGAGAGAGACGAGGACCCTCAGAGACACCCGGATGTGTTCCATATTAAACTGCAGAGAGAGAAGCTTAAGATCTCACTAGTGAAATTACTTTCATTTTCAATATCAAAATGCAAGTTAAAGTAGCATAATTATGGAAACTGTGACATATCTATGTTGTTGGTGTGTGATTTTATCCCACTTTTGCTATCTCACCTTCTTCCCTCTTCTCTTTTCACTTCTACCCCACCCACTCATTCCTCTTCCACCCTCCCTCTTTCCCCCACTCCCTCCCTTGCGCCAGTACCCTTCTTCCTAATTCCCCAACCTCTAACTCCTCCTTTTTCTGCCTCACTTCCTACAGAGAGTAAAATGTCTATGGGCATTTATAGTCACATTAATATGAGCAAAGGATGTGGGGTAATAAATCGCTTTCTTTCTCCCAATGAGCCATAATAAGTGGTGATAAAAACAACTTTTCTGTTGTTGTGCGTTTTTGCCTCATGGAGTGAAAGAAAAAGCTGTGTTTGAAGTTCAGATTAGTCTTCAGGGAGTCCCACCTATTGGGACTGTTAACCTTTAGCCATTCAGCTATAAAGCAAGTGAGTTCCATTAAAATACATAATGCATGAAGTGCCGAGATTGCATGCCATTGATCAGCACTTGAATAAATTGAGTTGAAATCCTATTAACATAACCAGTTACACATAAAGTGAGATGAATAAAGTGCAGTATAACACCTGCAGAAATTAGCCATCATCAGCCACTGTTATGTGATGGTTAAAGTGGTCAGGCTAACTGAAGGCAATTTAGACATAAACAGTAATGAACTATAATTCTAGCTATTTTTGCAGTGAGTTGCTCCCTACTTAGCCTTTTGTTGTCTTTCCACTGGCATTTTAGTAGCAGCTCTTTTTTACCACAACACATATTTGTGTGGTTTTGAAATGTTTTCATATACAGTACATTTGTATATCAAACACCCTCAAGCCCTTTGTAATCCTTAGCCTCAGAGAGATCCTGTTCTTCGAGTTAATATAGGACATAAGGTTTACATTTTTTCCGATGTCAGTTAAACTGTATCACAACAGCAAAAGTTAATTTCTATCAGTTGTAGGTTTCACCTTTTACTCTCTGTCTCAAAATTCTCAACTTTTTATTGTTGTTTATTGGGTTATTGTTTGTCCTTTCGGCAGAGTATAAAAAACTGAGGAACATAAGACCTGTTCAGCGCAGTGCAATGTGGCAATCAAGGCAGCATCTTGACCCGTGGCGCCTGTCTGCTTCAGTGTGTGCGTGTGAGTGTAGTGGTAAGAAAGATGACCCCCCCTCCCCCAACAACCACACTCCACTCTTTATCATAAAGCATGTGCTTCCCCCTTTTAAAGCAATTAAGGGCTAACCTGTCATCTTGACAGGTATAACCTCCATCTCCCTAAATACATGCATGCCACTGCAATGAGCTTTTGTAGGACAAACATGCTATACCATTTTACACAATTTCTTTCTGTATTTAACTCCCCCTCCTTCTTGTATCAGGAATAATTAGGTCAATTAATTCAGGTGGATGCCCAGTACAACATATGTGTTTTTAGATTAGGTGAAAGGGAGGCTCTGTCACCCGACCCTGTGCAGACTGGGATATGACCCAAATTAAAGCATGTTTCCTCCCCACCCATCGCTCCCCCTTCCGCCGCAGATCCCCCCCTGACACCGCCCCCAAACCCTCATCCCCCACTCCCCTTCCGGTGCCATGCCAGCCTCTCCACAACAATGCCAGGGAACGGCTGCCAATGGTAGCAGCTCCTTAATGAAATAGTAATTGTGACTGTGACTTGCATGCATCAGTTGCTTTCCTGTCCTGTTCTGTTTCATTGCACAATACACAGAGAAGTATACTGAGTTCCAGCTCTGTAATTTCATTAATGCTCAGTGTCGCACCTCTGCGTATAGTTTGTTTTCATTACAGCTTTACATTAGCTGTGATCGCTCTACCAAGTCTTTTGCATTATCGTTCAAGGTCTTAATATCTTAAGAAATGTTGCATACAGTATACCGCATGTACCTACACCCAATGAGTGAGATGCATGAAGTACATTGAATATTCCCTAAAGATGTTTGTGTGCTGGCAGTAACAGCTGTTCAGAGAGACACGAGATTGTGAAATATTTAAGATCAATACATCATTTATTTCACTGTGAGTCTATAATGGGCCCGCAATTGTACGCTCCATTACTGGACACAAGGGCCTAGACTGCTGACCAATCCCATCTAATGAAAACAAATGTACTGGCAGGCAAAGAAAAGAAATACACTCCACCACAGTTCACGTTCCAGTGTAATTTGGTATGAGGACCGTAGCCCTGGTCAATGCAGAATGTCAGGCTTAACAACTCATGTGTGTCATTATGTGTGGGCAGGGAGAGGGAAAGCCAAAATGTGTCCTAATAGCAGACCTCTGTTGAAACTGAAAACCAGATTGCAGTTATTCCATAGACATTTTACTGCAGTACAGAACAAATGTATTATCTATCTATCTATCTATCTATCTATCTATCTATCTATCTATCTATCTGAATTGCAAAATTCTCATTTTGTTTCAGCAGTAACAAATCTGGGTATCATGTTGAGATGTTTCAATGATGACGTCTTTTATAGCTCTTTCATCAAAAGCACAAATGAGATCAGGACTATTATTTCCAAAGTGCCCATGCTGCTCTAACATCAGTGTAAGCTTTAGATCACACCGAAAATGGAAGAAAATAAGGACATATTTAGTAATCCCAGATCACCACACCTCCTCTGAGAGGAGTTTGATGAGCGCAGCTCCCAATTAGATTAGTGGCCTAACACTGATGAATATAATCCATCATCTTGTAAGTAACAGACATTTATGACAATTTAGTTTCAGTAACTCTGTCATAAGCCCTTAGCTTTTAGTTTTCAGAGTTGCATAACTACAAACAGAATAAAGGAGTACGAGTGAAGGCTTGTGGGGCGGCAGGTTTCATAAAACTTGGGGGATTTTGATATGTGACCATGACAGAGATTGAAAATACATCTTTCTTTGTTGAAAGAGTCTCTTTTCTATTTCTTGCATTTTGTTTCTTTGTTTCACCTCTTGCCTTTCCACTGCAGGCAAAACAAAATGTGTGGCGGTTCCATTTCATCAACTAAACTCGGAGATAAAACACGTATTACAGTAAACTGGATGTTTTGTGAATGTTTCACCACTTTATTCCAGTTTGTGAGACAACAACTTCTTTGAACTTGATTTTTCCCCCCATGGTGCAGCTACTGTGTAGCCCATGAAGCACGTGTTCTGACTGGGCACCGAGGGAATGAGCTGATCAGCCTTTTGTTTTTTGTTATTCATGTCATATTTCTGTCAGGTGTCGCAGCTCATCAAGCTGATATAATGAGGCCATGTTCCATGATTAGTGTCTAAGTCTTTTGTCAAATAGTTATTTATTGTGATTATTTAACCAAAGATCATATTACCATTTATTTGCATTGTTTACATTTAATATGCAGGGTAGGTTAGAGCTCTATGAACCACAATACTGCACCAACAGAGGCTCAAAACAGTGAAACAAAAATGAATCGCTTAAAATTAAACCGTTGAAACCATAAATTCAGCAAACCAGTTCATAAGTGGGCGTGTTAATTTAATTGAGGCAGAATCTGCTGGGTGACATGATAGAAGGATGTGGGTGGGGAGTTTGAGCTGCTAAGGAGTTTAAATGTTTATGCTTTTTTGGTTTTTATAATTCTTAATACCCATTAAGTGACATGAAATAATGTAATTTGCCAGAGGAATAACAATTCACGTATTCCAATACAGAGTCTTACTTTTCCCCTGTAGTGTGATTATGGCGTACTGTAGGCCTAGATGTTGTATAATGCACATAATACAACTAATCACACTGAGCACCGTGGTTGATATTATGTTTGTTTAGAATTAGACAACACTGATAAATGTTGGTTAGTGTGGTCTCGAACATATCACGAATAGTGTGATAAGAAAAACCCAGCCACACATCCATTCAAGCGCTTAAAAAAAATAAAGTGCAGGTTTTGGATGAACTCTTTGTATGCTGCCTGCACAGACAACAGCTTGACAGTTGGTTTCAAAGAACGTTTCAGTACCTGAAGGGAGGTGTGCAAGGAAGGAGAGAATAACAAAAGTGGTTCAGTCATGCACATCACATCGTTCTTGTTTTTATTAATCCCTACTGTACATCTTCTCAGCACTTAAAACAGACTTTAGCTAGCACCCTCTAACTCACATCAAAGTCAACACTTGTTTGTTGTGTCATTCTCAGAAATAGACATTTGCCCAAACAACTGACAGTAACGGTTCTTATTATGCAAATATGCAGGTAGGAGTTTGCGTTGTTCTCAGCGTATGACAGAACTGGTTTCACATCAGGTTACAGGTAGTGGAAAAGTGATGTACTGGGTGAATTAAATGATCACTTCCAAAATTTGATTTCCACAGTTCCTGCTGACCTAAAAACTGAAATGAGGTAATTTGAAGTAGTTGACCTTCTGTCAGTTTAAACTGCTGAAATCTGACTACCTCAGCTCCAATACAATACAATACATTTAAAGCAGCTAAACTGTGATTGCATCTGAATGATATTGAACCAGGCATTTCTAATCCATTCACACACGCTTCATGTATTGTTTTGGCCACTGTCTGAACCATTTACCTTTTCATTTTACTAGATACTGCAGATGTTTATGTAATCCAAGTATATGTGTCGCCTCCAATTTCAATAATAGCCGATTTGAATCATAGCCCTTCAGTTTGGTGCACATGTCGCATTAAAACTGAATTAACTCTCCATCCACCACAAAAAGGTGGATGGAGAGTGATGTGAGTCGAATGCAGATAGCGCACAGTAGAGAGAGCTTTGCAGAGCATGGCGTGCTAAAATCACACTAATTTAAATAATTGACATTATACATGCTGTGTTAAATAAATAATTAAATTAAAAAAATAACACCTCTGGATCATAGCTTGGGTTTCTCATTAGAAGGCAAGCTGTGCAACTTCGTGCTCAGAAATGACAGTCAAGTGGAGCAATTGCAATAATTACAGAAGCAAGGAAGAGTGTGCGTGCACGTTGGGAGGGGTTGGGGCTTAACGGAAGGCACTGAGGAGGGAGGCACTGGCTGTCTACAGGTGCCTCTGATTAAGGGTAATCTGGGTAGCCCTCCCCTTTCTTATCTCTGCAACGAGCCCTGCTGCCTCTGGGTGCCTCGAGCTCTGTGGCTGCCTGCCGTAATGAGCTCCACAGCCACACAGTGGATGCCCCGCAGGACAGTCCCTACAGAGCCATAATGAGCACTCCAGTGTACCACTTCATGCTCCCCACCAAGGGGCCTCCCAGGCCTGCCTCCCCTCAGACATGGGTGGGCACGGCTTGTTCGCCAATCCTTCAATAGACACCGTCCACTTCAACTCCCTTTCTGAGCATACCCTCCGGGTTCAGTGTGATGTCCCTGCGTGTGTGGTAGGAGGGATGGCCCGGAGCCCAGGCTTGGCATCAATCACTTTACATCGAGAGTGAGGCGAAAGGCAGAGCAGAGGCGGCGATAGGGATTGAGTTGCAGCAAAGATAGAGGGGAGGCACGGGACTGGGATGGAGTGCCAGGTGAAGAGTGAGGACAGCTGAAGTAGCCGGGGATGAAAAAAGGTAAATGATGGTAGAGGAATGGAGAGGTTGAGGTAACTGACAGATGGAGTGAGTGTGAGAGAGGCAACGGAAGATAAATTGTATGAGAGAGAATGGTGGAGAGAGAGAGAGAGAGAGAGAGAGAGGGAGAGAGAGAGAAGTATGTGAGTATAATGAGGTCTATGGAGGAGGGTGGGTAATGAGAGAGGGGGGAGTCAGAGTCAGAGTGAAGAGTCAGAGTCCAAGGTGAGGAGAGATGGTGGGAGAGAGAGAGAGAGAGAGAGAGAGAGAGAGAGAGAGAGAGAGAGAGAGAGAGAGAGAGAGAGAAATACAGAGAGAGAGAAATACAGAGAGAGAGGCTCTTTTGCCAAACAGAGGTCCCTCTGTTGGTGCTGGGGTGAATCTGTGTGTTTAAGAAACTGCACTGCTGTGCTTTTGCTCTCTTAAACAACCAGGAGGTGGGTGAGAGGATCGACAGGCCTGAACACCGAGCAGGGCTTTGAAGCTGCCTCATGCTGAGAGAAACTGTATTGGATTTTGAGAGACTGCCTTTCAAAAAGAAAGATTGAAAGACAAAAAGAAATAGAAAACAGAAAAAAGGCAGAAAATGAAAGAGAAAGAAATCTAAATAATTTAAATATATAAATGAAATATAGACTTGTAATAAAAAAAGAATATTAACATGCCTCATACTTGTGCTTTTGCTCATCTATATGTATCTCTGTTTAAAAGATTATCACAACAATTAACATTTTCCACCAGCCTGTATGCAGATAGCAAGATGGCAATCACGAACATGGTGTAGCATTCATTAGGATTATTCACCATCATTAATTGTGGCCATGAATGATTTTCATGGTTAGAAATGATTCCATCTGTTCCTCGCATTGGTTGTCTTTTGCATAAGAAAGGAAAAACATTAAGCAGCATGTCTTCAGTCGTATGTTTGCCCGCATTTTGCATTTGTTGATGCGTTTCTTTGTATGAACGCCTGCGCGTGTGTGTGTTCTTAGACTCTTGTGAAGTCCAGGAGTTAAAAGGCACTCATCATCTTTCATCTGTGCTGCATTTATTCTACAGTAGCACTGCAGCAGCTGTTGCAGCCATATTTTTTCCCTTTTTCCCTAACATGTTGTAAACTTGCTTTTTTTAAACTACTTTTTGTACTTTTTTTGAAACTTTTACTTCAATGACAAGCAGTCAGATCACTAGTTGCACTTACTGGCAGCTGAAAAGAATAAATTTTTTTCTGAAGAAATACACTTGGGGATGCAGTAAAAGTGCAATACTATAACCTGATACACAATAGATACAGTAAAATGAGAAACTTTTTGCACTGCAATAGCTACATCTGTATCAGAGAGGATTAGCATGGTGGGTAGAATTGGGCAGTGTGTCTTTTTTTAATTGCTGTGTATTTTAAATAACATCCAATTGCTCTTCTTCTTGAATAGAGCCTCTGCAGGGCCAAAAACTGTCCTTTTAGAAAATGGTTCCATCTGGGAATAAGGATTACATTATTAGTATTATTACTATCTTGTGAGGGATTAAGGATTTGTCTCAAACAGTGAGTGTTGCCCTGCAAAATAGATAAATCACAACACAGTGCCACAGTCTTTTGTTCAGATCCTGAAAATATAAAAAAGGAGAGGTTTTATATGCTCTGAACAAGAGCAATGTGTTGTTTTAATGACAGCATGTCATAGAATTGAGGTTTGAAAAAGAATGACGTTTGGCAGCAGAGTTCAGCTACAGTTTCAGTAACTAAAGAAGAAGAACTCTAAAGAAGATATTGAAATTACAAAACTGCGTTTGGGCTCAGTTTTTATATTCTTGTGTCACATATAAGTTCACAGATGGCAGATGAATGAAATCAGGAAGTTGCAAGCTGGTTACCAAAAAGCTTTCTGACATTTTGTTTCCAATGTCACCTTTTTTTCATTTTACAGTATACATCAGCACCTATTATCCTATTGTTATGATAAAGGGGGGCAAATACAGAGCAATATCCTTCTATCTCACAGAAAAGGTGGGTGGGTGGTGATGGTGCAGTGGATATAACACATGCCTTTGGTGCGGGAGACCCGGGTTCAATTCCCACTGCAATACATCAACCAATGTGTCCCTGAGCAAGACACTCAACCCTAGTTGCTCCAGAGGCATGCAACCTCTGACATATATAGCAATTGTAAGTCGCTTTGGATAAAAGCGTCAGCTAAATGACATATAATGTAATGTAATAAAAAAGAGGAATATGTATAAATGTTAACACACTGTATATTAAGTAGAAAGATCAATATTCAGTTTCTGTGTTTTAGAACGAGAACTTTAAACTTCTAAAATGTACACAAAAAATGTATCATTACTTACATATTTCACATGTCACTTGGCTTCAGTGCAAACAGAGAGGACACCATAACAAAGCACTGCACAGAGCCACAATTGACCTTTGGGGTTCTGATCCCTTAATGTGTTTCTCTGTGTTGGTGCTGATAAAGCCTTCCTTCGCCTCTGTCCAAATCTATAAAAGCTTTTTCCAAAGATGCTGGTAATGCGGAGTGAGAGACACAAATATCCGCCCCATTCCATGGTCATAACCTCTGCCTCTGCCATCGAAAGCTCTAATAGGTGTTTAGAAGGCCTTGCAAGTGCCTTCGTTTGATAGCTGACTGATCGTTCGGCATGTCATTCAGAGGAAGTGGTTTGTGTTGAGGAGGCGGGGCGGAAGCCAGACCACAATTTTTGGAGGTCTGCTGAGGTCTTGACTGCAGAACGAGAACATCTATTCAAAACCAATTTCTTTTAGATTTGTAACACCATAGATTTGCATAATTCATGTACAGTATGTCCACCTGAAACAGAAAGAAAAAAAAAGTTTTGCAATTCCATTCATAATCATAACACCCCAGTGTTTATGGTAGAAACATGTAGGGATTGACAGGCTTTAAGACAGTATTTTGTTCTAAATGACTGCAGTTTGAGTTTACTTCTCTTACAAGATTTCCATAGCCCAGTTGTGTTATACTAAGACATAATGTACTGTAATGCTGATGGTAAAAAACACCCAATTTTAATCCAAAAACTTTTGCTATATTGAATTTAAAGCTGCTTTCACAGCACTGTGTGGGAACTGCCCTGACAACCGCGTACCTGCAAGAGAGGTCCCCAATAAATCAAAGTGTTTTTAGAAGCGGCTCCTGCCAAAGCTAGGCGGTTACCGCCAGAAGTTTCAGCACATGAACTACGAGCGTCAGAGCAAAATCTGCGGTAGTCTTGCATTGCCAAATCTATCTCCACCTCACTGTGTCAACGATGGAGTATGGTCTGGCTACACTACCTATCTATTCTGGGATAAGGGAAAAAATACTCTGGCTTGTTCGTATTTCTTTAAACCAATCACAAGGGCTGGATGTTAGGCTTTATCCCAACAATGTACATCTGCTGGGCCAGACTACATTGGCGCTAACCGCTTCATACACCTACCGCTTCCTCTTTCCCACCTTCCGACACTTAAATGACTGGAGACGTTTTTGTGCGGCGGTGTCCAAAAAGTAAAAAAAAAAGTTAGGTTTAGTATTTTTTTTTTATCATGGTTGAGCTGCAGAACAATATTCTATTTGTTGAAGGATTATTGTCGTAAATTATAAACACATTTGTTGTATGTGTTTGTGTATGTGTGTGTACTGTTTCATTGTATTGTGATTTTTTTTAAAAGAAAGAAAGAAGCTAGTGATATACTCTGTGTGAGGTAGCTAAATGTTTATCACCACTAACAAAATGGGAAGTCGGTACTGGGAATGTGAGGTTGAGTCTTGGTTGGGCTTATAGAAAATATAATACCTAAGAGACTGGTATGAACTATATTCTTTGTTAGCTGTCAATGTCTAGCTATGGAGTAAATAGAATGTTATATTTCTTTGAAAATTACATTTCAAAAAGTGAGGGTCATATAAAAATAGTGTAATCACAAAAGCAGACATTCTCTTATCGGCGCAAGTACCCATCACCACAAAGATGGATCCAGTGCTAATGATTATTAAATACGAGATGGTAAAATGGAATTTAAAAACCATGTATTCTTGTTGGTAATGTTTAGATGTTTTTACTTAATTAAAAATTGTCTTTGCTATTGGTTAATTTGATTTGTGTTTAAATGTGCTGTTTATTAAGGTTTATATAATCATATTATTTTTCAGAGCAAAGGCTAGCTAACTGGAATGGTCAGAAATAGAAAAGAAATGGTCATTTTTAGAAAGGGTATCAATCTAACCCAGATTAATTGTCTGAGTTTTGGTAAAATGCATTATTTTACTCAGGAATCCATAATATTAGCTACCCACTGTCTTAACCCTGCCTTTTGCACTGGGTTTCAGCAGCCTACTGCTGCTTGGCCATAAAACTCTCCACTGAGGTTTAACGCAACCAATGAGATTATTTCTGTTTGCATAGCAGCTCTGTCTCTGAAAAATGTTTGTATAGTTTAAACCCCAATCTGCCTACATGTCCTGTTCATGTGTGGCCATAACTCCCCAGACTGGGAGTTTGGTCGAGGCGTTTCTGCCCGCTAGTAGTGTGGAACACATGCCTGGCACAACCAGTGCCATGGAGGGAATGGCACACAGCTGGTTTGATTGGGGCTCTGGCCTTAATCGCCCATGTCTCTGCCATCAGTGCTCAAGGAGCAGTCACACACATTTTAACTGTGCTCATACAAGGGAAACTGATTGGAGCCTTCCAGATTCATTCTCAATCAAATACTGAATCACGCTCAGACAGATAAAAGGCTTGTGTTGCTTTGTGAGATGGGTATCAGTGTCTTACGAGAAAGCGCAGGCCAAGCATTCAACAAGCTACTTTAAGTTTCAATTCTCATGCAGACGAAGGAAGGGGTCTGTTTTCAGAGAATGTTTGTTGGGTGCCGAATAGTGGGTGACAGTCTATGCGCTAAAGATAAATATGTCTACTTGTGTAAAAATGCATTAGACATACAGTACATAGTTTAATCCTAAATACAGTTGTAAATGGCTCTAACAGAAAAAACCATAGGGGGCTAAAAGGTCGATTTTGAGCACTTGTGATGAGAGCAGAGTAGACTGCTCATCACAACACAGCGGCTTCTCTGTAATTTCACAAACAGACGATGATTAGCATACGTTTGCCAAATGTGCTTGCAACTAGTGTTGCATCCTTTTGTTCCTCAAATATTTTGTATCACCCAAATCAAAAGCTACTAAGATATCAAAAGGCAGTAGAATGGATTTACTAATGCATAGCACATGCACTGGGTAATTTAACTTGATAAGATGCTATTTATTTTCATATATGAAAATAAAGTTTTGCCTGACCGTGAGAAGCAGTCAATAACAATGCTCAGCTAATGTAATTTTGAATACACTTAATGCTCTGCTCACCCGACTAGAGAAAGAACTGCAGTAGTGAATTTGACTGTTGCTGATAAGCTTAACAGCAAAGCAACATCCAAGCATTTGAATGGAGCATTAATGGTTGTTTAAAACAGGAGTAATGAAGTGACGACAAGTGTTGTGTTGCGTGTTGCTCTGCTCAGGAAAATACATCAGTAGAGAAGTAGTAGGTCATCAGAACTTAGTGAATACTATCAATGTTCAAATTATACCGTGAGCTTCGGGGGGGTACAGTTTTTTATAATTTTATAGATGACGTCATACGCTCATTTGCATATTTATGACGTAATTGCGCAATCATTTGCATAAAGCTTAGTGGTTGTGTCAGCAAGGTAGATAGTAAGAAATATAAATCTTTAGCCAAATAATCACAAACTCACTACGGGAATGTATATTAAATTATAATTATTACTTAGGTAGCCTATATTTGAAGTAAAAAAGAAAAAAAATCTACTAAGGGAGGGCGAAAGATCGATAAAGAATTCTCAAAGAAGGCTGGCTTGCCCTGGGCCAGGCCAGCTCAGCGGCGTCTTTCTCTTTCTCTTAAAACATCCATGGTCGCATCCCGCTGTCTCTCCTACCTACACCGGCCCTCGCACCCTGTCCCCCATCCCCTTCTACCTGCCTGCGCAGTGCACATGAGCAGAAAGCACAGAGAGGAGGGGCTGCTCCTCAGTCACAGAACAGAAGAGAGAGGCATTGCCGATTTTAGACCCTTTTTAGGGGGGCTCAAGCCCCACTAAATTTCATCTCAGCCCCCCTTAATATTATAATAATAAAAAAAAATAAAAAAATAATTATTATTTTTTTTTTTTTTTTAAATCAATCTTAGTGCTTCAAGTTAGAGTTTGCGAACGTGTCTGTTCGTGACAGAGGACAAACAATTACAGGTTCAAAGGGCTTGAAATAGGTTTATTATCGTGTTTATAGTGTGTCTGTAGCCGATGCTATACACCTGTAACCCAGTCAAGGAAAGGGTCAACAGAAAGTAGTGTTGGCCAATCAGAAGTGGTTGTGCCAGACTCCCGCCTTTGGCTGAGTCTATTGCTACGTTTACACGTGGCCGGCTATTTTCATAAATGGACATTTCAACCTCTCTGTTTTAAAAAATAACATTGTGCACAGCTGTCAGTTTTCAGAAAAGTGTTTGTTTACACATACCCGTGTATATATGCCGTCAATGCTGTCAAGAGCATGCCAAACCTGTAGGTGGCAGTGTAACAAGAAGCTCAAGCCCACGTTAGCCAATCAGAATCCCGAAAATAGCAACAACAGCAACGAATTACTTCCTCTTTCTCTCTCTTGGCTGCCTAAACCTCTGTTTGTTTCAGTTTACATGCAAACGGGCAAACAAAGTTTTCCAAAATCTCCACTCTGGCCGGAGGTTTTAGAAAGACTCGTTTTCAGAGGCGAATTCTGCGTTTGCGTGTAAACGAAGGGCACAAACGAAGGGAAATGTCTCAGTTTTTCAAAATAACCATGTACGTGTAAACGGGGCATCTAGGCTATCTAATCTGTCAGAGGGAGAGCAGGAGACGGTTGTGAAGTTTAACGTTGGTAGTCCCCAGAGAAGAAGTTCGTCACTTCACGGCACAGATTAGAACCCAAATTAAAACATAACAAACTAAAATTGCAGAATGTTAGAACATTGTGTAAAATTGGTCGTTATTACTGTGACTTATAAAGTGATAGGTTTAGTTCCATCATAGTGTTAATAGTGTCGTGTAGTAATTGTGCAGTAGCTAGCTCAGAGATTATCGGCTAATGAAATTACTGATTTAGCAGGGGGGGGGTTAACACTTTTGCAAGGCACCGTGTCACGTTCTCATTAGGGGCTGAGCACCCCTAATGGTCTGATCCTAGAAGTGCCTCTGGAGAGAGGTGACTGTTTTGGTGGCCAGAAGAGAGAAATACCTCGCGTGCTCGCCGGACAATACTGGCATCTTTTCAACAGAAAGTCGGCAGATTTGTCGCTAGTCGCTTTTGTGAAGAAAAAAAATTCGCTAAGGGGGTTTGAAAAGTTGCTAAATTGGCAACACAGTCTGAACGTACCAGAGAAATGGTACAGCCCAATGGGGAGTGAGGGTTTGAAAATCGTATTTCATTAGATTATTTCCTGAATTGTTGGTATGTGATGGTAATACTGCATTTAAATACATACGATTTTCGATAGGCTAACATTATTTTTATTACATTTTTTTTCAGTACCCCCCAAACTATTATTTTCATCCCTTTTGGGAGGGTTCACGTATCATCTAGGGGGGTCAGACCCCCCCAATACCCCCTGTAATTCGAACAGTGAATACTATAATTGCGAACCAAAAAAGAGAAAAAAAGCTCAGCCTCAGCTTCACACACTCTCATGCATGCACACACAGCTATATTCAGTCATGCACAAATGTGTACACACACGCAGACCTCTCTTAATCTTTCTGACGCACACACACATGTATGCTCATGCACACTTGTGCACAAAATACACAAACAAGCACAGCATGCAGTGCACTAAACACAAAGCAAATGTCCTCACAAAGTAGATGAGTCTTACTCTGTGTCGAATTGAAAGCATCTGCAAAGCCAGTTCCTCTCGGCCGTGGAGGAGTGCATCAGCCGGCAGAAGCGCCTGCTTGGTGTCCCAGGGTGGCCCGCGTAACACTTGGCCTGCTCCCTAGCCACTGCCTGGATCAGAGAGGCCCACTGCTATCATCTAGGCGCTGGCAGCAGAGAGGCTCGGCTTAGAATGACAAATTGGTTAGAGGGAGTGAGTGACGAGAGCAGGCCAAGAAATATACTTTGAAGAGAGAAATGCATTTTGGGTTGTGACAAGCATGCCACATTATATGGTCAAGTGTACAAGTCTGACTCCCGCCTTGTGGATTGATCCGGATCCCAAAGACACTTAAATATGGCAAAGCTCTCTCATCAAGACAATGCCAAAGTATTTATCTTAGAAAGTCACCCAAAATATTACTGGATTAGAGAGATTTTCAACACACTCTCTAGTCTTGTGGCCTTAATTTGTATCAAACTGCTCCTCCTCTCCAAACTATACTGAGGGACGATGAGTTTGTAGTGTTTGCCTGTTTGCTCATGTTGAAGACACCGACAGTGTTGGAATATTTACAAATTTCTGAACACATGTAATTATATCCAACATAATCCAAGGAGCCCTCTCCCATTATTCACCAGGACATTTACATAACTCACGCAGGACAATTACAGAAATTATTAGAAAAATTCATATTGCTTGTACGGTATAATACCATGCTAATACAATTCTCACTGATGAAGTATTTATTCAGAATGTATTACTTAATTCACTATTTCAACAAGGAAAGAAATGCTATGTTAAATGTTTTTTTTGTTTGTTTAGTATTGACGTAGAGCTTTGACTTCAGAAAGAATAGTTTCCATGGTTGTGGCACAGAATTGATCACCAAATATGCCCTGCATGCATTGTGGTACACAGACTATCAGCTATGTGCCTTTTCTGTAGGTATCAGGGTTCTGAACACTCACTGTCCTAATGCAAAGTCGTAGCAGTTGTAGAGGCAGTAAAAACAATATTAAGCTTCCTTGACATATTTTAGATTATCATAAACCCACATGGTATAAAATCCCCTTCTAGTTAATCCACAGCAATATTGCACTTGTCAAAACAATCCATGGTACCAGAGACTGTTCAAAATCACAGGGATGGAGGAAAAAATCCAATGAATGAGGACTGGTGATGGAGTGGATAGTGACCAATTAATTAATGTTGGAGTTGCACTGAATTCCAGTTTATCTGGGGAGAATAAAACGTACTGGACATTTTGCATGAAATATATGCATACATGAAATCATTAAACTGAGTGATTTACTAGTATTTGGTCCTGCTGTATTTAGAGTAAGTTTGTTCTCAACAAAGCAGCTTTGCAGGTTGTAATTACAGTGTTTTTCTGCAGGCTTCTTGGCACCTTGGTCAAAGGCAAGCTCCTGTGTGCCTGTAAAACTCCCACCCATGTAAATTAGACCCTCTTCCCTTGCCAAAGCAATCATGACATTGCAATGGTGCAATGCTAGGTCTGCAAATAAGCCATGTCAAAAGCACACACACACACACAAGACACCATATGTAACCCTCTCTGAGTAAACTGCAGAGCTGTACCAGTTGGCATCTCTAGACTTTGGTTTGAAGTTGTGAGTATTTTACTTTTGTTATCAAATTGCTTTGCAAATGAGGCCCACCCTGGCACAATTTCAAAGAGTTTGTGCTATATGTGCAGCTTCCTTCAGGCACTAGTTTCTGAACCTTCATCATTCTGTATGCATATGCACAGAACTGCACTAAGCTCACATGGAAGACTAGATAAACATGCCAAGCTGAAGATGGAAGGCAGCATACTTGTGTCTTGTCAGCCTGTCTGTATGTTGTTTCTGTGTTGCTTAGCTTGACTGACATGGTCTATCTAATAACATGGCAGGTAGACAGTATGAAAGCCTTGTAGGGTTTTTACCCATTAAAATGATATTCAATCATTTTTTGATGGGCTTTTTTTGCCTGAAACCACGCCTCACAATGATTCAAGGTTCGAGTGCCGTTCATGTTGAAACGATGTGTTGCTTGAAGGCACATCAAAATAATTGTTTTGATATGTCCATTTTTTGAGGTATGTTGACTAAATTCGAGCCACTGAATCCCTGGCTCACAATTACAGGGTTTTAGTTTGGGCATCATGGTAAAGGCATTGCTTTGCAATACAAGTGTTGCACGTATTGCGTGTCCCTTTGATTGCATGTCCAAGTCAGCCACTAAATAATAATAATAATGCAGGGGTTGAAACAGTGCAAAATAGCCCAAGGCTCAGAAATTGCTAATGAACAGCAGCGGGGTGCAGTTTGGGGTGCGGTGGGGGGATTGAGGCATCTGAAACCTTACTTCTGGTTTCAAAGGCACTTACACATAATCTATTGCTCAATACTCGAAACACATGTCATTGCCTTAAACTGTATGAGTGGTTTAATATACTGATAAAAGCTATACAGGACTCTATGAAAGCATTTGTATGCTCAAATAAATATGCATCTTATTCTTCTTACATGTCATAAACGTGATAATCAAACTTCAACACAATGCAGCTATATCTTGTATAGCACTTGTCTTTTACGCTTGTTACACCCTCTTCTTTCACTGCCTGTCAAGAGGTCTTCTCACACTGCAGAGAACCATCAAGCAAAGGGAAATCCATGGAGAGGGACTGAGACTGAAGGCAAGAAAAAGAGAATATATTTGGCGCTGTGTGCTGCAGATCAAAAACATGGCAGTCACATGATCAAAGGCATTTGATAATCCTTGAACTACATTGCTCCTTTAATCCTAGTGAAATAACTATATTTTATTGGGGAGAGGGGGGAAACAATGTTCGGGTGGCAGACGGAGCTACAAACGCAGTAACTAGCCACTGGAAATGCAGTTTACTAAATGTAGCATGGCACTTTTGAGGGAGCCGGGGAAGACGACAGTATAAAGCCTGCTTGTGTGTGTGGAGAATGGAGGCTGAGCTGATGGGGCTGGAAACACAAATGTGCCACAAGTCCCTGTCCACTCAGCACTGAATAGTGTTCTTGTTTTTTTTATGGGGCTTGTAAGGGAAGTTGGCTTGTTGAATGTGACCAGACTACTACTACATCTGGCAAATAGAAACAGAGAGGAAGTTACACAAGGTTTGACTAATATTCATTTTAAGCAAGCTTGAGTTGCTTCTTCATTATTTTGTATTGCACTGAAGGTTCACCTAAATATGTATTATGCAGTACATAGTTAAGACATGGGCAATTTGTAGGTTATAATGGTTCTCGAGTTAGGGTAGGAATTGTGCTGAAGGAAAACAAACCTCAGAAAAGATCCTTGCTAAATTAGCATGTCTCCAAGAAATCAGACAAAGAAACATCATGTTTCAGTTATCTTTCCGTTTCCTCAGAAAATAAATGTTGTTGTATATCATAGCAGTGTGCTCTCTGGGCCTCATCAAATTACAATAACCACCCCAAGCGCTCTGAAAAGACAAGAACATCAATATATGGTGTAATCCAAGGCCCTCTGTTGCATGGCTTGTCAATAATGTTTCCCTATCAGATGCAAAATGTTCCAGAGCAAAGGTGAGTTGAAAAATTACAGTAGTTTTTTTCCCCTTCCATTCCATTTGCATTTATGAATTATCTCCTGATATATCTTCTGATCATCATCACATTTGTGTTTCCTGTAAAACAATACAAGGAATATGAGTTATTTCTCACATAGCTGCATGCTTTCCGCACTGATGAAAAATTAATGATTAATACTTACCTTTTACATGTGTGCCTTACACTGGAGCTGTGTGACAAAGGAACATGGTGTAAATGAAAAGTGATGTTTTGCTCTGCTCAAAAAATAAAAGGAGATTATAATGGGAAAAAAACAACAGTGATTATAGCCTGGGGATATCTTGCTTTGTGTTTGTGTGTGTCCAAGAAAGGGAAAGGGATTTAGATTATCTATGGTTGGTATCAAGCTTTAACAGGCTCCTTTATTTTTTAAGAAATAAAGCACTGAATCCAAGCAAAGTTTTAAGCACATTATTTTTGTATTTGTAAATGTCGCTTCATCCACATCATTTGTGCTTTTAAATTAAAGTGGTTGATGAAGATGGAATATAAATACTGTTGTTTGCTTGCAATTTTAAACAGACTTTAAATAAATCTCAAAATGTTCTGCTTAGCTCATTTAGCATATTGTGGTTCTTATTTTGTACAGTGATTACACAGAAGATTTTGACCTTTTACTTTTTTAGTAACACTTCAAACTATTCTAGAGTGACTGGGAGTTGAATTGGAAATGTTTGGTGTGAGTTTTATCTAAGCTTTCTATCTTCCGTATTGTTACAGTTGATTAACCATCAGTAGTGGTATAGGGCAGACTCATCTGCAAATTGTAAAAGCTGTGGTTCATGTCATTATTAATTGGACTGTCCTCAGTTTGTCATCTACAATATCTAATCAGCAATATAGAATATGTAAATCACAATTTTGGAGTCATTGCCTGGAATCAAGGTCATTCCATTTATTGCTCTTATCGCCAAAGAAAATAACTCATATTTATTTGTCACATCAATTAAGATATCATAGTTATATAGACTTTTCAATCTGTAGGGAAAATTTTGTCTACTAATTCGATCATCCCAGCAAGGCCCATTTGTTCATTTATATTTCATGATGCAGTGTTTATGCTGCAGTGAAAGCCTAGCTGTTTTTTTTTTTCTCTCTCAGTTGCCTTGGCCAGTTAGGTGTTCTCCTTCTATGTTGCAATGAAATATAGATGTTAAGAGTCTGGAGAGTTGAGTGTCTCATCTGTCCTGGTGATACCATAAGGCAGCCATTAATAGTGTCAGGGAGCATCAGACATACCACAGGCACATAATTGGATATGAGGGCATAACTGAAAGCACCTGCTTGGAAATCAACAGGGCCTTCCCAGGAGGCAGGCCCTTGATAGATCCCCAAAGAACTTTGCAGAGCCCATCCACTTCCCTGCTGGGTTTGCCTCACCCATTTCTTTTTTTATTTCTTACTGAGGTCAGCCTCAAGATGGCTTCTTGTTTCTTTTTTTTATGATGGCATTGTGAGTATGCAAATACTTTGGATCTTTGCATAATCACAAGCAGCGGGACCATCTGTTGTTGGCTTGTTGACTTACCTTGTGTCTGCTTTTTAATGGTGTTTTCTTGTATCTGAGTGATGTATTGGTGTATTAACAATGTGATAATCATTTAACCTCAAAAAACGCATTCAGGCATGTATGCAAAAGTCTGAACATATGTTCAGTGAAATCTTCTGACAAAGAAGGATTTATAATCCTTGTGGAGGGATAGAAGGAAGGGGGAATTGGAAAACAAAACAAAATACATCACTATACTCACTATACTGCACTGTAACTTTTATTCTCGTATTTTATCTGTTTTAAATTTTTTAATCTGTTTTCATGTAAAGCACTTTGAATTGCCCTGTGCTGAAATGTGCTATACAAATAAAGCTGTCTTGCCTTGCCTTGCCTTGCCTATACCCACTCACACGGCAATAAGATGATATTGTTAAGATAAAGATTAAAATACGACTGTCAACAAAAGCTGTGGTCGTGGATTAGCGGGCGGCAAAGACCTGCATGCTTGTTGATTGAGAGTCGCCAAACCCCTCTAAAATATATTGGCAAACATGCTAATGGAAAGGACTAGAAATTAAGCTGCAACTTCTGTCTCTGAAAATTTGCTAGGAGATGCCCTCCACTAAAAACATGTCCCTGATAATGTGTTTTTCTTGTAGAACCTGAGCCAGACACCGGAGATCTCATTTAACTCACCGCCCCCCATTTGTCCTCATAAGGTAAGCTCCAGCTTGCTTTCAGGCAGGGGACAAACAACATTATTTGAAATAATTGCAGACATGTTAAGCATTTAATATTCTTATTAGTTTTTGTTTGTGTGCCTATTTACTTCTTGTAAATTAGCTTTATATAATGTCAAGCCCCTTCTTGTGTTTTCAAAATTAATATTCTATTCACCATATGCCTCACAATAGTCTGAATCAAAATAATTGCAAATGAATTTGTTTGATCAGTAAAAAAACAATGTTTAAAAAAAAAAAAAAGCATCTTTTTTCTGTTTCTGCTATTTCTTTCTCTGTGTGATTCAACATTTATTCAACATGGGGTGAGAAGGGCAGATTTATTCAATGCTAATTAGTCCAGTACATGCACAGTCAAAGTCTTCACTTCGCTCTGATGGTCTCAAGTTGTCCCCACACACTGAAGTAACTTTCCCCTTCAGTTCCTGCTCCTGGTGCATGCCGCTTGCAAATGTGATAATGTGCTATGTAGTGAAATTCACACAATTTCAGTTCACTTAGCACCGAATGTGCCAAAAATGCCTGTGTCCTTTTCTGGATGAATGGCTGGTATGGAGGAGAGTGGCTTGTTTCAAGAGTGGACCTTGATAGAGGTAGGTAGAAGGAGGGCAATGGAGGGATGCTGTCTGACAGCCTGTCATCAACTGTTCAAAGCTTAACACTCTTCTACATCGCTAATGCACAGCTGGCTGTCTAAAAGGACTTTGGTGGCATTGAAAGCTGCAGACGGTGGTAGTTCGGTGAATAATAATAAAACATGATACGCCTTCCCCCGTGTCTGTCATTGGGAAATCATAGGGAAGGCAATCAACTTTTGTTTGGAAGTCTGTCAATGCAAACCAACACAGCATGTCCTTCACTTAGGACCTGTACTTTTTATATTTACGTTGCTCTCAATGAGAAATTACATAGTTTGGTATAGGATGGTATGTTACAGAAGTTTTAATACGGGGACACCTCTCTTTCTATAGCTCTAGAGAGTGTCTGTCTATGTCCTGTTATTTCTGTCTGCCACATTTCCATCTCATTCTCCCTTGCGCTCTTTCCATTTTCACACAGCTGATCAGGGCTGATGTAACGGGGGAGCACCGTGGGTTTGTGGATCGTGTTATTCACGTTTTAGCTGTTAGCAGCGGAACATAATCTCCCTCTACTCAGCTCACATTAGTCTCTATGATCCGCACCAACCCAATATGTGCAGTGAATGCAATGGGCCAGCTGGGCTAATTTAGTATGTCAGTCAGCTCAGGAGGCTGGTTCAACGAGTAAATGGCTGGATATGATTTATATGAAAAGAATATTCTGATTGTAATGGCTCTCAGAATAGAATATCCTCTGTCTTTTTACACTTCTCTTCATCTGCATTGTGTGCATCCCCCAGATAGATACTGAAATGAACAGAGGGCTTTTAAACTGACTACTCTGTGATTATATTAATACTGTGAGAGTGAGGAAAGACAGGGGAGGGAGGAGATGGGGTGCCCGAGCACTAAGTATATATAATTGCTTCTTGACACATTGGCCAAATTCTGCAGTGCCAGAATCTGAGCGAAGATGATTAACGGCTGTCCGAGTGGGTGGGCACTGCAGGTCGTTCAGGCCCTTTGGTTTCCATAGCGATCCTAGTCTAAAGGCCATATATTGCATACTGAAAATCCCAGACGTCCACACATTGTTAAACTACAATTATAACTCACATAGAGAGCATTGTCCGTCCACTGCAAACTCTCTTATTCATCTGCCAAGCAGCTTGCTGCGGGTTTTTTTTTTCTCTCTCTCTCGCCTTTCCTTTTTTTCCTCCTTGATTTTTCTTAAATGGTCTCATCTAGCTGGCGAGAAGATAAAGAGTGAAAATCTTGCATTCTGTGAATAATTGATGAGTGGGCTCACCTCAGAGCATCATTACAGTACCGCAGTCAGGGTAAGAGGTGAGGGTAAGATCATATTTCTGACACGAGGCTTCAGGCAGCAGAAAATTGTGTCAGTTTTTCATAAGGCTTTCTTCTGAATCTACAGCATAAATAAAATGTTCCCATTATGGCACAACAGGATAGGAAGGAATCTTGAAGAGGGATGTGCACATGAATACATGTCCTCGTAGAATCACATTTGTAGCACAGATGGTAAACAGAAACTTCTGAAATATCACTATTAAGCACAAGTTTATTTCTGTGTTTGACATAATGTTCTATAGTAAACATGTAGTTATGAGTTATTTGATATTGGAGGGCAGTGTACTGGCTGATATTATTGTGTTTGTGTCTGTATGTGCATAAGAATGTGTGTGTGTGCATGCATGCATAAATAAATGTTGTGTGTCTATGTGAACAGTGCATTCTGGTTAGGTGACAGATGGAGAGGGCGAGGGGTGGGGGTGGGGATCAAGCACCTCTGACAGTATGGGGCCTGCACTGCACCCTGTTCCTGCCAGCTCTGAAATTGCTAAGGTAAACTAAAGCCGTGCAACTCCAGGATGCCATTTCACAGTTTTACTTCCCGCACAAAAGGAGAATCTCTCCTGTGAAATGTCACCTAACAATGTAGAAATTGAGTGATGGACATGCGAGACAGACACACTGCTTCTTGAAGCACACTTCATCCTGTGAGATCCGACTAGGATGCAAATGTAAATAAGCAGATTGCCACGGATACAATGCTTAAGAAATCCTGTGTGCTGTGTGGCCGGGTTGGCTCAGTGGGTAGAGCAGGCGCACATATACTTGGAGGTTTATTCCTCGACGCAGAGGTCCAGGGTTCAAATCCAACCTGTGACGATTTCCTGCATGTCTTCCCCCCCTCTCTCTCCCCTTTCTCACCTAGCTGTCCTGTCAAATAAAGGCGGAAAAATAAAGGTATCCTGTGTGCAACAGCGTTTTTAAGCCAAGGAAAGGCCACTGAATAAGCACATCTTAATGATGATTCATTCTGTATAATAAAAGAAAATCCCTCTGGCACCCAAACAAGAGACTAGTCATGCAGCAATTAAGCTTAGTTAAAGGCATCAAGCTGACTTTGGGTGGTTAGTGAGGCATCATCCTAAACGCGTACGTCCACATGCACGTCCTGGCACATTCAAGTTTGCAGACACACACATTCACTCACTCAACTCGTCTCACATACACACACACACACACACACACACAATTCATATGAGGTAAATGTGATCTCAGAAGACAAGCAGCTCCATCAGGGTGCCCGGGGTTGCATTGGTGGCCATCGTCAAACAAATAATTCTTTGTGACTGAAAAAGACAATCCAAAAGGTCATTTGTGACCTCTGGGACCAGTACTGTGCACCATCTGTCACTGGCAAGCACCACATGTCTGTGTCAAATGGCAAAAGGTATGCAGTGCAGCCAGCCTGCCGTGTAATATAGGCGGTAGGCCTATGTGTACATCGGATCACAGTTGCATTTTCAGGGCTCTGCAGTCTCTTGGCTTATCTGCAGAACATCCAACATGCCATACTGTATACATGACTGGTTGGATAACTTGAAGGGCTACTCACAACATGGCTAACATTGTGCAAGCTTTACTATTTGAACGTTTTAACGGCCACACATGAAGTACTTTATAAATAAATACGATTGGATTCACATTTATAGTGATCATTTGACAAAATGATCCTAAATTGTATTTGATGTCATTAAAGAATATGTTTAATGGCTTCAAAAGTTCTTTTCAGTGACATATTCAAATCTTCAGATGTATGCCTAACATAAAGCAGATAACATGGCATATATAATAAGTATTAAGCATGTCATTCATTCATGTCTGTGTGTGCTCTCATGCAGTGCACTTCTTATAATGGTTTATGAGGTTGAGGTAATCCTCAGGGGAATCACTAACAATCGCTAGCCTCCATGTTTGATATTATCTCTCTTGTCACACGATTTCCACAACAAGGGTTAATAGCATAAAAAATTCAGGGGAAATTGATAAAGGAATAAATAATCCCTGCCTCCCCGCCGGCTTTCCATGCTCATATATCTGCATCAGACCACACCTCCATGTGGAACAAATCAATAATATTCCATTTCTAACCAAATTCCTCTTTTTGAATGGTGGAATCCAATTTTCATGGACACCCTAACAAATTGGATATACCGACAGTTGCATTAGAAAAAGAAACAGAAACTCCGGGATGACATGGGTGGTTCTGTAACAAAAACTACAGCATGCATATTGCGTGTAGAAATTGCGTGTTGCATAAAATGTCATTCTGAATTCTCTCAAAGTGCAAATGAGGCAGAGTTCTGTATATTTACCAGATCTCCTGCACTGTACTCTCTCTCTTTCTCTCTTTCTCTCTTTCTCTCTCTCGTTTTCTCGTTCTCTCTCTCTCTCTCTCTCTCTCTCTCTCTCTCACTCTCTCTCGTTTCCTCGTTCTCTCTCTCTCCCTCTCTTTTGCTGGCTGTCTTTTCCTCTCCCTTGCCACAGCATATCTCCCCCCTACATCCATCTAAACCAATCAGGGATTTGAGGGCCTCACTTCCAATCAATTACCACCCAAATCAGTGCAGAGCCCTTTGATATAGAATCATTTGTCAAATCAGTGCAGATGGCTGGGGGCAGGTACCCCTGTACCAAAGGCCACATCCACATGGAAATCTCTGCTCAGGGTGGGCTCTCCCGATGCTCCGCAACCTATTAATGGGAAGTCCTTTAGTGCTCCAGGACTGTTGTCCAGCTGCCTGGTCCCCTACATTGCTAATGTATGAGCATCTTAGCCTGACTGGATAATACTGAGTCCCAGGCTACCATAATGATTTGGACTATTTTTAAGGCAGGAGAAATGTGACTTTTACAGATCTGCTTGAGGTGTTCATATCGACTGCACAGAAGCTGCAGGAAGTGCACCAAGGTTCATTTCTGAAGTGCAGCATTATCACATTTGACCTGCTGCGACAAAATATACCTTAGTACATGAGTCAATCCACTGAAGCGGAGGACAGAAATTCAGATTTTCATCATGTGAGTGCACATGCTGCAGGTGATGTTTTCTCTTGTCAACATTGGACAGAAAACATGATACATCTGAACTCAAGACGTACAGTGCAGTGATTATATAAAAGGGTGTACAGTGAAATAAAAGAAAAAGTGGAAACTTAAGATCAAGAGCACCAAGTACTGACAGTGAAATCTGATGAATAGGTAAACAACCATATAGTTATGGTGTGTGAAATAAATTATATAATCTATAATTGATAAAATACCACTGGAGTGATCAGAATTATCATACATTCATTATAATAATTGGGCAAAGGGGGATATATAATAATACATTAAGAAAAATGTAAATGAAAATGTAAATCATAATGTTAACTTGTACCATGAGAAGAAAAACATGCAAAACAGAAACAAAAAAAACCCAGATGTGCCTATATTGAGAAGATATTTCAGTATAAAAATCAGGCTCTCTACTTGTTTTATTAATGCTGTTCCTGTGAAATACTAATGTCTTGTGATACAAGTAAAGAATAGTTAATGGTATTTATTCCAACACATGTAACATCTATTCTGCTTCAAGTCAAAGATTTTGGGTTCCCTATATCCTTTAAATGTCATTGATAACTCCTCTTCCCTACTGCTCAATTCTTTTTCACAATGTCAACAGGCAATTCTATAGTCACAAACTGCGTCTCGAATGGGGAAAGTCTCCAAACAAGGAGCACTCCTCCGCTGATTGTGCCATTAATGTGTGATTGGTTCATTCATTAAACAGGCTTGGGAGAAAGGCAATTCGCCCCTGTTGATGTAGTGGTGAATAGTGGGAGGAATATTAGATGTAAACTCTGTTCTTGTGATTAGAGTATTTACCATACCAACTCCACGCTTTAACCACAAAAACTCCAAGCAATTTCACCTGAGTGAAGAGAATGATATGTAACATGCATGCACTACAGTAGAACTGACTGACGTAACTAAATACACAAATACTTTCATGGAATATACGCCCTGTACAGGTAATGCAATTCATTATGGGTTGTTGTTTTGTTGATGCATGTAACATACAGTTGGTCTCATTTTTCTCATGGACTGATGCTGTGTCAGCTACCCACGTTTCAGTGAATACACCTACAGTTATGTTTTTTAGGTCAGTGTGGCAGGGCCTGTTCTACATAATCTTTTGCTTAGCTGTTGCTGCTCTGGCTCACCAGGTGCATGTTTTGTGTCTTGGGGTTGTTTGCATATTTATGTGGCCTTCTTGTCTTGATGAAATTAAAGTTAGCTAAACTATGGTGATTTAAAAAAAATGTTGAGTAACTTATGAGTGCATAATACAAAACTAGTTTTGGAAAAAAGAGATAAGGTTTTCTGCAGCTTTACACTGTCTTGATCCACTGAATGAAGGTGGAAAGTGATTTCCATCAAGAGAATGATGGCATCAGCCATGATTACTTTCAAGCTTTTTGAAACGCAGCAAAAGCTACAGAACAAAATAAATCGCAATGTAACTGTTGCAGCTGTTGCAAGATGGTGGATGCTGAGCTATTGACCTCACAAACAGTCCTTGTGAAGCTTTAGTTTTGTATTGAACTGGACAGAACAGTTTGAACCACCAACAGACGGAACCTATATTTGAACTGAAGACAGTCAGAAGCAGATCTGAGTGTTGCAGCATTGTGAACAGTAATACGATTGCTTCTCATGTATGAACTGAAGTGCACTAGAAAAACTGTAAAGCCAGTTTGGTTAGGTTTATTCAACAAAACTACTTGGTTAGGTTGGATGAGATTATATCAGTATGCCAGGGTTACAGAGATTGTTTTTATTCATATATATATTTTATATATATAATGTTTTCCATACTTGTTTGTGGGTGACCAGTCAAGCATTTCTAATACTTGGACAGACATGAAATCCCCCTGGCTGAAACATAAACAATGCAACTACATTAGTTTTCACAGGCATTGATTTTCTTGGCCAGGTCGTTGTCATGTAATTGTTTGCCATTAGAAGAAGACTGTGTAGTTAGATTTCCATGTTTAATGACTTAAACAAAGCCTTTGAGGCTTCATTAGGTTGCACAGTGGTGCAGCTTGAACTAGATTGTCTAAAAAAGAGATGTCAGAAGTTAAAGCAAACCAAACTTGTGTCCTCAGGTGATCTGGCCTGTCAAAACAGGAATAAAATAAATAACCAAAAACATAAATAAATATATAAATAAAAACCTTTGAATTCCTAAACATTTAATTTATAGATGAAGCATTAATCATACGTTTGAGATTGACGGTTGAGGTCTAAGTTATAAAATAGCTTATTTTAATGATTTTATTCATGAGCAAAGTATTATTCAATACCTTCATGTTTCAGTGATGTATCCTGGCCTCTTATTTTTCCCTCCCTACCATTATAAATCAGTGCAGTGCTGTGGGATGACATAGATGCCAGCACTCAGTTCTTTGTGCAAGAATAAGACAAGTTCTCTGTAGTGTTTGAAACTCATTCTTTTAGAGTCTGTCTTCATATCAACACAGTACAACTGTGTCTGTGGCAGAAAGAACAAAGATCACCCAAATTAGAAATTAAAAATAAATCTTTAAAAAAACTCCCAAGGATCCAGTGACCAAAAGCATACAAACTGAAACGACCCCAGTGGCCGTTTGATATCTGCAAACACATTCTACCCAAAGCCATATTTTTGCAGCAATCAACATAATCATCAGCAAGCTGCATTCACAGATAGCCCAAGTGTGTCGTCGGTTCTCCAATTTCACAATTTATCATCGTCATACAAGCAACACTTTCATGTAGATGCTAATCAAGCTGCATTTATAATTCATGTTAATATGTCAAGAGTTTCCCTGGATGTCTTCACCTCGATGTTTTACGAAGTGAAGAGGTTATTTAGGTTTTAAATATAGCTACTACATGCCCACACGTCAGTTAAATTAATGCAAACACATGTTGTGTCAAAATATCCCTCTACACTATGAGAGGTGCCTCAATGTGCCTCATTATTTTTTTGTTTGCTTTATTCAGTGCACTGCAGTTTGTGCATCATTGCCGAAAGACTGTTTAGACAATAGTGAGTGTCATCTCCCAATTTTGCACCTATTGTAAAGGACACAGTTCTTATGCTTTAATACTGTGACACAGATTCCATGATCACTGAAAATGCCTTGTATCACTTCAGACAGAAAGGAAAAACAAATGGAATAATAAGAGGAAATTGCAGTTTGGAAATGATTACAAGGGTGTAAGCTCTCTAGGCAAGATCATGCTGCATTGCTCAGGATATTTTTCTCACACTGCCTTTGCATATTTCACATTGGCGTAGTCTTTGGAGATGTAAGTCATGCTGAGAGAATTTGACTCTGCATGCTAAAAAGGCAAAGGCATGAGAGGCAAAAAAAAACATAACCAGCAGATGACCTTATTACGCTTAGTGTGTACCATGCAGTAGCAATATTGCCTTTATTTGTCATTATTACCACCTGCCATTACTGTGAGTGGGAGGAATATCAATTGTTCAAAGAGGGCCTCTGACTAAATGTTAAGGAGCCCCCCTGTCATGTGAGACACATCCCTACTGTTCTGAGTGGGCAGATATGGCTGTGTTTTACTACTTATGGATATTCAGTGGAAGAGCAAGAACAGAGCAGGTCTTGCTGTAATAAGGCATTTACCAATGCAGAGTAGCACTGTGCACTGTGGGAACATATGTTAATGCACTTGGCTGTGGCCAGAGAAACAGCAAGAGGTTTAGGGAAAAAAACACATGCGACTGGCTTCCTGGAGCACAGATTTGCCTTCTACAAAGATATTAATACGACTGGTGCTCAGCGGAGGAAGAGAAGGAAATATTACCCTGGCAGTGAGGAGAAGTTTGTTTTGGTGATGGACCCCAATTGGGTAAGGCAGGCTGGGGAAGAGAGACAGCTCTGTAGTGGCTTTTGAATTACATCAATGGCACATTTTAACTGACTGCACTGCCAGAAAAAAACTGACATCAACATATTTGAGGAAGATATGCATGGAGCAAATGGGGATGTGTCTGTGAGCCTTGTCTCTGTGCTTTATTAATGTTTTACTAAGTATTTGCCACTGTCTTTGCAAGAAGGGTTGTCTGTGTTCCTTCTCAGTGTTGTGTACAATCTATACTTGTTTTGTCCAAAGTAAAGAGCAAATAATACCAAATTTACAATATTAAAAACCTCCTGACAATCACACATGCTTTCACTTAACAGCATCGTGCATCACTCTCAAAATGTATTGATGAGGTGGGAAGTAGAGGAACGTGTTGATGATGCTAAAATTGCAAGAATAATTATAAGTCTGACTGGGTTTTCTCTATAATAAATTGGTTCTTTATACAATAAAAATTGATCTCTTTGTAGTGATCAAATTACATAGCAGCAAATGCAGTCTTTTTGAAGTGAGACCCGTCAACACTTCACATTTCATTCCTGCTTTCCGTTTGAATTGTTAATGTTTAACAAGCTTCTTTGTGAAATCATTTTTCTTGTGGGGATAGTGGAGATTTGAAAAAGAGATGAAGTTAGCAAAATGTTATTACAGCTAACAATTGTATTTTTACATTAAAGTCATAAGCAACTCCCAGTTTCCAAGAGATCATTACATAAATGTTCTGAATAATCATTAATCAGTATCATCATTGTGCCTCATGTTTGTCAGTTAATGACAATGATTCTGTCTCTTTGCTTCAAACACTAGCCTGTGATACAGTATGTAATTGCGCATCACAATCTATGGACAATGCCTCTGCCAGTCTCAATGAAGAAGACTGTCAGATCTGTCAATGGGAGAGAGATCAAACGGATGAACAATTCACGTTACTAGCAAATCTTGATAAAACTGAAGTTTTGACACATGAACGGGCTTTCCATTCTCTTTTCCACCATGTTTCCTCTTTGACAGTACACTTAGTGCCCATTTTATCACACGCACCTCCCCATTAATGCGGCTCACTCCTCCAGACAGTGAGTCAAGCCTTTGTGACTCACTATGCAGGCAGACAGCAGATGAGGTTAAGAGGTTTACTTTTTGTCCAGGTAAACCTGTAGGCTCAACCTATGTGTCACTATCATCTACAGTCTACAGTGTCTATATTCATTTAAGTTAAAGACTGCATGGAGGGAGACAATTGGACTTTGAAATAGACATAACATATTGTAGAAGCTTCAGGTGCACATAGAAGAAACCTTAACTTGTCTTACAAATCTTTGTTTCTGTTGCAAAATGAAGATGGCCAAAATGTATGGATCTCTCCTGTCTGGTATCAACATCAGAGGGTGTTGTTGAGGTCAATGTGGTGGGGAATGTTTTACACATGGAGGCCGGAGTAATCTTCATCCAGGGTATGTTTAATATAATGTTTACATAACCCAAACAAGCAGTTCAGGCTGGTGTTGATGAGGTTGAGAAAAACATAGGGTACTGAAAACTATAGATACGGCTTGTGAGAAGCCTCTATCCTGCCACCATCTTTGGGCGGACCTCTGACCATAAAGACTCATAGAAAAAGACAGACTTTTGTGCGACTTGTATGTGACTTTTGTGCTGCTTTTGGATATTCATGCAAAGGAAAAGCCAAAACTAAACAACATGGAATTACATTTCAGAGATGAAAATGTGTTTTACAAGATTTTACTGTTACACACGTGTTGAATTTAATATCACAAGAGGTAACCTTAATCCTTTTTTAAAGCTAACATAAAGTTATGTGACTGTCCTGATATTAAATTAAGCTAATGGTAGCTTGTGTCAGTTAAAGTATTTTTTATTTAAGTAATTAATTAATTAAAATTAGGTAATATATCAGTAAGATGATGAAAATGATGTTTGTCATGTGTGTTTTAAAGCAGCAGCTCCGGGGCTGAACTGCAGTTGCTCGAGTTGCCACTTGAGGCGAGTCAATCCCCATAGACCCCCACGTTAAAAAAAAATCAGTATGTACAGCAGAAATAAACATGTTTACAGCCTGGTACCAAAAACTGCAACAACTGTACGGGGGTTAAAATCTTTTATAACTCACCTGTTTAAATTATATTAAGGCTAAAAGCTGTGTAATGTTACTATCTACACAAGATAAGGTATATTGGTATGAAAACCAACATTTTTAATTTAATCAAGTATCATGTGTGGCCTTTTTAGCAAAGCAAACCACTTGAATATTGGTTGGAAATTTAGCAAGGAAATATGACTTTAATTGTGGCTAGACCTCCTGCCTCGATAGACATGCATGCCTTAGGAGGTGCGGAATGTGCGTACCAATATAGCGGCAGCATCAACATAATGCTCCATGAACAGCAGCGCCCAATGCGGTATCTACTTATATATATCTATGACTGAAGTCCATTTCCTGAAACCATGAAAACCCCCCTCTGTACTCTTCTCAAAATGGTACGGTCTGTGTTCCCTCTAAACCAAGGGGGTAAGCCTCTCCTCACAATGCGTAAATCCTATGGCGCCATTTTGATGCTAACAAGCACTCACCCGCCGTTAGCATTCCATTGACTGCCATTCATTTTGACATCACTTTGACAGCGAATAACTTTACATCTGAAGCGTTTAATGATTTAAATTTATTTGTCCATTGTTTATTTCTAAAGAAACACAACAATGTATAAAAGGCTTCATCCTTGTATCTGAAGTTATGGCTATAGTAGACGTTTTTGTAAAAATAGGCTAATGATTGTGTCATAACCACGCGACTTACTTTCGCATAGTAGAGGAATTACCGTATAGTACAGGAAAAGCTCGCAGGCAGTTTCGACTTACATTAGCTGTTTAAGTTTAATTAGTTTAACTAGTTAGCAATAATTAGCCTGTGCCCATGTTATCTCCTTACATATACCTACGCTCTCTGTCTCTGCAACATTGGGAATGATTGAGATTTCTCTTGGCACAGCTACCAAGCATAGGATAGGATTGGCATAGCAACGGGATCTGTTGGTCCATTTTATATAATGTCTATGCTCTAAACACACTGGAAGCTCCCACTTCCTGTTTGGCAGTTTGGACCCATGACCAGAAGGTAATATGGATAGAGCTCATGTATTTGTAATGTATTGTGACAGCTACAGCTGACATGCTATCACCAAACAAGAGTCAAGTAATCTAATTGAAGGAGTGAATCTGAGAAATAATTATGGTTTTGTGGAACATCAACAGGCGTCCACACTGCAAAATAGGTCGCTGGCATATTCTCTCACATACATCCACCCATGACAATGGGTGTCTATCTACCAGGTGTTTGATTTTGAACAGGAAACATGACTGTTTTGATGCATGTTGTATGTGTTACCGTCTGGCTCAAGGCCGGCAACAAAAGGGAGGTCACACACAGATAAATTAGTCAAAAAGTAGTTTATTTAACTAAATAGACTAATAACACAAATTAACTCAACATAAATACAATAGTGGGGTGTGTAAATGTAGAAGACATCAGTCGTGTTTGCCATGTGTGGATGAGTGAATGAATGGTGTGATGTGTGTTGTAATGTGCAACAAACCAAACAAAGAACAAAATGGTGGATGGATGCAGTAGGACCAGCTGAGAGAGAGTGAGACTCCCAGGAGGGCAGTACTTTATGCCTTCTGTAAGCCACGCCCAGATGGCCAGGTACAGACGACCCTCCCAGCTCCACCTACCCGCCCACTCCCAGTACCTGCAGACAAAGGAGCAGAACATGACAGGCAGGCAGATTGGGAAGGGTCGTCACATATGTTACCCACATCAACATCAAGGGAGTTTGAATGCCAATGACAACAGGAGCAAATTGACTATTGCTTCAGCATTTTTTTAAACTATATTGACATAACAATATAACACAAATTTCTGCCAAACATGGCTAATGGAGTGGCTAGCAATACCCCATAACTACATTGGGATGGTGCAAAAAATCCAGTACCTGTTTAGTTGTTGTGTATTGTAACAGTAAATGCAATAGGGTTGCACATATACTGTATGCAAGGTAAACACAAAAAGTAAAAGGTCGTGGTGGTATGGAAGGGCAAGGTGTTCATCTGTGCAATGCAATGATTACTTCATATTATGGGGACCAAATAGAGGCTTAAACGAAAGCAGAAAATGCCTTATGTCTGCCAGTAGTTGGTGTACTTATGATATAGTTGCTTCTATAAATACAGCCAACATTGTTGCTGACCAGGGTGCAACCCTTCATATTGACAGTGTACTGTTTTATTCGAGGGGATTTTCTCGCAAGATAATGTGTCATTGTCTGAAGATGGTTCCAGGAAATTACTTTACTTTTACTCCAATGGCCTGCACAGTCCCCAGATCACAGCCTAATAAAACACTTTGGGGATGAGGTGAAGTAGGATGTTCACAGAATTTGCGCCACTGAAAAACTGCAACAACTACGCTGTCAAGTCGGTATAGATCATATCCCTATGGAACATTTCTGGCACCTTGTGGAATCAATGCCTCAACAAAAAAAAAAGATGTTGCTGTTCTGAGGGTCGAAGAACACCATGCACAGAAATACCAAGGTGTATCTCATAAAATTGTCAATGAATGTATTTACAACACTGGTAAAGGACACTCTGGCTGAAATATTCCTTCCCTTCCTTAGCTTCTTAGCACAGCCACCATGATATCCTGAATTTGCATAGTAGTAAAGACCAATGTAGCTCTTAGAGGCTGGTGTGACACTTTTTCAAAACAGCTCCCCTTTTTCCCTAGTGTAGTCTGGAGCAAAAGGGGGTGAGCAGGCAGTGAGGGTAAAGAAAGCTTAGCTGGAGTCGACCTCAAAGAGCATTTTGTCATGAATCTTCACTTGGTAAAGTACACCTGCAACCCTACACATCACTACTGAATCAAGGTCTGTTTCACACTATTTGAAGTTTGTTGATATCAGTTGATATGTGAAACAAGTAATGAAAGAGTAAAAAAAGCACTTCTTCTCTAAAACTGGCCTAGCAATTTTTTTTTCTATCTTCATCTTTTAGCATGAGTGATTTTTGGTAAGTGATAATTATTAAGTTAGATGTCACTGCATTATGAAGGATGTACTTCAAGACACGTCTGATTTCAAGGGACAGCTTGACAAAACTCACTTTGAATTTGGTTGAAAGCATGTCTAATTGAATTTTGATACGTAATTAAATCAAGCAATAAATCAGCCCAGATCCCACTGCAACCGACAATTCAACACTCCTGAGCACCACAAGCTAATTATGATGAAGTTATTATCTCAGCCAAAGGGAGTACTCTGAATGGCTCCTTCTGCATCATGTAGAATCTTTTCAACTAGAATGTACTCAACCTTGAGGAAAGGGCATATTTCATATTAAGGATCCAGAAGATCCTATAAATGTCTCTCGCTTGGTTAGAAATGTATCTATGTTGAAACAGTGTCCCATTCTGAAGGAGGTAATTACTTAAAGCAGTCCAGGTGAAATGTTTGTGACTCACTTGTACGCATAAACAGGTTGATGCACCAAGCCAGAAATTATCTGATGTGTTGTAAATCAGCAATTACAGCTGCTAGTAATTTCTCTCAATAATCCCACACTGTGTAGGAAGTGGCTACATTGATTTAAAATGGATTAAGAGCATCATCCTCATCATCTGGTTCCCAGTCTCAAATGGTTAATCAATTACATTCCCCTGCGATTTAAGTATGCTTTAGATGCCATGCACCGCACATGTAATCTCATGACATAAAGTATTGAAGTCTAATTATAAATTTGCAGCTATGTGTCATATAATACTCTTATAATACCTTTCCTATGAAGACAAATTGGTGTGTCAGTAAAGGGGTGTAAAACGGAATTTAAAAGTTAGTGATGGCCGTCCGTCACATGATCCTTATAAATAAATATGAATAAATTAATAAAATGTGTTTTAATGATCAGCCTGCTTAAAGCTGAATAAAACTTTTACAAAAACATAAAGAAGTAAAAAAAGGCATCTAAAAAGGCACTCCAAGTCCCCAGACAACCATACTAGATTTAGCTGGTATGGTTTTCATAAATGAATCCTCTGCAACAATTACCGGAGTAGCCTCCTTCTGCATAATTTGATGAGCAAAGAGAAAATTGATGAACTTTTTTAATTATTATGCCGCTTGGGATTCTGACACAAGTGCCACAGAGAGGGAGGGGGGTCCACCACCACTGCTGCTGAGGAGCTTTTTTCCTTCCTTTCTCTCTTTTCCTCTTCCTTCCTCCTCTTTTTTAATTCACCCAATTTGTCGGTCCAAATGAAACAGCAAAAGGTTAGAGTGTGGAGTAATTAACAGCAGCTAGCCTAATGAAATCCGGAGGGGCTGGTACACTGGGAGGATCAATACCTCGCTAAGAGTGAAGCCAGAGGGGGGATTGTCCAGGGGAATCTAACATATACAGACCACTTAATAATAATAAGCTGATGAAAAGGCAACATGTTGTCCACTTGTAAATCAAAATTGGTTCGAACACACTGTGACATTATTGCTGTCTAGTAATTGTGTTAAAGGAAAGTTGCTCCTTGTGCACACTCAAGACGTGTACAGGATTTACACCACTCTGTGTGGTTTGCTGAGAGGGTTTCCCTTTATTGAATGTCAATAAGTACATCAATACACTTTGGACAACTGGACACCAATGCAGAGGGAAATGGGGATTCTATTTATCTAAGGCTACACTTAAGTATATTGAAGACTTTATTAGCCCCTTTTGATGAGGAGGTGTTTTGTTTGCAACACTTTTATCACGCTGTCTAAGACATGCTGCGTTTGCCAGAAATATAAGAGATGTAAACTTGAACTCTGCCCAGTGTTTCTTGGCTAAGACGTCCACATTACTTGTGCCTGCGCACAAGAGCAGATGGCATGCACGTCCAAGTTTTCCACTGTGGATATTTGTATTATGCATGCATATGTCTGCATGTGTGTGACTGTGACATGGCCACCTGACAAAGCTGTCATTTATCTTCTATTGATAAATTCAGGCACAACATTCTCATCCGTAGGGATAATGCCCTTGATAGCAGGCCACGTGCCTTTCTCCCACCCTCTCTAAACAGCTTGAAGTCGCAGACTGTGGCACGGCCCTGACATTTCTGGTATACTGAACAGTCCTGACAAGTCCTGCTTGACCATTATTTTCACAGACTTTATGCATTGAGACTAGCGGAATTGAACAGCAGCACGCTGAAATGAGCCTCAACAATGAACCCCTGAGTGAGAGTCAAAACAAATGTGAAATACGCAAGGGCGAGCTTTGGCAGTTTAGGAGACCGGGGCTAGCTAGCATGCTTCCTGTCTCTTTGCCTCGCTCTGTGCTTCTCCCCACCTTCAAAGGTATTTACACTACGAAGTATACTGTAATGTGGGAGGCTGTAGAGATCTCATTAGTGTTAAACTATTAGGAGCATGGGGACCCCAGGGAGGAGGTGTTTTAAGGCTTTCATAGCTTGGAGTTATCACATCATACACTCTTAAAAATATTTTTTCAAAAACTGTAGCAAGGTGTCTTGAGGCACCCTTTTTTTAAACTTTGAACCTATTACTAATGGAAATAACTCATCAAAGCTTTGTGCTGTGGTGCTGTCCTATTCCTGACAGATTGAAGAGGTCAGCCAATTTAGTTAGGACATATAAAAAGGTTTAAACACTGGGTTTTATTTTCTATATGATTATAATATAGTGAAATACATACTTGTAAAGCCAACTGATTATTTTGACACCCACCGTAGTTATTGCTGAAAATGAGCACAAGGCATATGAAGTTTATTGTTATTCCTTAGTAATCTCATGTTGACAGACCTCTGTGTCATAAAGAGCAAATCTCATCAAAGAAATTGGAATAACAAGAACTTAGAAATTTAGATATAGATATTTATTTGGCTGTTTGTTTAAATATGCCTGAGTCTGGAAACAGCACCTCTGGCTATTGTTGTTGGGTAAAAATGAGTTCTATTAGTTTCTCGTACAGTATAGTGGCTACAACTGTGTTGCTGTGCTTTTTAATGTTGTTTGAGTTCAGAGATTGTTGAAATGAGACCATCATGCCATGAACTCAACATTAGCTGAGCAACGCATTATCATTAATGGTTTTGAATGATCCATCCATCCATCCATTGTCGTCCGCTTATCTGGGGCCGGGTCGCGGGGTCAGCAGCTTCAGCAGCTTCAGCAGCTTCAGCAGTAGACCGCAAACTTCCCTTTCCCGAGCCACATTCGGATTCATATGATATCGTACAAAATTACGGCGACCACCAGCCGGTCACGTATCAAAGTTTAGATGACCTGTCACATAACAGTTAAGTTTAGCGGCCGTTACAGTTAAATTTAGCCGACAAAAGGTGACTGTGAGACGGGTACCGTCACGTGACGTTCATGACAGCAGCCATTACAGTTATGTTTAGATGATAAAAGTTGACTGTCATGCGGTGACGACAGTTAAGTTTAGGCACCAAAACGACTAGTTAAGATTAGAAACAAGTTTGTGGTTTTGGTTAAAACACCAGTCCCCTTTAGTAGTACTCCCGGGACACGAACATCCGTTTCTTGAGTGAGAGTCTTGTATTTTCCCCTTAACTTCTTCCGGGACACAAACTCCACTCCCCCGCTTAAAGGCCCTGTGTTTTATGACCCAAACCTCCCCCTCAGCCTCCTCCCTACGCAATCTCCGCAGTCTTGTACAGTGGCAATCAATGAGGGGCATACAGTAATAAATACATGGACTACATACAAATTACAGTGAATTACTTTTCATAGCTATATGTACAAATGGTTCAAGAGAACAGCTTGAGATGAGACAGCTCACCAAAAATTGTCAATCCCTTACAGTAAACGGGTTTGCCGTGTTTCCTGTGGCCTCCACATCAATACTTACAATTTTTTTTTATTGTTCCTATATCACAGTACAGGAATTGTGTTAAAATGACACACATGACTACTAATAAAATTACTTACTGTGCTTATGTTGGCAACCCAATAGTTTTGTGAAATATATTGCTTAGCTTTAATACTTAGAGGCATGCACAGTAATACGTAAATAACTCTGTGGCCTTGTGTTCTAGAAATCTTGATTAATTTAGATCTATTTGTATACTCTAAATGTAAACATGAATGTAATAAGGGAGATTTACTAGTGTATGTACTAAAGCTGATGGAAAATTTTCTTTTTAATATCCTTGGTATGCACACAGTGGGCTCATTGTCTTTTTCTTGCACACTGCAGGCTTACACCGGAGATGTAATATTAGATACCCTCCAGTCACCTACGCACAGCTGGAATGCACTCTTACCTTCCTTCTGTGTATGCCTTTTGATTATAACCCTGTCCTTCTACCTCTGTGCTAACCTGCCATGCTCAGAGACCCTCTCTGAATAAGACGGGTTATTGCAGCACTTCCACCTGTCTCCAGTTCATACTGTAACTGGGGAACTCAAAGACTGCACTGTAGTCAGAATTTGCACTCCTACCTACATACCTGTACATTTATGCATTGTGCAGCCACTGTGTCTCAAAATTGGGATTCATTTGGATACAGAAACAGAGCACAATAAGGTCTGGTGTTTTTAATCAATTATTTATCCAATATTTTAATGATCAGAGTGCCTGGGGCGATCAAAGGCTCGGTTCCCGCTCCACTGCCTTTGCTCGCTAAGACATCCCTCTGTACTTTGATGTGGTTCACCAACAAATGCACTTATCTTAAGCATAACTCTCCCAGGCTTGCATGCGGGTGTTTTGAAACTGCTAGTTTGAGAGACGTACAGTACATACAGAGAGAAGCTCACTGACCAATCCAAATTAAGGAGGAAAAAAAAAGAGAAAACTCGCACATTTATGATCTCTAGCAATCAGATGTACTACGACTATTTTGAATGTCATCTAAATATGAGACAAGCATAGGTCACCTTCTCAGATCCCCCATGTACATTATCATATATTTAATTGGTTGGCAAGGTCTGTAACTTGAAGTATGTGTCACGAGATGCTGAATAAAACATTACTTGGAGAAGAAACAACTGCTTGATGGCACCCTCAAGTAAAATGCTGCTTTAAATGACCAGTCAGTGGATGCAAATGAGTAAGGCCTCAAACAGACCTGAAAAATGTTGGTGTGCTCAAATATGCAAAAAAGTAGAAGAAAAAACACATTTAAATATATATATATATATAAAAAAATCTAAAAATAGATTTTTGTTTTGTATTACATTTATTTAAGAAATAAAGTTGAAACATTTTACTTTCCTTATCCTTATCAATTAATGTATAGGGGTTAGTGCTATGTTCTAGCCATGATGTCAGTCTGGTGTAGATTATAAGATCTATTTAGACATAACCTATATATATATATATATATATATATATGTATATATATATCCATATGCAGCACTTTATGAAGATTGTGTCTATATGCAATGTGTGCATAGCATTCTTGTTCATGCCTCATGTTAAATGAAAATAATCTAAACAGCATCAATTGTATCAATCCATCGTGTTTTGTAATTTTCCCAAGTTCTTATCCTTAATGAGTCTGATGACTGCATGTTTGAGATCATAATTCATAGATTTAATATTATATATAAAAAACATTTACTGAGCTGACTTTCAAACTTACCTCACTGATGTGCCATATGTCATAGTATTGTTTTACGTCACCTATTTCAGACATTAAACCTGCATTTGTTTATGTTTTTGCCAAATGGGGGCAGCATAGCAAGCTGTAAACACAACAGTGACTTTTTACCTTATAAAGGTATTACTGCATAAAGCAAACATAAAGCAAAGCAACATTGTCACTCTAGGAGTCATGTTTCTCTCCACCTGGCGAATGCAAGTCCAATATTTACTCTAATATTAACTCTGATTTGGTCTCCACCAAGTCCTTTGAGAAATATCTGGCTTTTTAGCTGCTAAATGCTCCACAATTTTCAACAGTTGGTCGCTAACTTTGTCTGCCGCTGGGTATTGGTTAGGTTGTTGGTTTTTAGAGCTATTTTGCTGGGGAAAAAAAGCCCTTCTAATGTAACATTTTTGAGGTTGGACATGACATTAAGTTATTGTTGCTAAGTAACAGCCAGTCCCGAAACAACCTTTTTCAGCACAACATTGAAAAATTAAGATGTTGGCATAGAGCAGTGCCGTGATGGCTATAAGTGCTAAAAAGTATTAGTATATGTAATATATTTGAAAATCTGAATCTTAAGACTGTTGAAGAAGAGACAAACTGTTGGTGACATATTGTTGATATGCCTTTAGATAGACTAGATAGGCTACCTCATGGCAATGATTTAATGGTTACCTGCATACAAGTTTTAAATATGCCTCCACACAAACTTCACTTAAGTTTATAAATACTCTACATTACAATTGTTTTACCAGGTAGTTATTTGTCAGAAGTTTGGAGCCCTTACATTTTAATTTTTGTCCACTATGAAGCTTCTTTATGTTTTTTGATGAAAAGCTTTGGGTGTGCTGCTCTATTGCTCAGTCAGTAGCAGCATCCCTTGGTGAACGGGATAATCTGTTGACATGAACTTGTTTCCTGTTCATTGTTTTACCGTTCCACCCCAGCAGTCCTCTCTGCTTCTCCCCTGTCTAAGTGTCTCCACACTGCCAGATTTCTTCTATTTCCTTTGCAAATCAAGTCATGTACTCAGATTATTATACACAGTACAAAGAAAACAAAATTGGTGATTAAAAATTAAATACTCTTATCTCTCTGTGAGTTATCTCAGTCCCCAGAGAGAGGATGCTATTTTGCAGGCTTGCGGGTGTCTTTTGTTCCCAATTTAGAAGCTTGTCGCTGTTTATTGTTAATTTTTGATGCTTCATTTGATATTCTGTTCACTTTCCTCCCTGACATGCAGAGAAAACATCTTTATCAAAGTGTCAGTTGTATGGCTTGTGTTTTCAGGATGTCAGGTTTGCCCTATTCTTTACATTTCTGGGGAGAGGGTTTGTACTCTGCAGCCCAGTTTGTTGGCGTGCCAACTGAGCACAGAAATGTGCTGTAAAAAGCTGCGTCTGAGGAAGAAATCAATATGTATCCTAAATCTCAATACCAATTTAAAAAAAAAAAAAAAAAAAAAAGATTACCACATAATCTATGAGGTTGTCAATTGTGAACTCTGACTGACTTTTAGAAGACTGAAAAGTTCCCAGTGCAGTTTCCTTTGTTGGCTCCAAATATCCATTCGCTTGTAAATCCTAAGTTACAGTCTGACAGTGATGTGAAATGACTGTTCTTCTGTCTTTGCAGGAGGCCTGTCAACTTGGCAAGATAACCTCTGTGAATGTAAGTATGTTCTCTACTCTTTCTTGCGTGTGCATTTCCATAAGCATAAGGTCTATCACTATATTTCACATAAGGTACATAAGCATGTCTCCCCTATAATCTTTCTTGTCCGATCTACATCTACATATTGTTGCGATTTAAAAACCTCAAAACCACAGTTTGACGTTAATGTTTTAACTTCAGTTAAAAGGGACTGTGGGTTTAACGTTAAGAATCCATCAATGTCATGAAACAAGTTTGTAGTTTCGGTAAAAAAAAAAAAAAAGTATCTAATAAATAGAATATTTTAGAGATGCAAGGCTTTTATCCAACAGCGATTATTGATCTATTCATCTTGTTAATGACTCGACTTGTTATTTTTTATAGCTTTCTGTAAAATTGCTTTGTTACTGTCATGACCATATTCTTGCATGAATATGATGGAAATATTTGTGGGGGAGGTTTTTAAGATGCCAGATTCTTTTTTTTGTCAAACCGTGTAGTATTTATAGTTCATTCATAGTTTTGTATTAAGGACAACAGCTTCTTTAAATTATACTGTATTTTGGGTCCCCGTATAGCTCAGTTGGTAGAGCGGGTGCCCATATATATATAGAGGTTTACTCCTCAACGCAGCGGGCCTGGGTTCGACCCCAACCTGCGGCCCTTTGCTGCATGTCATTCCCCCTGTCTCGCCCCTTTCATGTCTTTAGCTGTCCTATCAAAATAGAGGCCGAAAATGCCCAAAAAATAATCTAAAAAAAAAAGAGTGACATGAAAATGTCTTTACTTTTAATTGTCTGTATTGTTGCTTGTTTAAGTGAAATATTCTACTCAGCTCAAGGGCATTTCACACTTCCATTAACATTAAATCCAAATGTGCTGTGGCATCTGACCGTCATACCCTTTCTTTTCTTTTAAATGTTTCAGTTATTCTCTTTATCTTACATTTCATGCCTGCACACAGGCACAGAGCTGACTAGTCTTTGGTCCATGAGAGCAGGGAGTTCCTCCTGCACTTTTCAGCAGAGAATGTTGCTGCACACAATGGCTTGTGTGGGAGCAGTCTAATATTGTTAAATATTGCTATTATTTGATGTGGGTTTATAATACAACTGCTAGAAATGTGTTGCTTACGTATTTCTAAGCCATTATATTGGTAACATCCCTCTACATATTATTACATTTCTTTAGTGCTCAGAAGAACATTACAGTTCGGTGACACTGCTTTGCTAGGACTGAGGAATATTACATATACTGTCATAGTTCATGTTGCACGGAAAAGATCATCACAGCATATGACTCAATAACTGATGAAATTGATAAAAAAAAAATTAGATTTGTCAGAAATCATCTAGTAATCTCTCAACCCACATGCTACAATCACCTCCTTCTTGCTTGTTCCCGCTAACTCATCATTTCACACACAGTAGCATATCACCTCACACATAATAGGCTGCAGTGGAACAGCATGTTCAAAACGAAAGGACACACCCACAAAGTAAAATCACAGACAGATTTTTGTATCCTATCAAGAATAGGAACATATGGGACAGTGTTTTTTTGGATAAATACCTTTTTTTGTTTCTTTTCTCCATATAAGACATGTGCGACATGACAAATCACCATCCCCTCTGAACAGATTTATGCAGGTCTAGGTGTGCCCGCAAGCTGATCCTTATCTGAAATGGCAGAGCCAACCTCCCCTGATTCACTCCTAAGTGGTCCCTGTTTATCACTCAAAGTGAGGTGGTTGTCAGCCAAGTCCTTTTCTGCACAGCACTGACTTCCTTGCTGTTTCTAGAGAGTGGTGTTGGGGGGCAAAGTATATATAATAATAAAACTCAAAGAGCTTTGGACAAGGTTGCAGCCGCTTGGCCTCTCATCCATCTATATCTAAATATTACGGACTTCTAATCCGGTAACCCATGAATCCAGCCCCATCTGCCTATTGTCTGGGTGGTTACCAGAGGGAGGGTTTTAGATTGGCTGGCTTGTTATATGGTAGAACTTGGCATGCATCTCTCCTGTTCGTTTTATCTCTGTGTACATACTTCTCAAGGCAGTGTTTTATCTGGCTGAACGGGCTTTGTTTGGTCTTGATATCTCTTACCGCAGCTTGTCTTTGCTTTATGGATTTCTGGCAGGTTCTTTAAATAAGTGATAATGCTTAGCAAAACACTCACCTTGACTCCTCCGCGAATGTTTGTTTTTGTTTGTCATGTTTGTCTTTCGACATTAATGTTTTATTCACATTAGCCATTCCCACTGAGAGCAAAAACTTTTTTTTTATTTAAGACCCATTAATGGTATTTAATTGTAATTAATTTTGGAGCTCAAAACGACTTAGTATTGAGCGCATCGTGAAATCAAATTAGGCTTTTCTTAACATCTGGCACCAACTTGAATGGGCTTGAATAAACAGCAGTCTAAAAATGAAGACACTCCCTTATGCAAAATGATTATGTCCTAATTGTCACGGACAGCTGTTTGTTCTAATAGATTCTGGATGCCATTGTTGGAGCAAGTTTCCAATAATTAGAATCATGTGGAGAGGAAGCATGCTTTTTGTAGAGCTGCCAACCTTCCATAAGTGGGCTCTTTCTTTTGCTGGAACCTGGACTTTGGTTTTTGCGTGCATCCTCCAGTAATTTGAGAAACAGCTGCCAACACTGTTTGAGAACAAGTAGATATTTAGACTATTGAAAGCGTGGGGAAATATGGTACACAGAACTAAAGTATAGGATTTTGCCAACAAGGTATTCGTCCCCTATCTGTCTTAGAAAAATAATAAAACCGCACGAAGAGAGGGAAAAAACATTTTTCTTCTATATAGAACCTTAAGTGTACCACTACATTTGGCAGCAGATGTCACAACATGCTGTAAAAACCAAGATTAATCTCAAGGAGTCCAGCATCATATATTTGTATGTGGTTCATAAATTAGTGCGGTGCACGCGAGCACATAACTATTTTCTTTCTTATTTTCCTAACACAAACAGCAAAAAAAAGCTTTTTGTTTTTCAATTGTTATCTCACACGAGTTGAAGGTTGTTTGTGTTTTTTTGTGTTTGTTTTTTTGACTGCATGCTCTTTTTTCCACTCTTTTTCTCTTATTTCTTATCTTTCTTTTACTTACAAGCATACCCCCACACAAACACATACACACAGTAATTTGTGGCCTCAGGATCAAGATAAATCTAGTAGATAGTAAATCAAGAAAATAGAATATTAGGCTAGCTGTTTCAACATCCCAGCATTGAAAACCACTCAGTTGTGCTTTTAGGGTGCTAATTGTGTGGATTTAGGTTAGTCAACCCTCTCTGATAGTTTTTAAATGAAGCTTTTTGTGCACTTGGTTTTTGGCAGTGTGTCCTTCATTAGTGCCAGACTTTCTTTCACTCTCCTTCTCTCCTATTTTCCAAGCCTTATTTAGTCTTATCAAAGAACAATATGTGCTTTATCTACGCACTATAGTGGCTGAGGAAAAAATATGTTGCGATAGAGACATCACCTGCTCCTGAGCTTAAAGGAGCATGTGTTAATGATGTTTTTAATTCAAGACTCGCATATTGCTCTTGTTGCTACAGCGATGAAGAAAATCAAGATAGTAATTTGCGCTCCAATTGTATTTGCTCTTATAAAAAAAGTCTCTTATCAGTTTGAATAATGGGACGAATAAAATTCACCGCATTAACTGAAGCTGAGGGCGTAATTATATTTTATGTGTTTTATGCTCCTATACATGTGTGATGCAGAATTATGCTACTTAGAAAGTCATATGAAGACATGAATTTAAACTACAGCATATATCATTGCGACAATTTTACCGGTATTACTTTAAGTCAGATCTCCTTACTGCTCATTCCTTTCTTTGTCAAACTCCAAGGAAAAGATGTAAAGAAAACTGAAGTAACAAACACACTGTGCCTCATAATATGAATGATTGTAACAGTGTGGTTTATTTTCTGGAGGAATCGCTAACATGTTAGCAGACAGCACTGCTCACACAGGATGTTTTCCTTTTTTTTTAGCTCCAAATAAGGGTCGCGACATGAACTTCTGTAAACCACCAGAGAAATCAAAGAGGCCTGCATGTTTCACAAGAAAATGCCCACACTCCTGTGATTCCCAAGACTTTACAAATCAAAAGTCTCCGCCTCCACACACATTTCCACTTCTTTTGGGTCTAAACTGGGTGAGAGAGAAAACTAGGACATAGTTCAACCTGTTAATAAACATCCCATCTATTATCAGAACAGGAAGTCTCAATTATAAATCTTTTTAGTTGGTTTATTAGGCTATCCAAAAAGTAATTCGCTAGAACTTCACCAGAAATCGTTTTTGGGTTATGAGGTCACTGTTTCAAATAATCCCCCCGGTGACAGGCTGCACATTTTCCAAGTAAAAGCAGGTAAAGATGATGGATGCGGTGCTGAGCATGTAGCAACAAAACTTGATGCAATTAGGAAAGGATTTCCCTTGTAAATACCATCTCACAGTACTCCCATAAATGAGCATTGTTGTCACCCCTCATGATGATATTAATAATCTTTGTCAGTGGTGGTGTGCCAAGACAGAGCGAATACCTATAAAGGAGTCTTTCTTTTGTACCGAGGTGCATGTATCCCTGGAAACATATGATGTGTTTTTAAATATTTATTTCTGGTGGCCAATAAATAAGTCTGTGTTTTGATAAGAAAACACAGAAGACAGCTTAGCAATATCTGAGGTCAAGGGTCAAACTTTGAATTGACGATGATATCGTCAATTCACCCACATAAGAAAAGAAAAAAATAGTTTCTCGTTGTGATATAGCCCTGACGATAGTTATGGTTTTATGTGCCCAGGTTTTGAGATCGATGAGATTTCTGTCCTTGCCTCAATACAATGAATGGGAAGGGAATTTTGAATTCTGTGGTGCTCAAGCATTGACTTTCTTTTTACTCAGTGACAATGGGTCCTTCAGAAGCAATGTCCTTGTTCCTCTGGACATACTGTACCCCACTGTGAACAGTTTGCATTGGACGAGCATTTGTTACTCACTCATTTAACAGTAGCTACCAGTCTGTTTACCAGTAACTAAGCATTAGTGCTTGAATTACAGTCTATCAGTAAATAATCATTAACTAACCATTTGTTACTCATTTGTTCCTTATTCTTTCCTTAGTAACTACCTACATTTTAGTGTACCTTATTGTAAAGTGTTACCCTTTATTCTACAGTAAAAACTGTCTTTAGTGTCAGAGTAGCTACACATTTTTTAGGGCCCTTGAAGACATGTTATTTAATAATTGTTAAATGATTTATCTTACTGGTATTTCAGCCGTTCTCAAGCTCTTGGTCGATAGAATTAACTTTAGTCTTTAGGTGCGACCTACAGGACAATGACACTGGCTCTTAGACTTGTATTCCATTCTCACACACACTACACTGTTGTACTTCCTATTTTTAAAGTTGTCTATTTATTTATTTTTTCACACTTTTTGGGCATTTTGAACAGTACAGAGGAGTTTCTAACAGAACATTTCTTGTTTGTTGGTGTGTTCCAGACCCAGCGCCGCGTGACGTTCCATCTTCCTGACGGTTCCCAGGAGAGCTGCAGTGACAGCGGGCTGGGAGACCCGGAGCCTAGCAGCACGGCCAGCACCACCCAGCCTCTTCCCCTCAGCTTCCCCCAGGAGGAGTACTATGAGCAAACATCACCGAACAGCCGCACTGAGGGAGATGGGAACTCAGACCCTGAATCTAGTGAGTACTGAATTTCTCTCACACAGAAGGCAAATCTGTTATTTTATGGTTTTAATTTTTGTGTGAATTTTTGAGGCTGACTCTCCATAATGTAATTTACATCTGGCCATCTGTGTTTTCAGACAGTAAAATAATTTTCTGAGATTACAGCTGTGATTCTGATAGAAACAACACAGCCTTGCAAACATTTAACAAGATACCATTTTCTGTCAAATAACTAGTAGAAACACATACAATGTTGTTTGCTATACATGCTGTTTTTGGGAGGTCATTCTTTAGATGAGTAGGACAACTGAAATGCAGGGCTGCACTGCTGAGAGGGAAATAAACTCTTGTTATTGTTATGTATAATATTTGTCAGTTTTATGTGTTGAAATTTAAAACCAAAAATCACCTAAGTCATATTAGAAATGCAAATAAATTGGATTCAATCAATCAAATTTATTGGATCAAAACAAGCAGTGAATCTGTTGTCATGGGAGTGTAAAAATAATATTAGGTATGTCACTTGCACAACGGTGCATCTTTTTTCGACAATTCATTATGTAAGGCTGAATTTTGTAAATGTTGTCCAGTGCTAAGCTGTACAACATGAGAGAAATTTTACCTCTGAAGTTGGAACTGTGTTGCTGAATTTTTTCAAATGATTCACAAGACACCTGTCACTGCATGGCTTACTGCCCAATGATGTTCTCAATGAAAAGCCCCATTGAACGCAGGGATGCACCACTCCTTCCTCATACTGTATGCAACAGATTTCTTTAAAATCATTGCTCAAATAACTGGCTGAGGGGAGATAAAGTGTGCTTTAGACACACCACTGAGGACCGTGGATTATTCCACCAGAGGTAGTGTAGATCCAAAGCCTGTGTACCAGCAGCATGCCAATGATGCTGCTGAAAGGATTTTGCTCCACCTTAACATGAACAAGGCTATTCTGAGTCCCCAATCCCTGTTCGTGTCACATCCACCCTCCACTTCAAGCTGGATATTCTAGTCCAGTGTGTTAGATTTTATTCTCCGGAGGTAACCCTGCATTATATATTGCAGACTGGATCGAGACTCAGACCGGTGCAAACCTTCACTCCGACTATGGCCCATGTGTATCATTTCTAGAAATGCTTTAGCCATTGCACGGAGTGACCTGTCAAAAAAAAAAAAAAAAAATGCAAGTCCGTTTTTTTTTGTCTTCTATCCAGCAGAGAAAATCTCCAGGACAGGTAGAAATAGATTGCATTGCATACACCTACGTGCAGTATAGCTATTGTGTCATAGCTGTAAGTGAGACAACAGTCCTTGGTGCATCTGCCTCCAAAGCAGCTGCACTGACAGGTCCAGGGCTTGGGTGTCACTGTGAGTGGGATTGTGAATGCATTTGTTAGACATTAGACAAGATGGGTGACATTCTGGCGATGGATTCCTGTTCATTTACATGCAAAGGTCCGTCCCATGTGAGATTTTTCCTATTTTTGATCAGAGGATATTGCAAGTTATAGCAAGATAGCCACACACAACCAGATTACTTCCATATTCCACACACACACACACACACACACACACACATGCCTCTGTTCACATACAGAGGCTCATCATCTCATTAATATTCAGTGACATAAACATCTCATACTTCATTCACACTTACTCCAATTCTGCACTTATTACCCACTTTCCCTCTGGGGTAATATTTGTTGAAGTGGATTAGTTTTAGATAGAAGTTAGTTATAGTTATGACCACAAAGTTCAGAGTAATGCTCTGTTGTAACTGTATCACACCAAATTATATTAAAGTTAATGTAATTCATACTGATGTTACCGTAAAAAAAGATACCTGTATATATTTGAGGGTTGTGTGAACACCATATAAGAAGTGATTTGATTAAGTGTACGTAAATATATATTAGTCATTATGAAATATATGTAGAACTATGCAGCTTTCAGATATTTATTGATTGCCTTTCCAGGCTGCTAATAAATACAGTGAAGTTCATATTTAATATTCCTATAATTTAAGTAAATACACTTTACACCCCACATATTCTCACCTAAAGTCAAAAAAAGTTCTTTCATTTGCTTTTAGATGCCGCTGATTTAACACACACGCTTGCACATTATTTGAAGACAGAGTGAAAGTTGTCGACTCATCTGGCTCCATTTTCTCCTTCCAGAAGTTTAAAGATAAACTCTGACTGTGCTGCTCAGTTCAAAAAGAGATGGATGGATCCTATGCATGTTGACCGTCTCAGAGATGAGTGCGTTGGTGACAGAGGGGGGTCTAAGATGGATTTTATATGGTTTTATCAATGAGCACCAGGCTGGCATGGCGGTAGCAATCTCTTATCACGTCGACTGAATTTGTAAAGCAGAAAGAACAAGGACAAGTGGAAAGAGGAGAGAGGAGATGGAATGACTCCAAGTGAAAAGGAGGAAATACAGCTGAGAGATTGAAAGACCCAAGCGTCAAGGCGGTACAAGGAGAATTTCTGGAGTCAAACACGGTATTGTTTCGTAAAGGTGCTTCAGCTTAGACCGGAATGTCAACTTGCACTGAATAATTGTCTGTGCCAAAGGCAAGCCATGTGGCCTTCTTATGACAATGAATTTCTCAACTCCTCTTTAAACCTGCATCTTTATTAGACCACCCACTCTTGAAATAAAGTTCATATGACATTTTATGTTTCTATTATTTATGAGTTAGGCGGCTGTTCATTTTATGGGCTCTTGCTTCCCCCTCCAGGCTTACTTCACCACCCACCATCAGTCTTTGTGCTGTCGCCTCTTTTGTCACACATTGTTCCAAAGGTTTTGATATTTCCTCCTCTGTCTCGACAAAAAGATAAAAGCTGCAAATTAATATCATTAGCAAGTGTTTTTAGGTCCAACCCCCATACGTCTGACAACTGGCTCTTACAGAACTACACATCCAGAACAATTAGCCATGATGAATCGTACCTGTCCCTTTGGGCCAAATTGCAACACTTCATCAAAACATCAAAAACAGGAATGCATAATGATATGCTATGCATCTCTTCCCTCAAATAAGAAGGATATACTGTTTCAGTTGCTGTTCTCTCATATACAGTGACTCCTTGGCACTGTTTCACAGAGCTTTGCCTTCTAGGCATCAGTAGTGACTGACTTTTCCTGGATTCACTAAGGCTACGTTCAGACTGCAGGCAAAAGTGGCCCAAGTGGGGTCTAGTGACCTTCTTCAGAAGTAGTGTGAACACTCAAATCTATTTTTTTTTTCAAATCAGATTCAGGCCACTTCCATATGTGGTCCTGAATCAGACCCAGATCAGATTTTTTTCAATGCGGCCGCAGTGTGAACAACCAAGGCGGATTTGATGCGACTTTTACCTCAATAACCCTTGCTGCGCCCTCTCTCTCCGTGGGGAGGGACGGGGCCCCCTGCGCCCGGTGCGGCTGTCAACTGGGGCGGACTGTCCTCAGCGCGTGCAATAGGACCCGAAAGATGGTGAACTATGCCTGGGCAGGGCGAAGCCAGAGGAAACTCTGGTGGAGGCCCGTTAGCAATCCTGGGGTGCAAATCGGTCATCCGGTCACACAGACCTCTGTAGTGAATTTGCAGCCATAACCCCGCAAAAGGCTAAAATATTATATATATATATTTGTCTCTCTTTCTATTCATTCTTCTCCTTCTCAGCACCTGCTCATTAATGTTATGGCTGCCATTACACAAACATTTTGAAATAAAAGCGAAAATGCTTCCTCCATAACCTCCCTAACTTTAGTGCAACAGCGTGCTGCGTATGATGTCATTGTTATTGTTCTTTTGCACATGCGGGTCAGTTCGAAACCGCAAACAGTTCACACTGGAATCTGATATAGGCCACATTTTAAAAGGTAATGTTGAACAGCCAAAAAAAAAATCGGATCTGAGCAAAATATCCGAATTAGGCATTAAGACTTGTGGTGTGAACGTAGCTTAAGTGCACTGTTTAAGTGAAATACTAAAAGCACCCAGTTGATGAAAATGTCATTCTTGACCCATCTTGGCTCAGACACTGTGTCCTTCTTGTGTTTTAATAGTAATGATCATTGGCCTTGTTCTGATGTGACTGCACATGTGATCAATTAAGGTTTGTTGACATCAAATAATTTAATCCTGTGTTTTTATTTGTATGTATTTATTGATTTTGGACAGCCTGATGTTGATAAATGATGTCCTGAAAAGCTTTTTTTCTGAATGATGGGAATCATCATGTCCTGAACAGCGAACAGAGCTAAGCCCTCAGACAAAGTGCAGCAAAGTGGGAGCAAATCCCTGAGTCTAAATCCTTCACATTTTTCAAACAATACACAATTTTGTTCTCTGGATGATTTGTAATATAGTTATTTCTTTCTCCTGTTGCTGGAGCTGAGGGATTTCAGAGCCTGTGCTTTTGCCCACTTACAAGCAGCTCACTATAGGCAGTTTTGACGCAGTGCATTAGTCTCTGGAAGAAACATGAAAAAGCTGTACAGTATAGTGCCGTATCTTAATCTGTGGCATATGGCTTTCAAATGACCAGCTTACACCTTGTCTGTCTAAGATCTAAATCTGCTATTAAAATAAGCCAATCCTTTTTAAACACTGCAAGTATAATACGATTATAGTTTTACACATGCTGCACAGTTTTTTATAAATCTATAGACTTTTTACAATAGGGAATAGCTTCATCAAACAATAGATTTCATTCAATAATTTTGTTTGATATTTAAATTATTTTTTCTCTTTGTGCAATTCTGTGTCTCAGGCTTTTATAGCATATTCTATAGTGCCTGATGCCAGTAGACAAATAATCTGATTAAAGGCTTCCTGGGTTCATATTTTGTCGGGGTTATGTTCCCAACTCTTTGATTTCTGTAGTTCCAAAATTTTCATAATAGCTCTCAGACGGAGTTTCCAGTTGACTGATTTACAACTGCCCTTTTCCATGTCTTCAGAAAAGGCCACTTGACTTGATCTAGTGTGCAGGGACCACTTTAATTTTTAATACTTCTCAAACCTCTGACTTTACCCAGTCTCTATGTCTGGCCACCAATACCAAGCTTGCGCTAAGATGGAATTCAACTGTCTAGACACAATCTGCCTATGAATAAAAGGGATTTCATGAGGAAGCATGAAAAAAAAAAAGATGGTTGGTTGTGATTGGAACTCTACGACTAAGCAGGACCAACATCTGTGCAAAACTGTAGCACTACATTTTGTCATACATATCAGTAGTTTAGCACATCATTATGTGTCGGCAACAACGTCATAGTGTTCAGTTCAGTTAGATACATTAATTATTCATATGAGTCCAATCCCAGTTTCACTTTGAGGGTTCTCATATGCAATTAGAAGTAATGAATGTGCTTCTTAATTACATTCATTTGTGCAAATTTCCATTCCCCATTGAATTTTTCTGTGGAAACATTGTGACACTGACCAATGGCATATAATTTGCAATGTGACTAAATCCATTCAGCATAGAACAATTAGCTGTAATTAGTGTTACAATGTCATCAGCGACCAGGGGGAAAGACTAAGCTGACAAGGCAAAGTAAAAGAGGACCCTTGTTCAGAGAGTTTAAAGTCCAACAATGTAGCAAGATCCAGATAATTGGCTGACCACAGGTTAGAAAGATGATGAACTGTTGCAAGACTGTAAGGCTTAATTTTTTTACAACTTTTATTCATGTAAAGTTTGCTGAGCAGGCATTATCTTTGGTAGTAATGCCCTTCTCCACATTTACACACTGAGTTCAACCTTTCCCTCCTGCCAGCCCATCTCGTCATCTGCTGCTGACAAATGAGCAGCTTCACTAAAGTAATTAAGAATGAAGTGCCTTGCTTAAGGGTACATCGCTGGTGGTTGTTGAAATATGGGAGGAAGCATTTCTCTTTCATTTCACATCATGACCTTACAAATTGTCGTGTTATCAGAGATATTCCGGCTGCGGTGTGTATATTTAATTCATGCCGCACATAAAATGGTAATGCAGCCCATTCCTTTTCTGCAGTTATCCCACAATCTACAAGATAACTTCTTCAAACTCCTTTTTTCACATAATTTGCATCAGTTTGCTTCTCGCTATATATTCTCCCTCATATAAATAAATAAAAGCCTTTGTGCCTTCTGGCTCACAGAACTTTTTACAACTGCCCCAGTGGGCCTGCAACAGAGCTAAATGAAGCAACAGTGAGTATTAACCTACATAGATTGGACCTTTCCTTTTAAGATGATGTTAGATTTTTTTTTCCTCTCTCCTTTTTTTGACCGCCGGGGGTCTAAAGCTGAGTCAGAAGGGGATTTAGATGGACTCATCTGTATCCTTCTCAACCGACTGGGATCTGGTGGAAGTGCTCAGTTCTCAGAGGTGAGGTGGAGGGGAACCCTTGTTGTATCTGGTTCAAATGCCACACCAGTTGTCTCGGAGAGAGAGAGAGAGAGAGAGAGAGAGAGAGAGAGAGAGAGAGAGAAAGAGAGAGAGAGAGAGAGACAAGCTATTGATCTGGAGGAGTCAACTCAGCTCGCAGAAATCTCTCTCCACCCTCCTTCAAACGACTAAGAAGTGTCATGTTAGAAACCCCCTTTTCCAGAGTATTAGGCCCCGTCTTTGTTGCCCTGCCAAAGTCTTCTGTGAAGTTGAGACAGGGGCTTTCTGGTACAATCATCCAGATCTCAACAGGATGAGCCGGAAAAAGATATTAAAAGATTTTGGGATGATCGGAGCATGGCATTTAAAGTTTATCATACCATTGTAAGTGCTTCAGTGTCACAACCAGAAATAACACATAATGGAAGTTAAACACATTATCACAGTGCTCAACAAGCAGTGGTTTGACTGTAAACATTATGAGTGACACATACTTAGTATTTATTTTTAAACTTAGTTTTGGTACAAGAGAGGATTGCTTTTTTGTTTGTGACCAGAAGTCTAGAAATTAACCATTTTTAATTAAATTGTATTTATTTAGTTATTTTATTCAACTATTTTAGGGTATAAGATAACATTTTAAAATAGGAAATAAAATTCTGTTACTAGTGCATCATTTCATACTTTTATTAAAACATGTGTTAAAGATCTAGTGTGCCCTGTGAGATGTGAATTGAATACTCTAGACTTCAGCTAGATTTTTTGGAGAAAAACAGGAAAGTTGGCTGGATATACCATGCTTGGTCTATATCCTTAGCATTCATCTTCCGGGATTGCTCCGGTGCTGCAGGAAATTCCGCCGGATGCATGTATTTTCCATTTCCTTCCGCTTTCTTTGGAATTTTAAATTCAGTGGATTTATGAGGACTATTTTTGACTGCTCCTCAGATCTCTGCATGGTAAATTGAGACAGTTAGCTGGACTATCTGTCCATTCTGAGGTTTTTTTTCTCGCACGACTATTTTGCAGCGGCACAGTGCGGAGTTTAGCACCTCCCATGATGATTCTGATTGGTTTAAAGCCATTAAACCAGAGCACATTTTTCTCCCATCCCCAAATGCTATGTGGAGTAGCCAGACCCTCCTTCAGCGAGGTTTGGAAGAGGGTCTAGCAAAGCGAGACTACACCCTAAAGGTGCTGCTTCAAATGCATTCAGCAGGACTGTGACTTGAGTGAGCTTTTTAAAGACCTCTTCAATTAAAATACTCATTCCCAAGTTGTTAACATGTTCAGTAAGTCTTTTGTCTGGTTTGGGAAGGGATCAATAGCTGCCAAGTTTGATCATGTCTCTGGACAATGTATTCTGAACTCGGCAAGGATAGAGAGAGACTTCAAACAAGGATGGAGGCGCAAAGGCCCCAGCCAGCAATGTACTTTGTTCCATTTCACTGACTTTGTGATTCCTAAACTGGAATATGGCTCAGACTGCATATTAAACCTGTGAAATGCTGGGTTTGGGAGAGGTGAATTACGTTGGTCCTTGATCCCATGTAGCTAATATGATCCCAGTAATATCAATCATGAATCATTAAAAACAACAACACACCTGATCTGTGGCCTATGATGCAAAAGGTGATATATCAAATATGTTTTTTCCTCGTTTAATTTAATCTAGTTGAAATCAAGCAGCCAAAAAACCCGGTCAAGTCAGAGCTCCTCCGAACATTTCTAACTTACTGGAACTTTTAAACTTTAAAGAAAACTCACGGCAGATCTGGACACCACAAACCTCACAACATTTCTCAAGAACCATGCTGTCCTTTCAGTGTGATGAGCTGAGGTTATACCTGTCTGAAAGAGCAGAAACTTTTACTCCCCCCAGAAGCAGGAGGAAAACATGGGAAGATATAAAATATAGATGTGCTCATGTTTTATTCAAGGCCATTTGTTATAGATAGCATTTTACAAAAAATCCCAATGCTTTTCATTTTTAGTTTTAGAGCTTGTGTTTACATTAACATTTCACCCTGCAATTTAACTGCTCCTGTCCCTACTATGTACACTAACACTGTGTACACGAAGTACACACTTGCCACTTCCCAGTTTAAACTTGAACCCAAGGCATTGCATTATGTCCCATGTAATTTCCAGTGCCTTGGCAACAAACATTAAATTTGAAATGGGGGTGGATTTTTCTTTGGCTTTCAAACGAAAAAAAAAAAAATCTGTGTATATGAAAATGTGGGAACACAAAATCTCCTAATTAGAGATTTAATGTTATATAAATTCTGTCATGAGGTCAAAGGTTAGCCTGCTTCGTATTACAATAAAACCATTATGCTCTGGCTTGGATGTGTTGTATTTCCGTATAACTGATGGGATGGTTTATTGTTAACAACTGCATTAGCGAGGCTGAGATGGGGTTAGAGGAAGTGCATCTGTCTCCCTCCTTTTTTCTCTCTCCCCACACACTCCCTCTCTCCCCATCCCTTCTCCCCCCTTAAGATATCGCGCCATAGACAGATTAAAATGCATGGTCTCGTCCCTTTCTCATTTTTCACATGCAGTTGGTCTCAAGGATAAGGATGGCCTCTACTCAGAAGGACTTATTGACCAAAATAACTGTGCATCAATATGTCTCCTGAAGGCTGAGCGGACCACAGCATCACGGGGGGTTGTATTTTCACCAACTCTCTCAGCCTTTAGTGTTATTGACCTGGGTTGTCCTGATATGCTGCAGAACAGCATGGTAGGCTAGAAACATGCAGTATGGCAAAGACATTTTAAAGCTTCATTGTCCTAAAAAAAGAGCATGTTTATTGATGTATCAGAACAAAATGAATGTTACAAGTATGCTGACAGATGAAAAAAAGGAACAAAAACAAGGGAGATTTGCTTGGAGAACGGCATGCTGTGACCAATGTAATGTTATATTGCTGCTTCTCTCTGACTTATTTTTCAATAAGAAATCACTATGAAATAGACTGCAGTTTTGATTAGATTCAATTTACAGTGATTGCTGCAGTATTGCTGCAATGACATCAATGATATGATGACAGACGGCTACAACTATAATGCCATCTGTCTATATTTCACGTATTAGCATATTTCAAGTAAAATGTGTCATTCACAAAAAATGCTACATTTTCATGTGAAATCATTTATTTCACAAGCACGGGCATATAATCGCAATAAATCTCATGCATAAAAGTACACACACAACACACACACACACACACACACACACACACACACACACACACACACACACACACTCTAGAATTCTGATGAAGTTACAAGCAGTTAATTCAATTGGTCGGAACATAATAAAGCATGCAGGTTACAGTATGTTTCTAATCTGCATTCTGAGTTACCGCTGTGATTTAATCCAGGTTCTGAATGCACACACATGAACGGGAATACTCCCCACTGTACTGTATAGGGCCCTATCCCCACCCGATCAATGTATGCACTGACTGGTTGATAAATTAGTATTCACGAACAAATGGATCACTTTGGAAACCACTCACAGGCTGGTAACTCTGACAAATGGAGTGAGAGTGTGGCAAGCAAAGGAAAAAGGAGTTGTGCTGAATGAGCGCATGAAGAAAGAGAGAAGGAACAGGATGCGCTTTTTCAGATGGGATATGCTGATGGAGTAGATTTTCAGTTAGGACATGTTTGGCAGAAAATGACAGGGGGTTTTGAGGGTCTTGACACTGAATATATAAACCCAGTTGTTGTGTACCCTCCTCAGCAAGCGAGCCGTGGCATTCATCACGTTTACCGTGGTCAGGTTCACGAGGCACTTCTTCCCGGGCTCTTTGTGAGGCTTCTGTGGGGACCTCAAGGCAATGTAGAACTCGTGAGGTCAGTCAGCTCTCTGCCATGCCATGCAGAAGACGAAGCAGTCCTGGTGCTCAAGCCTTGCTAGGAGCTATTGCGAGCAGGCACACAGACTGTGTCCCTTTGTCCCCATATCCCCCAGACACCTGCATGATTGCATTGATTTGTCCTGATTCCATTTAGCCGGGGGTCCCGCTGGATTTCAAGTGTCAAACATCTGTCATACGGAGGCGCCCTCATGCAGACTAATTCAGCACTCTCACAAGAGCAAAACCCTCACAGAACTGATTGTGAGCATGCAACAATAATTGGATTAACAAAAGGAATTAGCATATTTCCAATTTATTTGTGGAAAAAAATTTTTTTTTCAAAGTTTCTAAAATCATTTTTGAATCTTTTTTTGGTAACAAGCAGCTGATGTCATCATAGACTCAAATCTGAATTCTTTAAATGTATCCCTCGATTAATTTTTAGATAGAATGGTGAGAAAGGGAAAGAGATATAAAGTGAAAGAAAGACAGAGTGACTTCACAGTGTTAGCAGAAAATAGACTGGAACGTCTCCTGAAGTCAGTTACAGGCAGCAGCGGCAGCAAAGTCTCTGTTATGATAAAATCAGGGACGTCTGCGAGCATGCCCTTGATTCTGCAGTTGGCTTAACTCGGCAGGTCACCAAGGGGAGGCAGATGTTGTCTCGAGGCATGTCCCACTGGTTCAGCGAGGGCTCCGGCTGGTGTCGCTGAGCTTACAGGTGCAGAGGGGATGGTGGACGGGGGGTTGGAGGTGCACTAAGCTGCCGCTCAGCCGCCACAGGCCAGCTCTGGGGATGTTGGAATGAGCGGATATGCTCATTTTGATCCACTGAGGTATAATAATTGATGATCAGCCCTGCTGTCGCATCTGGGATTCACTGGTCCATGCTATAATACACCCTTAATGCAACACATGGTGGTGTAGACAGAGGTGCCATGGGGGTCTCATGGTGGCTTGTATTTTGTGTGGTATAAAGGATGATTGAGGGAACACAGGTCCATATGACACACCATAACCGAAACCTTCTCTCGCACCTCAACGTCTTATGAATGCAAGCCTGAAGTCCTCCCTGAAGGAGCTCTCTTTTAAAACGTTTATCTTTAAACCTTTCATTGTTATGCACGTCTAAACATACAATGGAGAGGAAAAGCACAAACAATAAATGTTCAAGATGAAAGGAGGTAGAGATAATGTGTAAAAGGAAGAGGCAGCTGCTAAAAACACCAGAAAATGTCAATCTGGGACCATTTTTGTCTTAAGTAAAATAAATGCAGTTCAGTGTACACATTATAGTATAAAACAAAATGGACCACACATGTACAGTATGTGTGTTCTGTAAAAATAATCACTAATTGTTCCTTAATTGTTCATTTTAATGAATCTGTAGTGAATAAATGAGAAAGGGTTGCAAGGATTGTTCCTTTTTAAAGTCCTACTTTGTCATGCTTTAAGCTTATAGCCTGACCCACTTTCCTCCTCTCTTCTGTATATTTGCTGTGTTCTATAAAAAAACATTTTAAAATCCTATTTGGTTACTTGATTAATCACATTTATTTTCACAGATGCACAGCGCAAGCAAAGACTTCAAAACACCAGGCATACAGAGAAAACCAGCATTCACAAGCACATACATACATATATACCTTGATCTGCATCTAGCTGAACAAACCTCCCACGTTGTACAACTAAGAAGAACAAAACACTACAATTGAAAACCTAAGGGTCTTTGAAAGCCTCCACTCGCTGATCCTTCTTCAGTGTGGTTCTCCTGCTGCAAGAGATCAAACATAAACAGCAGCAGCCCAACAAGAGAACGTTCCAAAACTCAAACAGAAAAGTCTCCCAGTTTTTCTCAATAACCAGGTCTCGCATAGAGTCACTCTCTCTTTTTTAAAATGAATGTAAGGCACTGAAAAAGTTGTGGTTTTCAGAATAAATTTCAGAAATTTAAAGGATCAATAGGCTGCCATTATCCTGGCCACACTGAACAACATTTAAACCACAGAGCAGCTTTGTCTGTTCAAAAAAGGAGCTCTGTTCCATGTTTGTTGTCATTGTTGGTCGTCAGTGATCTGATCAAATTTTAATCACACTATTCAGCCTCATTGATTTCAGTTTACCACAGATTGTGTTGAATGAAATATTGTTCTTTTTTTTCTCCATCAGTGGCAATTACCCAACAATGAGAGCTCGATAACACTGTGTATTAGAAGGCATGGTGTTTGTGAAATACTGGGTTTGGGCTACTTGTCAGCAGCTGCTGACATTTGAATATAACAGGCATACGTGCATGCATATTCACATGCGCAGCAGACACATGCCCACCCACACGTCCACCACTTTGTTTTGCAGATAAATGCAGACAGAAAGACAATCACGCTCATCAAAGGCATTGAATGGTTTTCATTTATTGCTCAGAGCAACATACCTCTTTTTACTGTGCTGTGTTCTGTACATGTTTTGCCAGTAAGGTCAAGAAGGCAAAGAAGTTCTAGCCTCTGGTTATTCTAAAGATTTGTGTTCCCTATAAAAGGCCTTGAAAATATATTTTATATACTGGAATATAACAGTTTAAAGTACTCATATTATGCTTTTTCGCTTTTTCTCTTTCCTTTATTGTGTTATATATCTTTTTTGTGCACATTATAGGTTTACAAAGTTACCATCTTCCAGAGAAAACACTGTTCACAAACTGCTCCAAACAGCTCTATTGTAGTCCGGCCTTTACTTCCGTGACAAACGTGCGTCACTTTGTAACACATGTTATAATGTTCGCCTAGCTGCTAGCATGGCACACCCTCATACCCTGCTTCTGATTGGGTAGTAGTCCTTACCTGGGTACTGCGCATGTGCGACTCCCAACAAAGATGGTACAGAAGTGAGATGCCTCACTCTGTAGCTAAAACGGAGAGCTCAACACACAGGGTGAAAAGAGCAATGTGCAGTACAACAAAAATATGGTGTTTTTTGAAAATTAAACCATGTAAACCTATTCTGATATAACCTCTAAATACAATTATGAACCTGAAAATGAGCATAATATGAGCACTTGTTTCTTGTTTATCGCTGCATGGAGGACGTTAAGTTTGTGTTTTCTTAATTTTCAGCTTGGCATTACAGTTACTATTGTAATGTTGTAAAGGATTAATATTCATTTTTTCCATAGTGAAAAATGTGCATACTTTCACAGAACCCTGGCGAAACCCATCTGTCTTACCTTTAGAGCATCTGCCATCGCTTACAGGGCTGTCCACCTCACGAGTCACAGAGACTTAGGGACATCTGTCCCAACAGATAGAAAATCAGGATAGGGCCATCCATTCTGTTAACGCTCCACTGAACTCTGTGTTATGTTCACCATAATTTGCTTTTGGTTGCTGCTGCATCCCGGAATATTGCTTTGCAGCAGCTCAGACAAAGTTGGCTGGTTGTAATGTGTCCCTTTTCGGCCATTCTGCAAGCAGATAATTTGATAAACCCCCAGACGTAATGGCTAAGCTGCATCCTGATAAATGTGGGTAATATGACAGGGGACAGAGGATTTCCCTAACAATTTCTGAAGAGAAATTTGGCTATTAGGATGATTTGATATTTTCCGGAGAGAGTACATTTGATCTGAGGGGAATGTATTTTGTTGCCATTCAGTGTAACACTGTATGACTTTGTAAGTTATCGGAATTGGTGCATATATTGTCTGTTTTGTTTCTAAGCTTGTATGTGACTGTGGATGTTGTATTTGGATTTGTTCAGGCAATATTTCCTTTCAAATTGTTTTTTGCAGTTTCAGATACAAAGCACATATTCCACGGGGGAAAACATAAAACAGGGTTACAAATACAAAGGGTTACAATATTTCCTGTGTTATAGTGCCATATGCTCTTTCACTTCTCCCAAGCAAGAACACTCTCCACTGCACACGTATTATTCATAATACCTTCTTATATATTCTTGAAAACATATAAAGTTAGTGAAACTGACCATGCAGTGACCCAAAAGCTCACGCAGCCATTCCTGTCTCATTTTGCTTTCTCTCAATCTTCTGAGGGTAAATGCGTCAGCTATTCCTCATATGGTAAAATATGCAATCTGTGCCTGCCAGTCTAAGAGCGAGTTTCGGGTTAATCCTCATGAATACGTGACTTTGTCTGCATGAATAAATAAAAACCTGCTCACTGGGTAATTGAGGTGCTGTGGCACTAACAAACGAGGACACAATTTGTAAATGGGATATATATATATATATATATATATATATATATATATATATATATATATCAATTTCAATATTTGTATCATAAGCTAAATTGTGATTGATGTGATTGGCTTCGAAAAAACATATGTAGAAAATGTCCAGAGTGCAATTGGGCTGGAGAAAGAGTGAAATACAGAGAGATGCAGCAGGCAGGGACAGAGTCGAGGTCACCCATGATTCCATCATGGCTGGTTGCTCTTCAGAAAGTGTTCCATTTTGTATTTAAAGTGGTCCCAATTATGGTCAATTTTGTGTTGTGTGCGTAAGGCATTCCATATGTTGATACCCTTTATAGAAAAAAGCTGTCTGTCTAAAGGAGGTTTTGTGACAGAGCACTTTGCAATTTCCCACAGCAGCGCCTCTGGTAATTGAGCCAAAAGCCCAAAAAGGTTTTAACATGTCACTAAGAATCTCAGCAGCCAGGTTATGTCAACATTTAGACAAGTGTAGTGTGCAAATTTAAAGCAATTATCAGACCTTCACAGTTATTTGGAAAATAGAGAGCATTAAGATATATGCAGAATAAAATTGGTGAATAAGTTGTAACTAATTTAAATGTGTATTAATTCAGTTTTGCTCCTGTGTGCACAATTTAACATTAGACAAAGATTTTTAACCGTGAAACGTGTATAATTTGTTCATTAATATCACTGCTGCGGTTTTAAATGATGTCTTCTGAACCAAAAACAGCACATGGACATTGTTTTGTTAATTAACTTTGATATGTATGGAGCTGTAGTGCGAAAGCTTGAGATGGTGGTCCTGCCTGACACACATATAACAGTCTCATCTGCATACATCTGGACACATGATGTGATTCGGACATACAGTATCTTGTTGTGTGAGGAAAAAACACTGGTTTCATTAGGAAAGATAGAATAGAATGGCTGTTACTGTTATGGCACATTGCTGGCTTTACATATATGTTCTGCACCACTGAAAAGCCACAAAAAATAAATTTTGAGAGTGTGAGGATGAGAATAAGATATTAAAGGGGCTGTATTCGAAATACTGAAGAAAAAAACAGTGGGCTGGGATTACCTCCACACGGCTCTCACAGACTATTCCCCAATATGTGAAATACCTACGCTTTTTCACGGCCACATGCACTAACATGCACGCACGGCCGGACCAGCTATCAAAACAAAGAACAGATAAACTCGGATTACAACACACACAGACGGAGTGTGACTTCATTCTCTGCTCAGGACGCCTTTTCCACTATATCTTTACATAGCAAATAGTTATTTGCTGCTATGTTGATCTTCTGAATATCAAAATTTATGAATATAAAATTGATAGCATTATTGTCTTCACACGTGCAGTGGCAATAGAAAGTAAAATAGATGAGTGTGACCTACCAGAATATTAGTCAGATTAATCAATATCCAGGTTAAAACATTTTTTGTAGGCCTCTTAATATATGTCTTTGTTATTTTAAGATCCTTTGCTCAATTCATTTTCACATAGATTAATAATATAATAGACTATAATGAACATAATTGCAAATTCATCACGTTTTAACCAATAAAGAACAGGTTTCCTCTGAAAGGTCAAGGCTTTAGGCCAATTGGTCTTGATAACGAATCAAAATGTAAAACTGACAAAAAAATAAAGGTCTGATTTAAAAGTTAAAATAATATTGTTTATTGTGAGTGTTCTTTTTTGCTACTATTATTGGAATATACCTTTGGTTTGGTTGCCTTAAAAGTTTTTTTTACTACAGGGATTGACAGAACAATTAGCTTCTTTAACACCAGAACACCGGTGATGTATCATTTCTTCTCTCATGGGAGACAAGCGTTATAATGGCCGACAATTTGGATAGCATTTACTGTAACAGCAAAAATACACAACTATTATGATACTTAACTCACAAGATCTGATGACGAAGAATGCCTTGGGAATGATATAATCAAACTCAGATAGGGCACCTCCAGCTTTTAGCCCGTCATTTACCACCACGGTACACTTTTCTGGTGTTCGATATCCAACCAAAGCAAGCCTTGAGAAGTGCATTGATTTCTGTGGGGTCCTCTTCACCAGTCCTACCCCTCACGCCTAGTGCTTGACCCACTTATTTTCTCATCTTTCCCTGTTTTCTCATGAGAGTTATGCCTGCACGCTGCTTTTCCCATTACAGTGTGAGTGGATGCAGGCCACGTATGATTGTATTGCATAGTCTGTCTCTCTTTGTCTCTGTCTCTGTCTCTGTCTCTCTCTCTCTCTCTCTCTCTCTCTCTCTCTCTCTCTCTCTCTCTCTCTCTCTCTCTCTCTCTCTGTCTCTCTCTCTCGCACTCATTTTCTTTCTCTCTCTGACTCACACAAAAACACACACACACACTCTGTCTACCTGAATGAGTTAGGTGATACCAGCTCAGTTTGCCAACAAATAAATCACCCGACAAATTGACATATATGCCACAAGAGAGACCGTCTTTAAAGGAGTCGTTGAACACTGCATGTACTAGAAGATTTTTAGCCACGATGGATATTGACAAATCACTGAGTTTAAACCAAACCAAGGGCCCACATGGATCCAGTAATTCCATAAAATATCACTAAGCATATGGAGCTGGAGCGCCTTAGCCACATTCAATGTTCGGAGGGGCACTTGCTGTCTATGCCTATTGAAAGTAACTTAAAACAAATCAAATATATTGCAATTTGAATGCATTCATTCAAAATATAAAATCTACATAAGCCTCCATTGGAGAAGCTAATGTTCTTGAGGTTTGAACTCTGTCTGCCTTCCCCTTGTTTGAAATGCATGCTGGGTGAACAAGGCCACCTGATGGGCAGGGATGTTATATCGTAACATCTATTCATACCTGATTGAATCTCTACATATTTTACCATTTATACAGTGTTACAAGACACTGTTGCTAAAAAGAAAATGTACATTAACAGTGATCATAAGGTGTTGGATAGCAGTAGGAGAGACAGCCTTTAGCTACAGTTCGGTGCAGACATATCAGCTGTAATTCCCTAACATTACAGTATAAGCTAAACAGTATAATCCTTGAATTATAACCCAACAGTAGGAAGCTAATGTAGCCAGTGCACTTTAATCACTCTTGTTTAAAACAGCTAAGAGAAAGGTTCACATCTGAATCAAGATTACTGATAAAACCAGGAAAGAGCTGCATGCTTTTTATAGTAAAATCTACTTTTTCAAAAAGTAAAATCTGCAATGCATTCTGATCCCGTATGAAGCGTTTGACAAATATAATGAAGAGTCCCGCAGTTTGCCCGAGGCAGCATCACGTATATTGCTCGAAGCCAAGCAGAGCCCTCTTCTATTCGTCACTGTTTTGGGATTTGGTTTGGTAGTGTGAGAAACCTAAGATCTCTATTTTTCACCTTGTTTGAGGTACATACAGGACAACTTTTGGGCATTTTTTTATGTTATTAATCATTGTAAAAACTAATTGAAAGAAGTACATTTTGTCTGGTTGAGCTAAGGGTTAAATCAAGTATGTTCCAATAACAGGGAATAGAGGGCCTTTGGGTGCCTTATTGTTGCGTTGTAATGTTTACTTTGCTAAGATTACAGGAGGATTTAAGTCCAAAATTATCAACTACATCAAATAAAAAACAGAACAAAATGTTAAACTGTAATGTTTGACAATGTACTTTATATTGTATAGAAATCTGACAAAGACAAACCATTTCATTAGCAATTAGTAATTTGACAGGTGCTCTGGGATTTCCATTGTGATACTTGCTCAGCCAGAGCGATGAGGCCAGGGGAAGGCATGCAGGCAGCAGAGTTTAAGGCAGGAGTTTAGGTTTCTTTGGAAGGCTGCATAATATTTTCTTATAGGGTTGAAAGCGGGCTTGAGGCAGGTCTGTGGAGAATCTCCCTTCCTCTCCTAGATTATCATTTTTAAACAGCTTCCTTGGGACCATCCAGAATGAGCAATATAAAAGCCAGGGTTGAAAAAAAAAATAGACCTTACCAATTTAACTATTTCTCCAATTAACTTTCTTTCATATGCTTTGCAAAATGTAATGATCACCCCCATCCAAGCAAGTATTTTGTCCAAAAAGCATTGTGAGCCTAGTATTAATAAAGTATTCTATCTCTCTATCTATCTATCTATCTATCCATCTATCCATCTATCCATCTATCAGTCTATCCATCTATCCATCTATCCGTCTGTCTGTCTGTCTGTCCCCCATCTGACACATACAGCCTCACCACATTGCTGTCATATCTATGTATTTCAAGGACTGAGCAAAACAGTCTACTGTCATCAGAATAATGCATTTCCAAGTTGATTTGTTTTTATTTAGGGAATAACATAGCAATATCATACCCAGTGCTGATGCAAAAAAGTACATTTTCATTTTCTTAAAGAATTCAAATGAACTTTAGTTTCTAAAAAGAGCCCTAGAACTGAACTCACGAGGGCACAGGGAGGACTCTTTTTTTTTTTTTAAACGAGTGTCAGCGGTCTCTCCATGGACTTCATAGCAAATATCAGACATTATTGTTTTATGCAGTTGACATCCACTGAGCAATGCATATGCAGCACGGCAAATCCTTGAGAGCAAGTTACAATTTCGTATTGAAACAGATGGTGAAATTACAATTCAGTATTATTATTGATCCTGGGTGGAAGCTGAACTACAAAGGATCCATCATGTGGAGTGGTTGCATTTTTTCAACCTACTGTGTCCAGGTCATGAGACCTGAAGCCTGATCTTATCAGCTGGAAAAGCTGAGCTTCTTCAGGTACCTCTTTCTGATTTTCCTTTCACAGCACTAGCATTTGCATTTTTCAACAGAGGCAGGATTTGAGCAAAGAATGTGATTGCTCTCTTTTACTAGTTAAATGTTTAAAGAAGATATGCAATTTGAATTGCTGCAGAGCTCATCAATATGAAATTGGACTAGTGGAGGGAAACAAAATATAAGGAGGCAGCTTCGCACTCAGTATGCCTAAATCCAAAACTCTATTTCCCACCACAGCAACACAATGGTAGACTAAGACTTTCAGGAAGAAAAGAAAGAAATCCTTAAGCTACTCTACTTTGAGGATTGTCCTTGTTATCAACAGCATAAATACTCACAATACATACATACATACATGCATGTATCAGAGCACCTGCAGGGAAACTCTGAAAAGAAAACCAAAGGCTTTTACAGGAAAAGACAGAATGAATGATTAATATATCATACATATTTAAAACACATATTCGAAGCTTAGCTATTGATCAACCGAAACCTAAATCTATTGATAATGGATTCAGTGTGTCAATCTTATTTTCACATTTACACTCAGGAGATAATGTGTTTTAATGATGAGAATAAACAGGTCTGTTAACTAGCGTAAAGCATCTATCTAGGGAAAACTTCATTGGGCTTCTGAGCTTGTTATCTGTCACTCAAAACATGATCCAATAGCATTCATAATGCTGCAAAGCCCACCCATTGTTTTCTGCCCCCAAATCCTGCTGTGCTTGAAGATGTGTCGGCAGCGGCAAATTATTAAATTGTATTTTTCATTCTCAAGGGTTGTCAGCTGCCTTGCAACGAAATAGAATTTCCCAACATAATTGTAATTACAAAAGGGAAGGTAAAAAAAGAACAGCTGATATGAATCAAATAGGGATGCTCCCAGCAAAAAGGAGGCTGAACACTTTTGACAAGTAAGGGTTCCTTCCTCTTGGGCAAGCCAGGCCCAAATTTGACTGATAATCAAGCTCTGTCCTTACACAAACCTTTCCCAACGAAAATAAATAATTTGTATGGAGAGACAGTCAGAGTTCAATAGACTTTCTGTCATCAACTCCTTCAGCTGATAAAACGCACAAGGCAAGAGGGTGAAAGCGAACCATTTGCAGAGTTGACAATTTCCATCATGGATTACTTTAGCATACCTGAGCTCTGCTTTTTCCCTGCCTTTTGCATGCCTTCTGCAAACGAAAGGGGTGATGAATCAGGCTTTATTGGCCTTCAGAATGCCAGAGAGGTCAATCTGTGTGAATGGCTGTTAAAATCTGACATAACTTGACCAGGCCCTGATAACAAGCTCGAAGCTATTCACCACCCACAGTCTCAGCTGCACATTTGTATCTTTCTCTAATATACTTTGCCCTGATAAGTTGCTTGCTGAGTTCCTGAATAACTAACTTGGCTGCTACCATAAGTTACTGTGGAAAACAAATATTTCTCCCAGCAATTGGGTTCATGATCTGGCCTGATTTGCTCCCTGACTTTTCACTGCTGCTTTCAGTGACCGAAGAACAATAGCCTCTGATCTCAGGCTCAGTCATGGTTTCCTAAACCCACTGTTAACTTCATTGGCTGTTAGCCATTGGACTGCCCTTGCCCTGAAATTTTCTTTCTAATAAAATGTAACTAAAAAAACAGAGAAAGATAATCTAATCAAATTACATAACATATTCTGTCCAGATTTCTAATACAGAGGCTGCATCAGGATGAGAAAATAATGTGTTATCTCATTGTTTCATTATTATCCGCTGCTGATGAGTTAATCTCTTTGAAGTTATTAACCTTTTATTACCAAAACCCCCAAAGCACTGCAGGCAGGCAAACTATACACACACACAAATCACAAAGTTTGGAACATAAAAATCTGAATAATGGTAACTTAATAAAAGCAATTAATCTGACCAGCAAAACATTTGATTGTTGACATTTTAGTGCAGTCTTCTTTAATATGACCAAAGGTAGCTGTGTTCTGCGCTCAGATAATCATAAAACACCCCCATGCACAGTAAATAAAAATAAAAAGATGTATTTTGCATAAATGTGTGAGACATTTGGTGTGGACAGAGTATACCCATGTATCTTTTTCACAAAAAGTACAGTTTTTTCCATCATAAAAAAAGACACAACCTCCCAATCATATTCACTGAATGACATATTTTGCATCAAAATTCTACCTATCTATTTTAATTGTCAAAAACATGGACAGCTGCTGTCCATCTTATTTTGAAACTGCACACTGAACCCGTATTTCTGTCCCCTTTCTCCAGTTACTCTTTGTTGCTTTTACACTGACCTGTTTTGCAGCAGCATCATGTTGAGAAGTTCTTGTAACTGTAAAAGCCTCCTAATCTTTATTTTTATATGTCCATCATGTTGCCTTGACAACAGACTTGGCTAATCCACAGTGCAAGGGGCACAACTGCTGGGCCGTAGAAAAGGGCAGCCTGATGCACACAAATGGTAATATCACCTGGACTTGGGTGTGTGATGTCTCTTCACTCTGATCTTCTTCCCTTTGAATATTTTATTGATGTTGTGGAGTCACATTTTCACACAGCTTCGTTTGGCTACATGCACGTGTTTGGTTTGTGTGTGCGTTTTGCCAGTGGACTTGCAATCATAGGGAATAACACAGCTCCATGATTGCACACTGCCCTTAAAAGAAATCTATTCCCAGTTGAACTCAAAACAGCCTGAAGCCTATTCTCACCAAACTCAATATTTTTCCTGTATACATTCTGCTATAGGTGGACAAGAAACATAAAAAACAGTATTAGTTGTGGCACTGAACTACAGTAGGACACCTACAGTATAATTTACTCAACCTGCCCACATACAAAGAAACTGTAGTTCATCCAATAAATAATTATTATGCGATGACGTGATTTGCTTTACCACTGACTTATTATAAGATTACATTACCACATCAAAAACTAGAAATATATATCAGATTACAACACATCAACATACAGAATTAAGCTATTAAGCATTTTTCATTACAACAGATGTGCTTTAGTGCATCCCAGGTTAAGTGCTATTTTCAACCACATGTCAGCTGGTTTGGTCTTTTTCTCTAGAATCATTTTAGATCTGACGTGCTTTTTCTTCTTGTTAAATGTCACCGACAGGTTTTGACATGAAAACTTAAGTTAGCAGTATCCAACCTGTCATACTGTATTTGTAAACAGCTTACGTTTCCTTCTCCGAGCTTAGGGGAAAGGAGGTGAAGCCTGACAGCCGACAAGGGTTTTTAACAAACATCCCCACATGCATACATAATGCCCCATTTCAAAAAAGAGAAAGTTTGCCGCTCCATTTAATACGTAATATTTCTCTGAGCGCACAGAGGATGCCTTCTGTCCACAGCTTCTATGGGCTGCATCTATACTTAGCAACCCTGAATTGTACTGTATGGCAACACAGTTTACCACTTCTCCTATCTATGCATCAAGGGAATGACTGATTTAGTGTAATGAGATTATGCCTCCTGAGGAATCCATGTGCCCATGCAGAGTCAAAGTTTCTTGGAATAATCCATCTGATGATGAATTGCCTCGAGTTTATTCTGGGATAAACTTTTGGTTCGCTGGGCAAACTTTGGACATCATGCATTGGCTACATCAGCGGCTACATGCTGTGTCCATGTTGTGTGGATATTGATTGATGTAGCTAAGTAGTGCGATTGCTGTCCTACACAGCAGCAGACAAGGCCGATAGAAATCCTGTGGATTTCTGTGGCTCAAGCAGGTTTAACTCATCAGCAGAATAGGAATCTCCTCGGTCCTCAGGGAGTTGGGCCGGGGATACATCAAGGGCAGGTGTGAGGAGACAGGTGACCCCTGAACCTTGCCTCCCACTTCCTGACCTTGGAACGAGATTTCTGTCTCCGAGCTCAGGCTTAAATCTTCCTCACTAGATCAATTTGATGATGTATTGAGGGTTAGGCAGGAAGCGTGGAGTAAGAGCTCAATATTTAAGTATAAAGAGACACATGGGACACGATGTATCTGTTAAGTCACCTTCTGTGTTTTCTACACATTTTACACATCTGCTTAATTCAGCAAAAAGAAACGTGGCATGGCATTGCACTGGGAAATGGCCCAACTTTGCAGTAAATGTGCAGTAGTCGTGATCAGTACATCCTCATATATTATTTGCTAAATGAGCCATATTCATAATTGGCCGCTTGAATCAGCTGCTTAAATTGTAAAGTTAACCCAAAATATGTGAGGAGACATGGCTACAAAGGTGCTTATTGTTAACTTAAAAATCTGATTCCGAATAATTAAAAAAAATGTCAATGCCTTTGAGAATGTAGAAATATACTGGTAGTATTCCATTAATGTTTAGTCATTTAGTCCACCAGCTGAATTAACAACTATAATATGTACATATTCATATTTAAATGTGTTTTTGCATTCCATTCCCAACCGGTTCATTTTGAAAATCTTCACTGACTGCACTATTATTCATGAAACTTTTTTTTTATGAGGAAACATAATATACTGTACAAGATCCAGCATTTTCCAGCCAGATCAGATTATTATATTGTGTGTAAACCCCACTGCACACACCCCAAATGTGCTTTCACAAACGCACACAAAGAGAAGAAATTCGGTCACATTGACTTGACAACAGTGTACGACTAAGTATTAAGGGTGGCTTGCTTGTCAAAAAGCAATCTCTGGACACAGTGATGATCCATAAGCAACAAGACATCCGTTCAGAGCCAGACAATTATTTTCCCTCTGTGAGTAAGTCTGTGACCACAGAGAGCAGAACATGAATGACTGGACACATTATGAATGAGCAAAATATGAGTGACAAATGTATATGGCCACTTCAATACATATAAAAAACATGTTTAAAAACATATACTGTAAATAGTAATTTTGTTCTGCACTATCGAAAGTTAAATAGTTTTTTAGACTGGTGTTAAGGTTTGTTCTTACATGTATAACAAAAAGTTATTTTTCCTTTTTTACGTTTTAATTTTTTTATAAAAATTCAAGAAGAAAGATGTATTATTTGCTGTAAACCTTAAATCGGTCTTTAAGATTACCCTGTCACCACAGAGAATTTTTTTTTGTAATTTTACTAATTACACAGCAATTATATTTTAGCTATTGACGTCTTTTATTGCGTGTAAACATTCTATTTTTACACAATATGTACATGGGCAGAAGTGACTTGGTGGCACGCGTGGCTAAAACATCAACCAGGTGGTGATTTGAAATATCTCACCTTTGGAAGGAGCGAAAGTAAGCAGATGGCAGGCCTTTAGGGTCCATAGCACATTGTCGACAACGAATTACAGTCCAGAGGGGAATGGGATGGCTGATAACCTCAATCCCATGGTTCCATCTGCTGAATCCTAAGCAAGGACAGTGCATGCAGGCATGCAAACCCAGACATTGACATCTTGCACAACTCATGTAGAATTGTACACAAGGTGAATGGGGAAGAATTGTTAATTGTTTTCAGGATGTGTCAGGAAGTAGCTTTCCTGGATAATATATATTTTGGTAGTGTGGAGGTGATCATGTAATGATTTAAAATGGGAAGAAATTGTCAGTCATCCTTTTGTTGCAGTTGTGTGATGTGAAGATGTTGATAAGTGCTAAATTAAATATTTGTTAAATTTAAATTATGAATAGTGTTACTATTTCCGAATCACAACAACTGAATAACAGCTCAAAATAATAGAGTGGTGATGATGTAACAAACCAAGGTAGATGGTCATTCAAAAGGATTCAACCTGGCATTTGTACCAATTTAGTACAAAGCAATCTCTTGACTGTTTCCAGGACGTCTATTCAAAGCCCCTCTGGATGGCTCTTTGGGGTGATCTAGAAAGAAAAGACTTAGAAAATAGCAAGCAAAGGCAATTGTCAGAAAACACATGCCAAGCCTGTCTTTTGTCTTGTTGAAACAAAGTGGTTCTTCATGTTCTGTACATTTACCAGGTTTCAAAATAGGCTTTCATCACAATGGCACTATCTAAATCCTATTGTGGCAGAACAAGGCAATGTTCTCTTATCAAATAGAAAATGAATAATGTTGTATCTAATTGCAGTTCCTTCACTATATTCTCCAACTGGGTTTAATCTAGCTCCATTCATGCCTGTGGTAATCACAGCATAGTCTGTTCTGGAGAATTACCGCCAAACATAATTCAGGTTATAATTACACAACAGGCATTAGCAGGAGCTTCCAAAGCCATCAATATAAACTACATAGATACAGTTAGTTGTTTTCATTGATGTCTCAATATTCTAGTGCTACAAGGAACACTGGACATTAGAGAGTCACTTCATCCAGCTCTTTAAAATTGCAACCAGTGCTGCAGCCACTCGCTGGCTCTCTACAAAACCTGCTGCCTCCACAATATTGTTCAGCCTATTTGTATATGACGGTAGGTCCCCCTTTCCTGCCACGCTTCTATGAGGCACGGGTACAGTAAGAAATCAAAGCCTCTACTGAAACAACAGCTGTTTCTACTTATGTAATGGCTGCAGGATGACTGTTCATATCCTGGGTAGTTGAAGCTGTCACAAATCATTAATCTTGGGCCTGTCTGTGGGGCCACGCTGTCAAGTTGTCTTCGGACATCTGTGGCGAGACAGAAGCAGGACACATTATTTAAGTGGGCGCTTCACACCTTCGCAATCCTACAAAATAGCTTAAAATAATCTGACCTCACGTGCAGCTCTCACTAAATACATTTGATTTATTACATATAGTTGAACTTATATATACCAAGAAAAAAATATGCAAACTGATTTTTTTTTGTTCATTTTGTGCGCACTTGACTGTTCAAGGAGGACCACAAGACAAAAAAAATCCACTTTCTGTCAAGTGTGCACTATAGAAAGCCATTGCACATTTCTTGATAGTGGGCATTTTTGTTGCTCCCCTTTGTGCAATGCCACATATGTTTTTTGGTGGATGTATTGCTAGTAACACACTGCAACAGAGAGCCCTGCAGAGGTACATTACCTCAGACCGAATGGCACATCACAGGGCTTAGCTGCAGTATTAGTGAGGTCTTAAGCAACTTTTCAATACAGCAATACATTGAAAATACACACTGAGGGAGACTACATGCCCTCTACTGGTGGATAAAAGCAAGTAATTCAGGAGAGTTTAGTTGAGACTTCCTTATGTGCTCACTTGACATAATGTGCTCAATATTACTCATTTTCTATTTTTTCTGATACAGATATCACATGTAGGTACATAGGCGTAGTAAATAAGTAATGCGTTGTGTGTCCATGACCCTCTAAGCTTTTTGCTTAATTTTGCACCATGTTGCAAGTTAATACATTAACTTTATTTGCAGGGATGATTACAGGTGTGAATGTGTTAAGTAGATTTCATTACGGCAGAGTTGAATTATAATAGGCATTTGACTTTGAATGGATATGATCAGATGGAGGCACATTGTACAAGAAATAAAGGAAACTGAGATTTATTTATTTTTTAATCTACTTATTGCTGATATTTATAAATGAGAACAAATTAATTATAAAAGCATTGAAGCGTTAAAGTGAGATGTACAGTTTAGCCCAGCTCATAATTGCTTTTTCAAAGACTAGCCTTGGAAGTAATTAGCGGTCGGAGGGAAAAACACCAACCATTCAGATAATCAGCCTGCCATTAACACTTTAGGGGCTGTATTCTGTTATCAGCTTGACCCTACTTGGAAAATACACTCTCCACGCCTGATTTGCAGACCTTACTCTTTAGACACAAAGTGATCGTAGATTGATTAGTGCAAAGGTCGCCATGTAATACTCCCAGCATATGTGTGGCCCTGGAAGTTATTGACTAAACAAAATGGATGGCGTCGTACTTTTCAGCAAGACTGTTGTTGAGCAGCCCCATGCTGAGCAGAGTAAACTAATTAGGCTGTTTCTTTTATTCTGAAACAAAATCTCCTTTTATTGCCTGACCTTTCAGAAAACTTGTGAGAGTTTCATTATGGAGAGAAACTCAACTTTATTGATCAAATTAAAAGGCAGATTGCAGGAGGGGAGAACGGGATGACGGGTGTATTCTAGTGAATATTATCACAATCATCGGGCTCCAAACCACCATGTCAACTCAGCGCCCTCTAATGTTTTTCTATTTCATTCTGAATTGGCTTTACTGGATTGGTCTGCCTTGGTTTTCAGTCCTTGGGTTGGACTGAAAACTACACATTTCTTGGGGGAAACCATACAAAGAATGTCCCCACCCTTTTGATTTTAAATATAAAGGTGACAAGGAAAGACAGCACTTCATTTGTATCAGGCACACCTTTTGGTTGTTTCCTGGCCATATGCTCTATGTTCATTTGGCAACAGGTAAAAGGTGCAAATAACTGAATAATATATGCCTGATTTCACATGCATGCCAGTGTCTTGACAGCTTTAAAGAAAAACAATACTTTGCTTTCAGTAGGAAGTCATGCAGTTTTATTTATGGTTAATTTAATTTATTTACAGTATTTCAGCTTCAATAATTTATGCACCATACATAGATCATTCTTTTCGCGAGGAGGGAAGGCAGCATCCTATTTCATTTAGTTATTTTCCCATTAAAACCTGAGAACACATCAAAGGCAGAATGATTTAATTACCAATGTGGAGAGTCTGTGTACAGCCGTCTGCATTTTGCAAATTATTCTTTGCTGAGAATAAGAGACTTATCAGGTCCATACAGACATCACTGCACACCTCAAAAGAAGTTGTGTTGACACAAGGAAGGGGAAAATACATGTCTCCCCCTGACAGAATTATCCACTTCACAGGTATTTTCAGTTTACACTTTCCAGGTTGGAAAATTAATACCCTTTCTTCTTCTGCCAGTAGAGTTTACAATTCTTTGTTGTGTGCTCTGTGAAGTGCGGACTTAAGGAGGATGAGAAGTGGAGTTAAGTGTCGTATATGGAATATCATTGTGATTTGTTCCTTATAGCATTTGAATTCTTGATAATTGTTTTTGACTGGAAAGTGTCTCTAGGAAGCTGTTTCTTAATGATTATTCCCCTCTTGCCACTTGGTTTCAGGAGTTTTCAGTCTGTTTGCTAAGATGTACAATATAGCCTGGCAAACAAAAGTGCTCTGAACATGTTTAATAGTAAAAAATGAATCATATTTCAGATGGAAATGGAAAGAAATACCATTTGGGCCATGTTAACCACTTAAAATGGTAATTGTCCCACCTTGCTCTTTAAAGACCTATATGAATCAAAGAGCAATTGAAACGAAGAGGATGGGTGCCAGACGCATTCCTTGCAGTCTCTAAGCACTGAACACATTGTTGAGATTGTTTCAGCACTGCAGATAGTTTGTTTAAAGGTCCCTTGTACATTGCAGTACAATTTTTTCAACAATCTCAATGTTGTCTTAAGGTGAGGTATGATGTCTGATTATATTTCCATAATGAATTATGAATAGAAATGACTTGGGTCACATGCTTGCAAATTAGAAAATGAGTATAATCTGCTTGTCAAAGAGATGGATGGTTAACATCCAGCCTTTCTTCAGTCTGACTTCAATATGTTGACTCCCTGAGAGCCACTGTAAATAAATAAAGTGGATGTGTGGGTTGTGAGTGGAAGAGAGATAATAAAAGAAATGCTACGAACCCTGCTGTATAGGAAAACATCACCATGATGTCTAACATAGTCTGTTTTTTTAGACTGTACCCCACTGTCTTTTCCATATAGTAAAGACCTGCAGAACTTCCCTGATCCATTGCATACTTTAATAATAAAGCAGAACACATGGAATTGTCCCCTCAAGAAGAGAATGAAATCTAGAAAAAAGAAACAGCAAGAAGAAAGTATATAAGAGAGATGATAACAAGAGATGGAGACAGACAGAGAGAGCAGAGGCAACGACCGCAGGAGGAAGATAATTATTTTATTTTATTTCTAGGGGTGACACTTCTAGCAAATTTAATATCATACCCATGTTTTGTTGCACTGCTCCTCCTCCTGCTTGACATTTCTGGTTTAGAAAGTACCTCTTACAGCTCACCATTGCCATGTTTCACATAAATTCACGTTAAGATATTTCACAGCCATTATCTTTTTTTTTGCTGCTGAAGACCAATCTTGCTAGATTATTCTGGTCATGAGCAAGCCACCACAGGTGATGGGAAGGAAGAGCAAGAGGTGAGAGCAAGACAGAATATCGTGGTGACAGAAATGTCACATTTGATACAATCACACTAATTACACACGCACACTAAATTGTTCTCCGATGCCTGTACATTGTGTTGGCTAATGCCATGCTTTGAATGACATTCTAATTCTCACATTATTTCAGGGGAGAGTGAAGAGAAAGTATCTGGTGCTTTATCATTTATTTTAATAATCATTTTAATTATAGCTTGAATCAATCATGGACGACCTTTAGTAACAAAGAGTTCGCTCGCAAAGAGAAACAATAAAGCCTTCAAAACATGGTGACAGAGGCTTTAAAGCTAGTTTGAACAATGCTACTCAAAACAAGGCTTTAACTACTCCTACAACTACTACCACTCCTATAACTGCTACTTCTCCTACAACTTCTATACAACAACTACTAATCATAATAATAATAATAATAATAATAATAATAATAATAATTTGAAAAACAGACCTAGCTAGCTTGTTTCCTCTTGTTTTCCCCACCGGATTTTAAGCTTGCACCCTGACTGTTTGTGTGTGTGTGTGTGTCTAGGGGGGTTTGGGTGAATGTCATCAATCAGCATTAACCATCAGCTCTGAGCTATTGACTGATGATTCACCACGGCAGAATCTCCTCTGACTCTAAAATGAAAGGCAGCAGCGGCAACGTGAGGCAGAGACACTCAGTTGATTGGCACCTCATTGAGTCTGGCAGGGGAGCCTTTGATTGCACTAGCTGTCAATATCACGTAATTGTTTTTCTTACATACATGGTGCCCTCTGTTTGTTACTACAGCCTCTACTATTACATGTGCCTGCATGGCAGCCATTGTGCAGAACCTATTATCATTTTGATCCGTTATTATGAAGTGCACACATTAGCTGCCAAGACAGCGATTTTATGGCTACATTTACTCTTGTGATGCTACTGTGAGCAAAACATAGTGTTTGTACGCTACCATCACCCAATATGTCATCGTAACATCAGGTCATTGAGATTCATAACCCATACTAGAAGGGTAGATTATGCTGCATATGGTTGTAAATCTGTCCTTCACAGCTACCCGAGGATGTATCAGAGTAGCCAGTTATGCCTTGAAGCTTTAATTGGGCCCCTTTTAATTATCACATCAAGTGTGATACTGGAATACATATACTGAGCACACTTCTGTCTGGACAAGGGTGAACTCAGCGTGTATTCAACTGAAGTCAGGCTGAAATTGAGTTTAAATTTCTTCTTAAATGGCACCCATAACTGCCAGAGAAACTGTTCAGGGCTGAAAGAGCAACCCTGTTCCCCACCCCAAGGTCAGCGGAGAAGACGATATTTAATTGAAATTGAAACTGTCTACCTGATAGTTTGAAATAATTAGCAATATCAGAGTGGCGAGAGGAAGAGTCTAGGATGATGAAAAATAAAGAGATAAAAATGGCTGACTGGTGGCAAGTCATCAATTCGAGTGAATTGAATGTCATTGTGATTGACTGGACATGACTTTGTGTGTAACATGAAACTCAAACAAGTAATGCAAACAAGACATGAAACTTTGCCAGAAGTTTAGAGAGGTGACTACAGTAGTCATTTCTATTTTCTTAGACAAGGCAAGTGTATCGTTGGAACTGCTTTGACCCAGGGTCTCATGCAGTGGCCACTAAACGTTCATAGAAACTAAGTTTCTTGTCTCTGCAAATACATTATGGATGCATGGTTCTGAAAAAATCATCGACCCTGTACTAGTAGCTTTCTCCTCCCACCCGTAAAACAAACTCTGCCACCTCTCATCCCCGGAAGACTTCAGATGTCACTTCTGCCGGGCCCAGCATTTCCGCACCAGTTAATAAAGGGGAAATGAATTGTATCAGTGTTGCTGTCTTTGCTCATAGTGAATAGGAAATTATCATAGAGATGGGTATAGGTGCCTTCACACACTCTGAATTACATGGAGGGCGAGGCTGTTTCTCTCCGTCACACACTCACACCTGCACACATGCATGCACACACACACAAAAACACAGTAGCTTGAAATAAACTGCAGGATGAAATTGGCTATAGTGATGTCATCCTAAGAGTGGTGGTGGTGGTGGTGGTAATGAGCCACGAAGCTCTGGCAATTTTCTCCCACAATTCTACAAACACCTGGACATGGTGACATTCAGGGCTATTTTTTATTTATTTTTTTGTGAACTTCCTGTCTCTCCATGCCTATAAATGTGATGTAACCTTGCCTCTTTGTGGGTGTTCGTCGTGTTAGAGGAGGATGAAACAACTTGTCACGGCTGGTGCGAAAGGCAGGCAAGGTAGGACCCAAATGCAGTTTAAAGAGTTTTATTAAAAGATAAGCAAAAACTTACTGGAGCAATAATCCAATACATCAGGGAAATCCACGACAGGGAATGCAGAAACAAAAACAGAACGCACAGCAAAAAGACAAGACAATCCAACAAGAGACAAGGGAAAACAGAGAGGCTAAATACACAAGGTAATGAGGGAACGAGAGGCAGGTGACACAACAGGTGGAACAAATCAAAAAAGGCGGGAAACAAACAAAGACAGGAAGAAAGCTAGACAAGACAAGGGAGACAAGACAGACTACAAAATAAAACAGGAAACCAAGCAAAACAGAGAAACAAGACTACACAATAAAACAGAACAAAATACCAAAACCCTGATACAACTGACATAAAGAGGATGGCACCCCAGGACAAACAATATATACAAGTGTCCTCAGGGCCTGACAGGCACACAAAATCAAAGAAGTGGGGTGTTAATTTCTGATAGTTAGCGCTCAAGGCTAAACAGCATAAAAGACATTGAGGTCAATGGGTTGGCAGTCTCTAGAGCAAAGTAGTTGCATGGCTATTTTCACTGTCTCCTCCTCTGTGGACTGTTGTAACCACTGGAGCATTCTCTTCATCATCACAGACAGAGCACAATCAGCGAACCTACTTTCTGCTTTTGCCCTTTTATTTTATTATAAATTTTCTTTCCTGTTGAGACTGTTTAAAAACCAAAGAGGAGCTGTTAGACTTGCCACCCAAGGAGTGAAAGCAGTGCTGAAGACACACAAAAAAAGGTTTTTAAGCCCACATAGTTTGATTGCCTTGTGATGAAAACTGCTCACAATATATTTAGATCAGATCTAAAACAATGGCAGTGAACTAAGACATACATATAATAAACAGGAAAAAGCTAATTGTTTTTTAGAAACTAGTTATGGCCAAATTTTTATTATAATCAGTAATTCAATACCATGTATGCAATTTGTCAGTGTATAAGTAGAACTGAACTGAATACAAAGTGAATCCTAATTGCATTCAGTTATAATTGCATTTTACATGATTAAAAAATACTTGAGTTATAGTATTTAATAAGATCACCACACGTCTTTATTATGTGTAGGTAATTTGTGTCAATAGCACTGTGTGATACAACTGGCTGTAACGTTAATTAATTGTGTTTGTGTAGAGGGAACAGTTTTTATGATGAGACAGCCTCATGGTTGTTTGGTCTGAGATTGAAACTGTAATGAATGATTTCCTTCCTTTTTAATACAAACAGCAGCAAAATTAGGATTTTTATATTCTGGAGTAAATTGAAGTCACTACAGCAACAGCTATGTTAAGTATCAAAAATATTTATCAATTTCAGCTTCTTCACCTATTTTGAAACATGTTCCTGTTTTATGGCATTATTCATGGACTAAACTTTACATATTTTTTGCTAAGGTTTCAGCAACTGAACCCCCCCCTCTCCCCCCACCTCCTCCCCCACACCTATGTGTCTGTCTGCTTCTGTTGCTTTCGCTGTTGGGAATGTTAGTTGACAATGCCTGCACTCAACACACCCCAAATAAAGTGCGTAGTGACAGAAACATTAACACAAGCCAGCCACTGAGTACCTCTGTGATTTTAGTGAGAGTATATCTGTCAGTTGGGCCTGGGGGAGTAAAAGGCATATATCTGAACTTTCAACAGTTGGTGTTTGGGTGGAGGATTGTGACAGTCAACATCAAAACAGTAAAAGTAAAGCTGTGATTTACTGGGGCACTTGGATATCTCACCTGGTAGAGTGTGCACCCCATGTACAAAGGCTCAGTCCTTGTCACAGCGGTAGCAGGTTCAACTTTGACCTGTGGCCCTTTGCTGCATGTCATTCCCCCTCTCTCTCCCCTTTCACATCTTCAGCTGTCCTATATAATAAAAGCCCAAAATGCCCCAAAAAATATATAAAAAAAAAAAGCTGTAATTTACTGAATGTGCCGCTTGTGTCTGCTTTCATGTTTGCCAATGATACATTATATGACTTTTCTCCTGCTTTCAAGAACATGGCGATGCGGATGAATTAAACATGTTATGCAGGAACAGGTCTTTCTCTGAAAGCCTTACCCTTTTCATGATAACCCCTTTTTAGACATTCAATGGACTTATCACAGCGTATAAATAGGACAGAATTCATTATTCAGGGGAGGTTTCAATGAAAAATTAATAGTTGTCCCCGGAGGAGTGTCTGTGGCGCTCCGGAAAAGGAAAACCTTTAAAGTGTACATGCACAGGGGGATCTGCAGAGAGTCTGCCCCTCATGTTAAAACCTTCACCGTGCTACACTACATACTGATATTGCAAATAATTTTGCTCAGCACTAATGACCGTGATCAATACCGTATATAGTCTGCATTCATGCCTAAGCTGTCCTCATAATATTTTGAAGATGGAGGAAGAAAAGGAAACAGAAAAGGGAGCACATGCGTGTCTGCTCCTGACACTGACACCTCATATAGATTACACATTTTCAGGATTGCCTAGTAGGACAAAACACGGGGACTTGAGCTGTTGACAGTTTAAGAGAGACTCTCACTTTTCTTTGACTACATTGAATGATTTCACTTCACTGTACAATAAACACACACCCTAGAAAAAAACACACAACAAAAACAGTACAGCAGGTCCTCCTCTGAGCTCTGTCATATAAGAGATTACAATTTCCACCATGCCCAGATCACTCATGCACTGAAATCCTGCCGCCGCTGGTGCTGAGTGGTTTTCAGCCTGCCAGTTATCCATTGAAAGATGGGCTTCACGATGCCTTTGTATCCACTTGCTATCTGCCTGGCCATGGAGGCAATAACAGTAATATATGGCTAAGGGAAAACAGAACTAATCATCAATGACTGCAAGATATATAGCATATGCAGTGGCACCTTGTTTATTACCCTCTTTTCTCCTCCTGCTAGATCCATCGGCTATACAGACAGGCTGCCAGAGCTTCTTCAATGTTAATTTGATTTATTCTTGTTTTCCATAATAATTGGGGGCAATGGGTCAGTGTGATGAATTTGCTCGTTACATGACACAGGATGTAGCACAGTGGTGGCTGCTGTATAGTTTGTCTCTCTCGTTTCTCCTCCATCATGTGAAGCAAAGGCCTCATTTTTATTAGCTATTATCTGAAAACATCCAGTCGTTGTATCGGGTCCCAACGCAACAGGGGTTTCTTTTTTCTTTGAGGACTGGCTTATGCTTCGAAACAGCTTTTAATTTGATTTTAAAAGGAAAGCTAAGAGTGTTATAAGTGACATTCACATTTTTTGATCAAAGTCATTTCCTAAATAATCATGATTGTTTAGATAGTATTCCTGCTGGAACAATCCAATCTCCTTGCAAATATCAAACAGCTTTGTTGGGTCCCACTTAATCAGCCTATTTTCCTTTCTTTTTTAATCTCTCTAAAATAAATTTCACTTCCTTTTCATTCTGCGCTTTTTATTTGCACTTCCCAGACCTCACAATATCTACACTATATGGAAATATTCAGACATTCATCCATGTGCAATGAATTTAAAGGTGGATTCACATTTTTTTTTAATCTTATAAATATGCATTTATGTATTGCTTCCTTGTCAGTGACAGCGCACCTACAGCATCTTCCAGCATTTGAACAAGTGCAGATGAAAAAGAGAACGCAAAGAAGAGAACGAATGGCTGCTCTTGTATGAGATTTCAAACAAAGAGTACTGGTGTGTGTGTGTATGTGTGTGTGTTCATACATGAGCATGTCTTGTGTTTCTACCCCCCTCATAGAAACTCTGTGACTCCTCCTCTGTGTGTCATTGTGGTGATGAGCGCTGATTGCAGATTGTTATGGTGTTTGCACCTCTCATCTATCTGGCCCATGCTGGGTGTTTGGCCAGGCCTGATTGTGTTGATGGTGACACCGGCAGCTTGTCCTTGGGTGGGGAGGCCCAATAGTAGTCCAGACATAATGAAGGAGATGTAATCAACCAATGTCACACACAAAAAAGTAAAGTGTCAAGAAGAAAGCTGTTTCTGTGCTCTACCTTCCCAACTGTGCTCTCTGCTGATGGAAATCACACAATTGCTGTTATTGATGTTGCGGCTTGTTTTTTTTGTAAACTTTTTATGCTGAGGCGATATGAACATTTTGAGGTGTTTTTCTCCCTTCGACAACAAAGGTGACTTCGAGATAAAGGAATTAACTTTAAATTAAGTATGTACATTGTGTAGCTGTTCTCAGTGAAGAAATGGGTACTTCAACCGACAACATACTTTTAATCAATTGTAACAAAAAGAAAGAAGCAAGCACTTGGCACTGGGTTGTTCAAGAGATCCTTTCTCTCTTTGTGCACTTTGTCCTCTCTCTGTGCTTTGTTATTTGTTTTGGTGTTCTAATCTCAGCCAAGTCAATAATATTCTTTGTTGTCTGAAATTGTGTGTCGGGAACAAAAAGGCCTTCTCCTTTTGTTGAAAGTACCTGTCTGTGACTTTTCACTCTCTCCCAGACTCCTAGATAAAGTAATCATTAGATGTTGTTTTCTGCCTGCAATTACTTTCAGTTACAATGGGTCAAACACTAGGAAAGCAAAAGGGGTCGAGAGTACACACGGCTAGATGGATTACAGACGAGGAACTGTATAGGTCCCACAAGTGCTGATAAATACGTATGTGGCTCAGAGACTCACGGTGTTCAGCGGTGTCTCAGTAAATGCATCAAAAGTAATTAGTCTAGAGTATATATGGACAACCCCGCTCCCCTCTTATCTGCATCACATTGTCTCCTTTAAAAAAGGCCATTCATTGCATCTGGCACTATTTGTCTTAAGTAAGTAAAACAAAAAAGCAGGAGCAATGGGCTTTGCCATTTCTTATATCCCACTTTGTATCGCTGCTGCACCAAATTGCTCTTGAAATTTATGTTTCAGTGGAAAAAAATCCACTACGCTATTATCATTGGTAACTCATTACCATTCATTAGCATGCAGTTCTTAGAGCATGTGATAGCTGGTGAGAATGGTTATTAAATGAAGACAGGCTATATAGAGATATTTCTATTGTTCCATTCCACATTCTATAAAACCGTGTTAATAAAATTCTACAGTAGCTGTCTGCCCCAGCACGTCTCCGTATAGATCTTAATACATGTCAGCCTCCTACAAGGCACCACTGACCTCTACGGCACAGTTGATATCTGCCTTCCAAACAGCACGCCAAGTTTTATTGGTACATTGGAATATTTACTTACTCCTCCACGCCCTTGTCAGTAGTGACAATGACAGCTCTTATTGCCTTCGCCAGGGATTATACTGTACCTCCTCCTGATAAAAGTAAAGAAAACCAAATAGCATAGAGTCTGACGTGCAGAGGAAAGTTAATTTTCAGACTCATTGCGACAGGCTTTTTCCAGAGAAGTCACAGACGTCTTCAAGCCTGCATATTCAAAAGTATAATGTATATTCAGGACTTCTAAGTATTTCTTATAATTTTCATTCATTCAGAAAGCAGACTCTCATGAGCTTTGCGATATCAGGAATAGAATCTTGAATTTAAGAGCTGTTTTGTATTTGTAATTCTGTGAAAGTGAGACATTAGTCTCTCTTTCAAACAATGATTGCCAGAGCTGTGATGAAAACAATGGCATCTTTTTTTTCAGTGCAATACCAAGGGGTTTTAATAGCACTATTATTATTAATGACCATCCTTTTGCTTATCCAGATTGTACGTTTGGAGTGGGTATAAGGCCGGCTGAAGTGATAAATTCTTGGTAATTACAAACCCAATTATTTCTACTGTGATTCTATTTGTTTGAAAGAAGCTTCCGAATTCTTGTGTTTCTGTCTTTTGGTCTCCCTCCAGACACGAGACACATGCTCATGTACAATCTGTGTCTATTTTCCTCTCACCCTCGGTCTCATCTCATCCCCTATCACACAATAACACATAATGGTTCTCTTGATGAAAAGCATGTTGTTTAAATACAGCTGAATATAAGCCTATTTGCATTGCTCTTTTCTGGCACCATTACACCTGTTTTATTTGACACTGAGAGAGGCAGCGTTGTTAGTGATAATGCTTTGGGTATTAAAAGGTTTATTTTCTTGGCAAAGTTACATTCAGGAATATGTATGAACTTGTGCACTTTTGTGAATGTTTTGTGACTAGATAAAAAATAAACTTTTGAGTTTTGCAGTGAATGTTGGCAGAAACTATGTTGCATAGTGACAGCCCATGTATTAAAACCTTAGACAAGAAAAGAAAATGAAAACCTTCAGCCCCAATTGATCATGGTAAAAAAAAATAATAATCATTTTTTACAAGATTTCAACAGTGGGGACATTACTGCTGCCATGGGCTAGATGTGGACCCTTTGTATTCATAATACAGCAAACGTGACACAAAAAAAACAAACAAAATGATTTAAATATGGCCATAAGTCTGCAACATGTGATAAAGCTTTCCTTTAATATATGTTTCAGGATTTTTTAAATGAAAAGACTTCACCAATCAACACTGTAGAATGAGTCAGAGGCGTAGTCCACCTTCCTGATGGTTGTTTGAGGAATTTAATGTCCTAGATGCATGCAATTATCCTTTTAATTAGCAATAATGAGTTTGTGCATGCTGAAATAATAAGTTGAATCGTGATATGTGTGCAGACCTTGATGTGAAGCTCATCAAGATGTAACTAGCCCTGTCAGTAAATATCATCAACTGTCATGTTAAATATCTCATGCTATTGTACTGAAACGCCGGCTAACATGCATCCTAGCTGTGTGCGTGTGTCTGCCTGTCAGAACTTGTAGTTGCATTAGTGGATTTCATAGCCATCAGAGAAAATAAGTGAGATTGAAAGCATACCAGTATAATAAAAAGGTAAAATATAATACATAAAAAATTTCAACATTCCAGAGATCTGGCTGGTAAGGTAGCACTTTAACAACCTCATGGGACTGAGCTGTGCATTGTTTATCATGGCTAAATCAAATCATTACATTACATACTCTATGCCGGAATTTTACCAATTATCTTTATATTAGTGACTGTGTACAGTAACCTCACCATTAGCATGCTGCAGCATGGGCCTGGGAATTTTAATTACTGCTTATTATTTCAGCATTACAACCTGTATTAATATCCAAAACAGAAATGGCCAAACAAACACAACAAGTGTAGCCACATATTCACCTCTGTTATAAAACATTGTAGTGGAGACACTGGTGTGTTAATTGTTTTAAAATAGAACATGGATTTGTTTTCTGGGATGGTACAGTAACAGAGGTGCACTTAAGGGACATTATTATCAATGAATCACCTGCATGCCAGCTTGTTGAAATGTTACAAACTGTGTTTAAACAGGGGCTGGATACAATAAGTTGAACATATTTACACTATAATACAACCTAATACAAAAGATGTAAACAATTTTGAGGGAAGTTTTTGTTAAGACTGACTCAGAAAGGCTTTTATTCAGCTTTTAGTGGGCTCATGTCGTAGATAGTGTACTGGACTGCATTAGAATGAAAGATGCTTATGTGATACTTGTGCTCATGTTACTTTTTACCCTGAAAAAAAGTCTGACACAGTTTTCTGGGGCCACTAAATTGGATTGGATTCCAGCCAAAGATAGCAAGCATTCAAGTTATTGTGTCCAACCCTCTTACATTTCTAAGTTAAAAGAGTTTAAGTAATCACATCATACAGAGTGTGTCCAGTCAAATTTTCAGCTGTATTTTTATTAAGTGCAGAAAAAAAAACATGTTTCTGTAATTTTTTGCATGGCATTCAGGATTCTCTTACCTCTCTCTTTCACATGTCCGATGTTTATACAAGCTGTAATATTTGACCGCACGAATGAAAGGTCAGCTGAAGGGGTGACGCAGCAGTGTTCGATCTGTGGCTGACCAAAGGATTGATGATGTTGCAAAACAAGATTACTGTAGGCTGCCACTGGCATGGACCTTGCAAATAACCATAAGATCAACTAGAAAACCTGTGACTGTGGCACTGCGGGTTGTCCACAAATTCACAACAAGACCATGGATGATAACCTTATGAAAGAGCAGTCAAATTAGCGTGCAAGCTGTTTGGAATCAGAACATGAATTGAATACCACTTAATTCCTGGAGTCAACAGCAGTCATTTAATCGGGGTAATTGCAGGTGAACTTAGTATTAGATGTTCAGTAAAGTCTGCAGAGTAACTACACAGGTATCACAGTTTTGTTTCAACCACATCCCCACTGCTCATTGAAGATGAATCATCTCAAATGAGAACAGTACAGAAGGTCTGATCCAAGCCATGCTGTCTATTACATCCAATTGTTTGCCATTATCCCCACTTGTCTGCCATTCAAATTTCCTTGAAGGGAACAAATAAGTCTCAGCATCAGGGGATCTGTGGCATCAGTGATGTGTGATTCCTCCCGAAAGCTCTGCGGGGTACAGTTGTTTCCCCTGAATACAAAAGACAGCGGCATCACAAGCACGCTGCGGCATACCTCGAGCTGACGAAAGCAGCCAGAGCTGTCAGCGACATCACTTATGCCATGCTCCCACCCTCCCAAACCCGCCACTGCCTATCCCAACTATCCCACAGGAATAGAAAATAGTACAGGCCCATATCTCTTTTGGAAAGGCTGGATGTGAAATATTGCATACAGAATTTGTAGGCACCGAAGGCTGTTGACACAGAACTGATGTGAGTTCAAGCTGTGTGAAGTCACAGAGCCACAGACTTTCCCTTTCATTTGTAAAGTATGCTATGTTAAAGACAGCTTCACCTCTGGCTGCACTGATCATTTAAAGTTAAGGAGGAGGAAAGAAATCTGGCAGGAATGCACTTTTGGATGTGTGTTTCTGTTAGGAACATTTATTTGTGTGTCAGAGTGCATGCTTGTGGAATAACAAGTTCATGATATTAGCATTACCTCATCAAAAATGACAGTACTCTGAAAAGGCATTACCCACAGCAGAAAACATTTGGAGAAGCATTGAGTCAGGGCACGGCTGAGACTTGGCTCGGCCCTATTGTGCTAACTCAGAGAATGAGAAAGCAGCATCCATTTTAGCCTTAATGAAGTTAGTGACCCTCTGAAAGGTGACACATTTACCGCCCAGGGGATTTATACACTCCTGCTCCAAGGCTCCAGTTCAATATGGAGAGGACAGATTTGACTCCACATGGGCACTCCAAATATATCCTCTCAATTAATACCAGGCGATTCATTTTCAGACACTGCCCTCATAATTAAAGTTGACGCTGTGCTATTCAATCTGCGGTCGCATGAAATAACAAAAAAATAAAAGAGTGCATTGGGGTATTATACAACAATCTAGATAGTTTTGGGAGGCCAGACTGGTATCACTAACGTGGAGTAATCAGAATATTCATTTTCATTTTGTAGAATGTCATTAAACAATAAACAAGGTGGCAAGAAGATTTGCAGATGTTCGTGAAATAGAATTACACAGAGCATGCATAACTTGTGTGAGTGAAGGAAATAGTCATCCCTGTGTACTGGGGGTCGAAAGACCGCTTCAATATATATAGCATCCTTACTTATGCAAATATAATGAATCATTTCTACATGACAGCTTGAAGCTGAGGCCTAGAGGAGTGTTGTGATGTTTGAATGAGGACCCCTCTATTCGTTGCATGGCCTAGGAAACATAACACTGCAGGCTCCTGGTTGCCTTGGTGCACACTGTTTTACATTCTAATTATCTGGCTTGACAGGCTTTATTGCTGAGGCTCAATGCTGAGGCCTCATCCCAGACTCATTCCACATGTGATGTCATTGCCGGGATAATGAGATAAGATAGTTTGAGTGCTTAGCCTTGCCCAGTCGCATCCTCATTCACTTTTTTTATTTTTTTTCCCTTTCAAGCATGCAACCGAAATGCTGCCACAATTAACCATGTACATTAATTGTACCTGAATGCTAACGATGCTCGCAGGATTCTGGGATAATGGTATTTTATCATTCCCAGGTCTCCCTGTTTGAGTTTTCTTATTTGACCAGATTTATTTGGGATTCTGGAAGATCAGAAAGGTATAAGGTGTGCCACATTGACAGTGATTAAAATAAACAATGCTTTGTTAAGATGTTGATTAAATATTTAACAGAGTAAAGTCAATCCGAGACACAAACAGCGAGACAATTTTTTCTAACTCTAATTAAGCTACAGGGAATTCCTTGCATATTGTAGGTAAACAGACAGAGTCATGGGAATACCAATGGAAATTAAATGCTCTGCTGGTGTTTTTCTCATTACAAGATGAAATGAAACATTTATCACTGACTTTCATTTCGTTAAAAGGCTGACATTTTTTGGGTCAACCACTGATAAGGCGACAACTTTCTTCTACTTACATTATGATTCATGAGTTTATGCAGTGCTTTTGCAGCACCCCGGTAAAATCCTTGCATTCTTTGTATGTTCTGACCTGTTGGAATAACAATGTTGTTTTCTTCTTTCTCTCTTCCTTTCCCTTTTTACAGCCATTGAAGTGAACCTACAGAAAGCCTTGGCTGAGGCCTCTGAGACCTGTACCCAGGAGTGTCTGATACTGGGCCACTCCGATAGCTGCTGGATGCCCCCAGCCCTGGCCCAGTTCCAGGGTCCTGGCAACAGCCCCACCTCCACCCCTATCACCACCGCCATAACCGGTACAATGCCCTCTTTTGGCTTCCAGCAGAGCTGCGCCCGGGGAGCCAAAGCTAACATGGTCAGCATGGGGGTCATGGATGGGCGCCATACCCTGGGCAGGTCTGTGCCCAAAAAAGATGAACTGGACAAAGGGATCAACCGGCCGCAGTTCTACAACACCCTGGATAGACACTGCAGTAAGAAGGAGGACCCCATCAAGGTCATCCCCCTGGCGAGCTTCTCCTCCCCCGGGCAGCAGACACCCACTGGCGGGGGCAGCAGCTCTTTCTTACATGAGCACCAGTTGTAAAAGAGTAAAAGACAGATCTTCATCGCCCTGACATACATGTGACTCGATCCATAGTTGGCTTGTTGTCAGTGACTTTATGATCAGTATGTATGCGTACGCGTGGAGGTATGCATAATTTGAATAACTTTGACCAGCTCCATTTTACTGATAAAGACATTTGAGAATAGATTCAATCATGATAATGTTGTTCAGACAAAATCACATGGGATCAGTCTGACAGCTAAAGCATTTGGAAGGAAATGTAAGGCTTAACATAGCAAGCCCATCTACATTATAATAAATAAAGGTAGTTCTATACCAAAGTAGTTCCAACACAAAAAAAAGAATTTTGCTTTCAGTTTGGTAATGTTTGCTTAGTGATAAGAAAGGGCAATGTAGGCTTTAAGCCCCTTGAGCCCAGCTTAGTGAAACTGTGTCCAAAAAGACTATTTCTCTGTGCAGAAACACTTGCAAATACAGTACTTTGTGTTGAGTGAGCTAAATTGGGCTAAATGTTAATTATGAGCTCTGAGTGGATGGTGTTTCTGTTCAAGTTCTAGTGAAGTATTGCTCTGTATAACACGCAGCACAAACTCCTTTGGTGGTGGAAGATCTTTCTTTTGTTTTGCCTGAACGTTTTTCAGAAGTCTATTTTGGTCAGGGGACTGCAGAAGGATAAAAAAAAGTCTACACAGCATAACTAGGCCAATGGTAGACAACACCGGTAATCTTTTGTATTCTACATTTTCACCGTGGACCAGCACACAAAATATAAAAGAAAATGTAAAAAATACTTACACACACATACCCAAGATGTTTTCCATATGGTGGTTGCTCCATCTCTGCCAACTCTATTAAGAAAGTGTTCACTCTTTATCTCAGCAGCTTAGCCTTGAAAGGCGCAGACAAATGCGCTTTGGAAATGTACCCTTTGTTTCTATTTCTCACATTTTGCTGCTCAGAAACACTCACACACAGTAACAAAAGCTATGGAGCCAATTATGAAATTTTCTATTCTAATTACTTTGATGTGTGATCTCAGTAGCGACCATCATTGTGGTTACGAGGTCTGGAATGGTTCTCTTGGCTAGCCAGAAACATGCTCTGCATGTGCAGAGGCAATGGAAATGTGACAAGTGCTCAGAAATAGCAGCTTAAAACACTCCCTCTCTTCCCTTCATATCATTAATAACACCTTTTGTTCTTGCTATTAATTGCTATTGTGTGTTTTAATACAACTCAGATTGGCTGCAAAGTTTCTATTATCAGTTTTTACTATATGTTAACACTGGAATAATAGACCAGGGTGCAATAATTTCTTCACCGCCCAGAGTCTAACTAAATTATTGATGGTAATGTTATTTTTGCAGTTATCGTAGGGATAGGCATTGGCAGTATTTGAAAGGACCTCCCTGCAGGCTGCCCCTTGCCATGCTTTCATCCTACATGCACTGCATCATTGCCTGTGTACATAAATTGTTCTGATGATGACAACTACTTCAGACTAACTTGCTGCTCTAACAGATTGGGTGCAGTATAAGCTATTGCTATAGCAATAAGTGACTTTGCTGATATCCATTTTTCTTTCCAGTAACATCCAAGCCAGGTGTCTACATCATCAGGTATATGATTCATGTGATTCATTTTCTTGTACCATCTTGCAAATTGGGAACAGGCCTAAATCTATAATGCAACGTGGCATTCTCGAGGGAAGGCGCGAGGCAAATTGTATTTGCATGCTCTTACCTACCACGCCTATTCTCTCTGATACTTGGGGTCAGGATTCTTATCATTATAAAGAGGATTTATCTGAGAGTCAGTGAAATGATCACTTAAAGGAATGGTATGTCAAGGACACGGAAAAGGGGCAATTCAATTTCACCTCAGGCAATTACGCAAATGAATTGAATTCAAAACAAACAACTTAAATACATTCTCCTATAAACATCCCTTGATGAAAATGTCCCAGTTTGGGAATCCAATTTCAGCTCATTTACTAATACTTCTTTTTCCTCTATCACTTTTCATCTCATTTCATTGCTATAGTACAGACATGTTTCATCAAATGGTATAAACAATACATATTTAATCAAAAGGAGCACATATGAAAGAGAACATACATCACGGTGTCACTGAAAATTGAAATTTTATCTAACAAATGCAAATCCAACACTTGTTTTTTATCCAAATGTTGCCAAAAAAGTATTTTCAGTCTCTGTTTACAATTATGTGAATAAGTAGGGCAAATAAATTCCTGGTTGGATCTTTTTTCAACAAAAATAAATCTGAAAAATAACAATTAGGTTTTTAAGAAACTTTCCCATTCATTAACAATAAGAAGTGCAGACAATATCTGCTGTTGGAGTGTTTATAAATATAACACATGAAATTGTGCCCTTCCTCATACGATGGAGGAAGAGAATATCCATGGAATATTTACAGGATAATACACTGTCACAATTTAATAAAAAATGTGATTGTTTGAATTAATGTATCCAATCACATGTGTACAGTTAGCACAATATTACCTATCTGTAACGCTCACTGTGTTTTCACTTACTCTGCCTACATAACTCCTGTGTATTGTAATGTTGCAGCAGCTACAGCACATTAATTCAAAGACAACTTCGAGGGAATAGTATAATAACTGCATGAATGTACATCTGTAGGATGTTGCTTTTGATACCGACATGACTTTTTTGTCTACTGCAGTCCGATTTTGTTTTACCATTTGCCCTTATAGAAGTAAAAGTAGTGGTGTTTTATATATTTATCTATTTCACAAACAAAGAGCATACCATATGAATGTGCATTTGTTTTTTGGGGAGGATGAGGCTCCCTGAATAAATAGAGTTGCTCTGCAACAAAGGTTTTCATCTTTCACAAAACACACGGTGAAGTAGACAAAATGTGGAGGGTGATCACAGGTTTTCACTTTGCATGATTCTGCTCTCACTGTTATTTTCTCTTTTTCTAATTCCCTCTGCCCTAAAAGCAAATATAGTATACATAAAACTAAACATTGTTTTTTTTTTTTTTCAGAATTTTTCTATTTAAAATGTGTGTCATGAATACCATGTCAACTTGTGTCATAATTTGCATGAACTGTTTGGACCTCCACAAAGCATTTTTTGACACTTGACTATATAGTTCATGCATCCATCATTGGATTCAGTGTCAGTATTGATGTTTACGGCTCTACCTGTTTGTCTGTCTTATGGAACAAAACAAATGTTACACAGTGTAAACATTCAAACTTTGTGAAGTGTGCATACCACCTATGCCTCCACGTACACACAACTATCTATACTGTCAGGTAAACTGGATTTTAAACTGTACATAGCAGTACCCCTAAGAACTAGTAATACTGATTACAAACTGGAAAGACACATACAGTAAAGACTAAAAGCTACAGGCTAAATACTGAAATTCGCTATGTTGATAAAAAGGAAAAGGGAAAACATAAGAAGTGATGAGATGACAATCTCTCTTGTAATGTAAATGGTTACATATGCATAATAATGATGAGAGTGTGTTTGAATGTGTTTATAGGTGATCTTGTGAGGGAGTGTGTGTCTCATTGCATGTATGAGTGTGTGTGTGTGTGTGTGTGTGTGTGTGTGTGTGTGTGTGTGTGTGTGTGTGTGTGTGCGCACATATGTGTGTACTGGCATGCACCTTGCCAGAATATTTTATGTACACAAATGTATCTTGTACAAAAACTGTATCAAAATATGATATAAGACTTAAGTATATGCTTGTAAATTAGTCATCAGTGAGTCAGGTAAAGTTTTGCTTTGAGAGAAGGCTTCAATGCTTGCCAGCAAATCTGTTTTGGTCAGTTAAAGCTATACAGTCTGTGTTGTCATGCTTTTGTAAGATATCCCGTTTAAATCTATGAAAAAGATGACCTTCCATATGGTGAAATGATTTTTCTTGTCATTGAATTTTACTTGAGCCATTAAATATTGAGTCAAAGTATGCATGGATCACATTTGTCCTTCACTTTACATTGTTGTTTGATTAGGTTTTTCTGAACACTGATAGATGTAACAGGAGAGCATACTGTATTCTAATTATGGCAATTACAAGCTAATGATATAAGACCAATCACATTGGACATGGTATTTCACCTTCAACCTATGACATATATGTGTATATTTATAGGAAGAGAAAAGAAGAAGAAAAATGTAACCCTTATTAAACACGGTAAAGAGCTGCAAAAAATAACAAGGAGTAGGCTCAACAATGGGTTTTACTTTCACACTTCCAACAAAGGACTGAGCAGGTTCTTTGCACGATATGTCTCTTTTAAGACAACTAATGCTTTGCATTATTTTTATATTAATATATAATATTATTATATTTTTTTAAACATAAAAAAGTAAAAAAGTAATTGACAGATGCTAACTGTTTTAAAGATGCAATACGTAATACTGACAGCTAGGGTTTAAAATAGTTACTGCTGTACAAATTGAAAATACTGGAGAGAGTCGTCCTCAGACTCGAAGTTCACGGAGGTTGCCAGGCTGAGACTGCAGCATCCACAACAATGTTGCTAGACTCTTGTCTCACACAAGGGGGTAAGCTTCTCCTCGGACCGCGAACCTCCTATGGCGCCATTTTGATGCTACAAAGCGATCACCTCCCGTTAGCATCCCATTGACTGCCATTCATTTTGATGTCACTTTGACAGAGAATAACTTTACATCTGAAGCGTTTAAAGACTCTATTTGTCCATTGTTTATTTCTAAAGAAACACGACAATGTATAAAAGGCTCCATTACCCTGTACTTCACGTTATGGCTCCGTAGCAGACGTTTTTGTAAAAATAGGCTAACGATTGTGTCATAACCACGCGACTTAGTGTCGCATAGTAGAGGAATTACCGTATAGTACAGGAGAAGCTCGCAGGCAGTTTCGTCTCACATTAGCTGTTTAAGTGTAATTACTAATGTTAACTATAATTTTAGTTAGCAATAATTAGCCTGTGCCTATGTTATCTCCTTACATATACCTACGCTCTCCGTCTCTGCAAGATTGGGAATGATTGAGATTTCTCCTGGCACAGCTACCAGAAGACTTACAACTTTCAGAAACGTTGCTCACGGCACATTTACGTCGTCTCTCTCAGTTGGAGGCTGCGCAGTAACGCTTAGCGCTCACCGGAAAAGTGCTTCTAACGGCCTTCACTGGTCTCCGTCCAGAGCAACGGGATCTGTTGGTCCATTCTTATATACAGTCTATGGTCTCACATGGCCAGACATTACTTCACAGCACAGCGGAGTAGCTAACGTTAGATGCTGGCTACATTGACAGCAGTGATGGGAATAACGGCGTTATAAATAACGGCGTTACAAACGGCGTTACTTTTTTCAGTAACGAGTAATCTAATTGATTACTCTTCCCATCTTAATAACGCCGTTACCATTACTGCCAAACAATGCAGCGCGTTACTATATTTGAAGCTGTTTTTGGTGGGCAGTGCACGATGCAAGCGCATACATGCTGACGATTGGCTGAGGTTGAGTAAAATGTCATTGTAAGCCAATCAGAGGTAGAGTTGGGTGGGTGTTCGAAAGCACGCATAGTCGGACACACAAGAACAACACAAGCGAGTCAGTCAACGAGAGAGAGAGACAGGTATGGCGTTATGAAATCAAGGAGAGGGTTAACTTTTCCTGCTACAGATTTTCCACCGTGGTCAGAAAGAACAGGGGAGACACTTTGTTTCTCTCACTATATGACTCTAGAGTCGGTACTCAATCCGAAGCTAATTGCCGTCGCTCTCTCACTTTCTCCCTTGCTCTATCACCCACTCCCCACACACACACACACACACACACACACACACACATGCCGGCTCGACGCACACACCAGCGCACAAGTATAAACATCAGGCCACTTACGTTATTTGCACTACAAAGAGTGTATATATTTGTTATTTATTTTTGGTATAGTGTTAACAAGCGTAATTTAATTTTGCTCAGTTGTGGCCTTTTGAGGTGTTGTGTTATTTGTATTGATTCACTATATAAACATAATATCTACATACATGGCATTTGATTGGTCTTACTTTGTCCCACAGCAACATTAAAATAGTTTAGATTTGTGTACATTGTTTCTGTTAATAATGTATTGTATTAAGTGTCCATTTCATTATAATATTCAGATTTATCATAAATAATTGAGCATGCACATGTATTTTAAGTTCCATTAAAGAGGGGTTGAGGTGAGGTCACATTTGAGCATTTAAAAATGTACTTGAAAGTAACTCAATAGTTACTTTCTGAAGTAACTAGTTACTTTAATAATTTGTAACTGAATAACTAATTTAGTTACTTTTTGGAAGAAGTAACTAGTAACTGTAACTAATTACTTTTTAAAAGTAACTTGCCCAACACTGATTGACAGTCATAAAAGCTAGAGCCTGGATCGGGCTGAATTTTTCCGTCCGAACCCGGCCCGAGCCCGACAGAGCCGTGACCAAACCCTGGCCCGAGCCCAACAGGCATTGTGATATTTATGTCCGAGCCCGAACCGAGCCCGACACAGTTAAAATCTCGTTTTTTTTTCTCATACTAATGACACATGTACATTTGTTTGTGTGGAAAGCCCACTTTTATTAAGCAACTGGAAGGCATTCGGAAATGTCAACAGATGAGCGCATCAGCGCACACGGGGGAACAAGCGCACGTTAATAAGCTGTTTAATTTAAAATGTTCAATGTGTTAACCTTTCCTGCTTGCTTCGATTCCGACCGTGATCAGAAAACCAGGAGAGACTCGTTACCTCCAGGGCTGGGTTAAAATCCCGTTTCTGGTGAGCAGATGAATGAACTTGGCTTTCAGTCTGGGGTTTATCTCGGACACCGCACACACTGTGTACAAAACTACCACCAACTCTGCTCTGGTCGCATCTACACGTCTGCTTTCTCTTTCTCTATCTCTCTTCTGCCCACTTTATACACACACTGAGCTCTCTTAAAGGAGCCGCACCATTTTACAACAAATGCCTTATCGCGCTGATGTGACCGAGCCCGACCCGAACCCGACCCGACCCAACAGGTCCCGTCGGGACCCGACGGGACCTGTTGGGCTCGGGTCGGGTATCCATGCCTTAATAAAAGCCTGTGCTCACGCGGAGCTCCGCTAAAAACACAACAACTTCGCTGTCCTCTCCACCCGACAGACAGACACACTTCCTAGGCTTAGCATTATGGTAGGAACCACTAAAAACACAACAACCTCGCCGTCCTCTCCACTCGACGGACAGACACACTTCCTCGGCTTAGAAATATGCTGAGAACCGCTAAAAATAATACTACCTTGCTGTCCAGGAAGTAAATTTCCCATTTATTTCTCCCAATGACATCTGGAAAAATCTATATATAGAGAGTTTTAGACTATGCCTTAGGCTAACCAGACGTGACATGACTCATAAGCATACAACATATCATTTTGAGTGAAAAAAACGAACAGAAAATCCCAAAAAAGTCAAAGGTACAAGACTGTGTACATATTTTCATTATCGAGCGAAGGAACTACTTATCCCATAAACCACTACGCACCACTGAATAAAGGAAGCTAACGTTAGTTTAGCTAACTGCTAATTCGGCTAACCGCTAGCTGAGACAGCATGTAATAACTTTAAAAGACCGTCAAAATAAAACCTGAAAATAACCGTTAAAATAACAGCTGTTACGTCAGCTGTAGCCTGCTTTTCCCAGTGTTTAGTTTGAGTTAACGTTATTTTAGACTGAATCAAGCTGTCAGCTAGCGGTTAGCTGAATTAGCAGTTAGCTAAACTAACGTTAGCTTCCTGGTGGAGGCTAACGGCAGAAACATGGAACAGATCGTGATTTGTGCAGTGTCGTAAATCCTCGTAAAACAGGATTATCATCTTGCGCCTGCGCATGACGGATCGTGCAGCCAGCACAGATCGGATACAGTGTTGCCAGATCTTGCGAGACAAATAAGCAACCAGGCCTGTGAAAACAAGCCCAAAACAAGCGACTTTTTCTAAGGAGCCCCCCTAGGTTCCAGGAAGAGAAAAATAAATAAACTGTGTGCACGGTTTTACAATCCGTGGGGACGGATTTTAAACTGTGGGTACAGATTGTCAATTTACATCCATGTGGACAGATTGGTAAACTGTGCGCAGTTTTGCAAAACTGTACACACGGTAGTTTATTTATTTTTCTCCCCCCTGAGCTTCAGGACAATGATCACAAGAGTTAATTAAACCACCTTTTAACATTATTTAACATTAGAAAACTGATGGGATATCAAATATAGACTGATGTACCAAGTACATTATATACACAGTAAACCTCTGATAGCCTAATTAAAATTTGCACACACAAATAAATATCATCCTGAACTCACAAATTCGTTATTTATTATTGCAAGATCCCATTTTTAAATAACTATAACCCAGAAACAGGAGAAATTATTAACAATCTTAGTGTGCAGCAATAAAGTGGCTCATGCTCTGATAAACAAATGAGTGAGTTAGAAAAGACTTAAATAAACTAAACTGATTTAAAAACAATTCCAGTCAAAACCATTTAAACAGGTGAGGATGAGGCTTGGTCTAAATCATTTTTCTTAAGACTCTTAACACTTTAGCCTCATATATATGAAGAATAACACCACCATTATCTTTCTCATCACTCACTGACATTTTCCTAAACAGAAAAAACCGATTGCCGAAATTGCATTGTATTTTTACTTCCGGAACCAACTGTTAGAAACATGACGTTTTTTTTAGGTTGGGTAGAATCTATCTCGACGATTTGGCAAATTTTTCATGGGTGCAACCCACATACTCAGCGCTGCTGCTCATCCCACAAATGCATGTTCCTTAAAAATGGGGCACCATTTGAAAGGGAACTAAACAGGGTTTCCAACAGTATAAGATTTATTGCCAAAAAGCATTGTTACCACAGAGAAATAATCTACCAAACACAAATTTACTTTAAACTTACTTTTTGTACTAAGTTTACTATACTATGACATTTTTATTACTTTTTTCGACATACTATACTATCACTTTTTTATCACTTTTTTCGACATAATGTACCATTGTTTTTGACATACTATACAATGACTTTTTATCACTTTTGTTTGGGTTGGGTCATGACGTTTTTTCGACATACAGTATGACTTTTTTCAATACACTACACTACAATTTTTTGTACTATTAACATTCTATAATATGACTTTTTCGACATACGACTTTTTATCACTTTTTTCAACATACTATACCATGACTTTTTCCGTCATACTATACTATGACTTTTTTAATACTATTTTCTTTTTTATCACTTTTTTCGACATAATGTACCATTTTTTTGACATACTATATTATGACTTTTTTATTTTGTCGGGTTGGCCCTCTTCATGATGTTTTTTCGACATATGACTTTTTTCAACACACTACACTACAATTTTCATTCTAAAAAAAAAAATTCTATAAAATGACTTTTTTTGACATACTGTACTACGACTTTTTATCACTTTTGTCGACATACTATACTGTGACTTTTTTATCACTTTTTTCGACATACTATACTATTACTTTTTTATTACTTTTTTCAACATACTATACTATGACTTTTTTATCACTTTTTTCGACATAATATACTATGACTTTTTATCACTTTTTTCGACATACTATACAATTTTCTTTCGACATACTATACTATGTATACTATACTAAACTATGACTTTTTTGACATATACTATGACTTTTTTCAACATACTATACTATGACTCTTTTATCACTTTTTTCGACATACTGTACCATCTATTTGACATACTATACTATGACTTTTTTATTACTTTTGTTTGGGTTGGCCATTTCATGACGGTTTGTCGACTTATGACTTTGGTCAACACTATACTACAATTTTTTTTAACATTCTATAACATGACTTTTTTCGACATACTGTACTACGACTTTTTATGACTTTTGTTGATATACTATACTATGACTTTTTTCGACATACTATACTATGTTTTTTTTATCCCTTTTTTTAAACATACTATACTACAACTTTTTTATCCCTTTTTTGAACATGCTGTACTTTGACTTTTTTATCCCTTTTTTCAACATACTATACTATGACTTTTTCATCACTTTTTTGGACATACTATAGTATGATTTTTTTGGACAAACTATACTATGACTTTTTTGACCCCCGCGACCCGATACCGGATAAGCGGACGAAGATGGATGGATGGATACTATGACTTTTTATCACTTTTTTCAACTTACTATACAATGACTTTTTTCAACAGACTATACTATGACTTTTTTGACCCCCGCGACCCGATACCGGATAAGCGGACGAAGATGGATGGATGGATACTATGACTTTAACACTTTTTTCAACATACTATACCACAATTTTTCAACATACTATACTATCACTTTTTTATCACTTTTTTCGACATAATGTACCATTTTTTTGACATACTATATTATGACTTTTTTATTTTGTCGGGTTGGCCCTTTTGTTGTGTTCAGGGGGAAATAGGTGGACCCAAATGCAGAGGCAAGGCAAGCAGGCAGGCAGGCAGGGGAAGGATTGAGCTCAAGGGTTTATTTAAACACAAAAAATAAGGCAGACAAAAACAACAAAAGGAATCCAAAGGAAACAGGCAAAAACTAAAGTCCAAAAATAAAGAAAACACAAGGAACAAACGTGCAGCAAACTAATGGGAACAAAGGGAAGAATCCAAACCTGGAACACTTGATGCAACACACTGGCCACAGACAAAAACTGACTGGAAAGAACACAAACACATACAATGATCTGACACTGGACAGAGACTAAATACACAGAGTAACGAGGAAACACAAGACAGGTGACACAAGGCTGGGAAACAGGTGAAACACATTAGGGCAATCACAAGGGCGGGAAAACAGAGAGTAAAACTAGACAAGACAAGACAGAGAACAGACTATCAAAATAAAACAGGAAACAGAAAATAAAACAAGACAAGACTGAAAATCACACAAACAGAAAGAAACAAGACATTACAGAAAACCAGGCTACAAAAATGACAGGAAAATAGACTACAATAAGACAAGACACAACACCAAAACCATAACACCAAATCATGATGTTTTTTCGACATATGACTTTTTTCAACACACTACACTACAATTTTTTTAACATTCTATAAAATCACTTTTTTCGACATACTGTACTACGACTTTTTATCACTTTTGTCGACATACTATACTATGACTTTTTTATCACTTTTTTCGACATACTATACTATTACTTTTTTATTACTTTTTTCAACATACTATACTATGACTTTTTTATCACTTTTTTCAACATAATATATTATGACTTTTTTATCACTTTTTTCGACATACTATACAATTTTCTTTCGACATACTATACTATGTATACTATACTAAACTATGACTTTTTTCAACATACTATACTATGACTCTTTTATCACTTTTTTTGACATACTGTACCATCTATTTGACATACTATACTTTGACTTTTTTATTACTTTTGTTTGGGTTGGCCCTTTTCATGACGGTTTGTCGACGTATGACTTTTGTCAACACACTATACTACAATTTTTTTTAATATTCTATAATATGACTTTTTTCGACATCCAGTATGACTTTTTTCAATACACTGTACTACAATTTTTTAACATTCTATAACATGACTTTTTTCGACATACTGTACTATGACTTTTTATGACTTTTGTCGATATACTATACTATGACTTTTTTATCACTTTTTTCGACATACTATACTATGTTTTTTTTATCCCTTTTTTCAAAATACTATACTATGACTTTTTCATCACTTTTTTGGACATACTATAGTATGATTTTTTTGGACAAACTATACTATGACTTTTTATCACTTTTTTCAACTTACTATACAATGACTTTTTTCAACAGACTATACTATGACTTTTTAATCACTTTTTTGACATAATATACTATGACTTTTTTATCACTTTTTTTCGACATACTATACTATGACTTTTTTCGACATACTATACTATGACTTTTTTTGACAAGCTATACTATGACGTTTTATCACTTTTTTCGACTTACTATACAATGACTTTTTTCAACACACTATACTATGACGTTTTTATCACTTTTTTCGACTTATTATACAATGACTTCTTTTGACAGACTATACTGACTTTTTTCGACATACTATACTATGACTTTTTTCGACATATACTATGACTTTTTTCAACATACTATACTATGACTTTTTTATCACTTTTTACAACATACTGTACCATTTCTTGACATACTATACTATGACTTTTTTATTTTGTTTGGTTTCATGACGTTTTTTCAACATATTACTTTTTTCAACACTATACTACAATTTTTTTAACATTCTATGATATGATTTTTTTTTACATACTATACTATGATTTTTGTATCCCTTTTTTCAACATACTATACTACAACTTTTTTATCACTTTTTTTCGACATACTATAGTATGACTTTTTTTGACTTACTATACTATGACTTTTTTATGACTTTTTTCAACACACTTAGGCCACGTCCACATGTACCAAAACAATCTTTTTTTTCCCCCGTCTTCCCTGGAACCGTTTAAAAGAAAATGTGCGTCCAAACGGATCCATTTGTAAAAGACTCAACACGCTACTTCATGGTCCAGGCCTATAGGTGCCGCTGTTTCTGTTACAGAAATTCACCGAAAACGGAGAAGAAGAGCATAGTCTTCAGTCACTCCCGACTATGATTCCCGATCATAACATGCTAGACTATAATAACTTTCACCACTGCTCATTTTATAAAGGCTGCCGCAAGAAAACGTGTCTCTTTTTACATTGTATAATGTGCTGTTGGATTGCTTTTTATTTAGCAATTCTGTCTGCCATCGTACATGATTACAGCGCGCTAGCTAGCAGAGCTAACGTTAGCATGCTAACACTGCTAGCTAACATCGGCAGTCAAACAAACATCAATGATCCAATGTCTTTTTGATAATCTACACGTTTTTCTTGCGGTAGCCTTTCTACAATAAACCGTGCTAAAAGTTACTATAATCCATTCAAGGAGTTGACAAGCAAACAGATTAGCTAGCTAGTTGATAAGTTGTCTACTTCAACTTTATAAACAGCTAACCATAGCAGCTATTGTTAACGTTACGTCCCTGCTGGAGCGTCTCAGTTACTTTAGCGATCAGTTACTTTAGCGATCAGTTACTTTAGCGATGTTTAACGTTAGCTACATAACGTTAGAGGTCGAGGGGCATGACGATGACATCTGCACTCTGTGTATGAAAGGCGCTATACAAATAAAGCTTATTATTATTATTATTATTATTATTATTATTATTATTATTATTATTATTATTATTATTTTTATTATTATTATTATTATTATCATCAATACGCACGTATGCGGTTTCGCCGTCCAAACGAAGCTAAAAGGGAGCCGTTTTCGAATTTTTTCACCCTGGGACCAGGTTTCAAAAAAGTGCGTTTTCAGGCAGAATTCATTTGGACGATTGGCCCAAACGATGCAAAACATGTGCGTTTGCATCAAAAAGCGTCTTTGTGTGGATGGCCCCTTATACTATGCTTATAAGATTTTTCTCAACACACTATACTAAACCTTTTATGACTTTTTTCGACACACTATACTGACTTTTTATGACTTTTTTCGACATACTGTACTATGACTTTTTTCAAAAAACTGTACTATGCCTTTTTTCATTATACTATACTATGACTTTTTAATGACTTTTTTCGACATGTTATTCTATGACTTTTTAACACTTTTTTAAAAAACTATACCGTATATACCCGAATATAAGACAAGGTTTTTGTCCTAAAAATAGCCTGAAAAATGGGGGGTCGTCTTATATTCGCGATATAGACAAAATCACGGGGGGGAAGGTAGAAAGCAGGGGGAAACAGTAGAGGGCGCCAACACGATAGGCTATGTACCGGTAATTACAGGTAGTGACAGTGTTATGAATTAAATAAACAGTAAAGTGCCACCATGGAGAGGTCAAGAGATTATCTTGAGAAAAGCGCTTCAAAAGTTGGTCAAATAAACCAACACGTTCGAAACAGTTATGACGCCAACTTTAAACTTATGGTCGTGAATGAGGCGGAATCATCTAATAATTGCAAAGCTGCCAAAAAATTTGGAGTCACAGAATGCAACGTTCAGAGGTGGCGAGCACAAAAAGAACGACTAAAAAATACCAACAGCCAAAGGAAAGCTTTCCGTGGACCTCAAAGTGGCAAGTTTGCAGAACTTGATGATAGAATCTATGAATATGTGATAGAAAAACGTCGGGATGCGATGCCAATCACAAGAGAAATCATTCAGCTGAGGGCTCTGGAGTTAGCCAAGGAGCTGAACATACCGACAAATTAATTCAAAGCTAGCACTGGGTGGTGTACATGCAAAGGGCTGACACTGCGTCGTAGAACAAGTCTGGCCCAGCGCCTGCCCTCAGACTTCGAGGAGAAGTTGCTGTCTTTTCAGCGATATGTACTTAAACTGAGGAAAACTCACTCATACCCCCTGGATCAGATAGGGAATGCTGACCAAACACCAGTGTTTTTTGACATGCCAACATCTGTCAATGTTGCCAAGAAAGGGGACAAATCAGTTATTGTGCGATCTACTGGAAATGAAAAAAACCGAATCACTGTAATGCTGGCGTGTCTCGCTGATGGGACCAAACTACCCCCGTATGTGATTTTGAAACGCAAGACTATGCCGAAGGAGACGATGCCAGCTGGCATTATCGTACGTGCCCAGGAAAAGGGCTGGATGGACACTGACCTGGTAGTGGACTGGCTCAAGGTAGTGTGGGGCAGGCGCTGTGGTGCGCTTCATAAGAAAAGAAATATGCTCGTTTTGGATGCATTCCGCGGACACTTGATGGAGCCCGTCAAAACTCAGTTGCGGAAAATGAACGGCGATCTAGTGATCATACCGGGTGGGATGACAAGCCAGCTACAGGTATTGGATGTAGTCGTCAACAAGTCATTCAAGGATAATCTGTGCAAGAGGTACACTGAGTGGCTCCTGTCAGGCGATCACTCACTGACGCCTACTGGAAAACTTCAGAAGCCAGCAGTGCATCTGCTCTGTACTTGGATCCTCCAAGCATAGGATGCCATAAGCCAGGAGAGCATCATTCATGGATTTAAGAAATGCTGCATATCAAATGCCCTTGATGGGAGCGAGGATGACATTCTGTGGGAGGGGCTCGTGGAGCATCATGATAGTGATGACAGTGAGAGTGAGCATAGCGAGGCAGGGGATCTCTGTGAGGAATAGGCCTAGTTTAATGTGCAGCATAAAGGCCCATTTGCACTGCTGTTCTTCTTGCAACCCCACAGTTTGGTTTGTTTCAAGACTTTAATGTCAGATGTGTTTGATTAAAAGCAGATGGTTATTTTCTATCTATCTTCACAGTACCACAATTACATACATACATAGGCCTACGTAATTATTGCATTTTTGTGAAAAGGTTATTAATTTTTGTCACTCATTCATTAATTTCTGAACTCATTGACATGAGTGCACTTTATTTTGTGACAAATTAATCCAAATATTTAATGAATGGTGTTAAAATGTTTTTTCCAATGAATTATCACTAGAATTTTCCAATAAAATTATTTTCTGTTGAAAACCAGATTTTTTTCCACAAAAATCTCTTTTTTTCCCAAAAATAAGTCTGGAAAATGGGGGGGTCGTCTTATATTCAGGATCGTCTTATATTCGGGTATATACGGTACTATGACTTTTTATCACTTTTTTCGACAGACTATACCAGGGGTGGCCAACCAGTTAGGTATAAAGAGCCACAAAATAAAACGCACCATAGCAAAAAGCCATACAACACATGCACGTCCACACTACAACAGCAACAGTGTCTTCCAGATCTGATGACAGTCATAATACATAGCAGTTTTCATAGTTTTTTTTCTCACTTAGATTGACTCAGTGGGAAACCTGACAGTCTTTGTTATCCACAATCCTTTTCAGGTCTTGCTTGAACTCGGTTGTGGCCAGTCGAAGCAACTCTCTCACTCATTTGTCACTAAAGGGGCTTTCAAACAATCGGATTCTGCAGTGAAAGGGTTAACGAGGAAGGTGATCTGTGGCCGCTGTTTTTCCTCAGGTTGCAGAATCTGTCCTCAAAACGCATTATTTTCCATTTTAAAATAATTGGCAAATGTATTGGCAGTATTGGCAGATGCATTCAAATGTGTTTTTTACTTATCTGAAATACTGTATGTTTCAGAAAAGAAAACAATCAACCAATGACACAGCCCCCAGCCACACAGTAAGAGCCTCACAGGAGCAGGTAAAGAGCCGCATACGGCTCAAGAGCCACAGGTTCGCCACCCCTGGACTATACTATGGTTGTTTTATCACTTTTTTTGACATACTATACTATGACTTTTTTCCTCATACTATACTATGACTTTTTTATCACTTTTTTTCGACATACTATACTATGACTATTTTATCACTTGTTTTGACATACTATACTATGACTTTTTTATCACTTTTTTCGTCATACTATACTATGACTTTTTTCGACATACTATACTATGACTTTGTTATCACTTTTTTTGACATACTATACTATGACTTTTTTCAACATACTATACTATGACTATTTTATCACTTGTTTTGACATACTATACTATGACTTTTTTATCACTTTTTTCGAAATACTATACTATGACTTTGTTATCACTTTTATCGACATACTATACTATGACTTTCTTATCACTTTTTTCAACATACTATACTATGACTATTTTATCACTTGTTTTGACATACTATACTATGACTTTTTTATCACTTTTTTCGAAATACTATACTATGACTTTGTTATCACTTTTTTCCGACATACTATACTATGACTTTATCACTTTTTTCGACATACTATACTATGACTATTTCATCACTTGTTTTGACATACGAATGATTGATGATGTTTTAAAAATATACTATACTATGATTTTTTAACATTCTATACTATGATTTTTTTTTCAACATTCCATACTATGACTGTTTTCAACATATTTTTATTGGTTGCACAGTGGCTCTGTTTAGCCAGTATTCGCTGCAGACTCTGATCCAGGTTTGATTCCCAGTTTGGGATGACTCTTTTTATGACCTTTTTTTCGACATACAATACTATGACTTTCATTAATTACTTTTTTCGACATACCATACTATGACTTTTTAATGTTTTTTTGACATACTATACTATGACTTTGTTAACACTTTTATTTGCCATACTATACCATGACTTTTTTATCACTTTCTTCGACATATTATGTGATGACTTTTTTGACATACTATACTATGATTTTTTTGTTTTGATATACATACCATGATTTTTTTAAATTGAAATTTTATTTTATTTATAGTGTCAAATCACAACAGGAGTTATCTCAGGCACCTTACAGATAAAGTAGGTCTAGACCACACTATAATTTACAAAGACCAAACAATTTCCCACGAGCAAGCATTTGGTGCGACAGTGGCGAGGAAAAACCTTTGTACAGGCAGAAACCTCGGACAGACCCGCTCTTGGTGGGCAGCCATCTGACGCTGCTGGTTTGGACACAGAGAAACTGATAGAGATATACAGAAATACAGAGACACAGATCCAGATATACAGATATGGAGAAATGTGATTCATAATAAATATAGCAGTTGGTATGATGAACAGTGGCAATTATAATACCAATAAAAATAATAGAACTATGACTAGAATTATTAGTATTAGCAGTGCATGGCGTAGCAGGGCGTCGAGCACGACCATGGCGGTAGCTGCAACTACGTTTTAGGTGTCAACCCAATCCAGAGTGCAGCAGGGCGTCGAGCAGGACCACGACAGCAGCTGCAACCAGGATCCAGGTGCCACCCCAATCCAAGGAAAACTGTGAGGCGAGAAAACATAAGGACTCCATGAATGTGCACAGATGGAAAGAGAGAGGAGAGAGGAGCTCAGTGTGTCAAAGGAAGTCCCCCGGCAGTCTAAAACTATAGCAGCATAACCAAGAGCTGGTCCAAGGCAAACTGCCAGCCTACAAAGGGTTGGTAGTTAAATCTGACAACTATGAAGAGAAGCAGCAATAGGGAAGAGGTTGCCGCGACTGTAGCTACACACGAACAGGCGCTGCCACTGCTCACTCCCTAACTATAAGCTTTATCAAAGAGTTTTAAGCTTACTCTTAATTTTAACATTCGATACTGGCAATTTTTTCGACATATAACTTTTTTTTATAACTTTTTTCGACATGCTATACTATGAATTTGTTATCTCTTTCTTCAACATACTATACTATGACTTTTTTAACATTCTATTCTGTGACTTTTTTCGACATACTATAGTTTGACTTTTTTATCACTTTTTTCGACATACTATACCACCACATTTTTTATGCTTTTTCGAGATACTATACTATGACTTTTTTATCACTGTTTTCGACATATACTTTGACTTTTTTCGACATACCATACTATGACTATTTTTGACAAAATATGCTATGACTTTTGTTTTTTGATATAGTACACTATGACTTTTTTTCCATATACCATACATACTATGACTTTTTAATTGCTTTTTTCAACACACTATACTATGACTTTTTTTATCACTTTTTTCAACATATACTTTGACTTTTTTTGACATACCATGCTATGATTATTTTTGATATACTATGCTATGACTTTTTTTTATATAGTATATTATGACTTTTTTATGACTTTTTTGACATTCTATACCATGACTTTTTATCACTTTATTTGACATACTATACTATGACTTTGTTATCACTTTATTCAACATACTATACTATGATCTTTTTCAATATGAATTCCTACTAATTTAAACCATTCCCACTTTTCCAACTATTCTCACTACTTCACCTTCTTCTTACACAAATGTGCCCGCAATCCAGTTTAGCCTTAGCAATTTAGCTTTTCAGCATTCACAAGCATTTTCTGTAGGAAATGCATTTTCTAGTTAGTCATAAAATCCACTGTTAATATCAATTCCATCACTACTTTCCATTCCACACAATGTGCATGGCATCTATTTTTCCTAAGTTAATCGCAGACAGGTATTCTTTATACAATCCATGGTATCAATAACACCCTAAATTGGTGCTCTGGATTTTAGTGTGCTCTGTGTTTTCACCCTGACAACTCAGTAATGTTTTAAACATTGTAGCAGTTATCATGAAATTAGAATGAAACTCAAACTGCTGATTTTTCATTCATAGAGTAAGCCAAATTCTTCCATTTTATGTCAATAAACCTCAAATGTATGTGGTGAAAAGAATTTAAAATGTAGCTTGTGGCACCTTTAGAGTCTAAAGGGCACTTGGATGGTTTCTGTTTAGGAAAGACAGAGCACTCATCGATCAATTCCTACTTTTTTGATTTGGTCAAACAATACAAATCAATGAGCTTCCCGTCACAAGGTTGCTCCTCTACTCATTAGACTGTCCAGCCATTATCATAAAAGCGTACGCCATAGACTCTAGGAAGTAGCCTATAAATTTCAGAGGAAAATCAATACAATACAATAAACCGTAATTTCAGCTTTTTGGATGCTGTCTTCTCCACCTGTGGCCATTTGGCCTCATATACATTATAGATACAGAAAGCTTTGTACTGTACATGTCATTTTAGTTGTTGTTTTTTTTACATTTTTGGACCATTGTCTGTTATACACCTGTACTGTGTATCTATTCATTCATGTAACCCACCCATCCATCACCCATGTGTCCATCCATCCATCCATGAGCTTTAATGCCTCAAAGGCAAACTCTGCAATAGTTTTGACAATGCCCCTGGGCAGTGTGTCCTACCTGAGGCCCTTCTTCCTAGATGTTTATCCACTGTTCTCTTATGAATACATACAAGCCCTCACAGAGGAAACCTCAAGCTTACAGTATGGTGCAGGGGTTGATGTTCACCACAACAAGACATGACAGGCTATCTCGGCACTGACTCCTAACTCGTGCGACACAAAGAGCCATGTCATGTACCTTGTAACGCGCCAAAGGTTTGCTGGACTGTGTCATCTTGCCACATCTTCAGCATATGTTCAGTCCCCAATCTCCTTAAGAGAGCCGGCTGTGACCATCACCATTACTTTTCCATGGTAATTGGCTAATAATGAGACAGTGACAGTGCAGAGGATGTCCACACTGTCAAAACACATGCATACCCAACCTCACTAATCTGCATTTCCAGTAATTACTGCATATTTGAACAGATAGGACTTCGTGATCCTAACAGCGCTCTCAGTTTCTTTTTTCTTTTCTTGCCCCCCCCCCACACACACACACACCCTCCATCCCCATGTGCTAACAAGCCAACTTATTGTTAGCCTACTTAGTTCTCAAGGTGTCATCTGTTGAAGTGTCAGGAGAACATATAGAGATTGTCAAACAGTACACTCATTTCAAATTGTAATTAAACTGGCCATCAGGTACCCTGAGGTTGTTTAGTCAACAGCAGGGTACTAATTACTATAAGATGACCTTTGGAATAATATGTAGTGAATTATTCATAGTTGAGAAAATTGCTTCGGAGACATGCCAACGACATCCAAGGGACGGCTGAGTGTACACACACAGAAAATTCTACTCAAAGATTTCAGCCTGGCCATGAAAATGAGGTCAGCAGATGGATGAAACTGTAGCTTGTTTTGTGAAAGAGAAAATTAGATGGTTGTGATAAGCCCTGAAAGACCAAATGAAATTTGTTCCGACACAAAGAAGAATATTACCGACCAGAAAATAGACTGACTCATGTAAAGTTAATGTAAAAGATTTCGGAGAGAGAAGATGGCCTTGTCACAGGGTGGCTTAAGAATCAATATTACCCTGCTGTGCAAGTTGACTCTTCTTTACAGTGGACTCAACTCTGCTGACTGTCAAAAAAATCCTTGTACTGGTGGTTGTACCTAGCCTGGTCCTACCAGACTCTCGTACATTTCATTTGTACAGAGTCTCTCCATTGACAAGTGTTAACTTCCTTGAAGGCAGGTACTCTGTTGAAGTTTAAAACTATTGGATCTGCTCAGAGCCACTCTGGATCTGCCATAACCAATTGCTAACGTTTGGTCGTAACCTATGTCATGCGCATGTGCAACAAGAGGGTAGACCGACAACAACTATCAGCTTATATTTAGCATTAGCATCGCTAGCGTTAGCCTTAGCCAACTCCTTCACCACTAACGGAGCGAGCTGGAAAATATACGTTTCCCGAACCGCGTGGGAAGGAGGGCCACAACATCATGGCCACCAACACAACTCAGCAAATATTGTTCTTGCTCGGGCTTTAACTTCTGGATATTCGGCAGCATTGCCACAACGGACCGAATGGCTTCGCTAGCATCTTTCTAGCGCACGTCCTCAACGTCATCGTTCTCAGCCATTCCCTCTGTTCGCTGATTGGACCGCCAAATATTTGGCCAGCGAAAACCCAAGAATATACCGCAAACCCAGACGGAGTACTGAAGGAAAAAGAAAATTGAGCGGAAGTACGTAGGAGGGCAGAGCCAGGCTAGGTTCTACCTGCTATCTATTTAACAAAAAATAAAATATATTCAAATTCAACTTAAATACCTACAAAAACATAATGTATATTATGTCCTATTTAACTTTTGTTTAAATATATTTGACACCCCGTTGAGATAAAAAAATGATCTTTTGAAGAACATGAGAAGAACTGTTGACGAAATGCATAATGTTACATAAAAGAGAGGAGATAGACAAAGGGAAATACAAAAAGAGAAAGAGAGATGTAGCAGTGGCAGATTGGTCAGTGTATCTTTTGGTCATACAATTTTACTTTTATAAACAGGTATTAAAAAACAAAAAACAAATGGTTGTTTGATTTTCATTTTAAAATACAAAATTTTAAAATTGAAATACAAGGCATTTTTTTTTTCCTTTTCATGGTCAAAAGGGGATGAGAGAAATTTTAACAAAAAATAAAATCACTAGAAAACAGAAATGAAAAAAGGCCTGTTTTTTTATATTCTGAGACCGGATGTTGTCATTTCCAAGGCAACAGCGCCAGTATACCAGTATTGCTTTCAGCACAGGCCAAAATTACTTGGGATTCCTACTCTGATGTGATTTTAGACGACATGGCGAAAAAAAGGCCTGTCATGTGCAGAAATCTCTGCGTGCATATCACAGTGAAGTGGGGGTGCAAGAGGATTTTCTGCAAGAAATGTGAGGAGACTTGATGTGACTGTATGGACTCATCTGACACCATGCTGAAGTTAGCAGCGTCTGATTCTGCAGTTGAGGGAAAGTTCCTGAGTGACTGATCCTCTGTTGTTTTGCACCTCTTTACATAAATATACATAAATATATGGCTATGAAATACATCCTGAAATGAATAAATGAGGCACTACATATAAAGATATAAATTTGTCAATATAGTTCAATAGCCTAAATACATATGTTTTACTTTTATTTATTTCAGGGGACTTTATTTTATATACGTTACACATTTATTTCCCTATTTGCACGTTATATTTAAATTAAGTTTGGTTATCTTACAGACTCAGACTAAAAGCAACTAGCTAGCCTACCTGGCATAGTGCATCAAACCATATCACTATCTGCCAAAGGAAATAAAACCTTAATACACCCATGAATAAAACACGAGCTTGGCAGATTCGTCTGATACCCAGCTAATGTTAGCTAGTGCGGGTCACACTAGCTTCGCACACGGACTAGAGTCAGTCAGCACCGGGGACCCGGGTCACAACCTATGGTCACAATGGGCTGATGGCTAGCTGTTAGCTAGCTGGTACTTGAAGAAATTGGCAGCAGCTAATATTAGACCCAGCACCGGAGGTCTGATCCCACAATCTGATCCCGAACCGCCTGTGACTCAGCAAACTCAACGGCAGCAACAGAAAGTTTGCTGGGATCAGACCTTGGCATAGTAACATTAATGTAACAGTAACGTTACAGCCGTGAACTAGGGCGGACTGGCCATCTGGCATATCGGGCACTTTCCCGGTGGGCTGACGTGCTTTTTGGGCCGACCACCGACACTTTATTTTTATTTTTATTTCGTTTTTTATTTTTTTGTCCGGCCCATGAACTGGCCCATAAAAGTGCTAGGCCTAGATCGGCGGCCCATTGTTTTTTCAATTGACACTGGGCTGCTGGCCCAAAACACTTTAGTCAAAAATATCACATAGGCTAGAGTTTTTTTTTCTGACAGACGCGGCCCATGAAACACGTAGCTCAGTGGTCCATTGGTTGTTTTCTTAATTGACACTGGACTAGCCCAATCATATCTTTAAACAGCACCCTCTTTGGGATTTCTGCCTGCATGCAGTTTCAGTGTGCATCTGCCAAGCTAGAATAGTGATAGAGATCATGGAGAAGAAATGCAAAGGAGGTGCAGAGAAGCTGCGTGAGAAAAAGAAACAGGCCCTTCAGGCAGACGCTGCCAAATGTGTCAAATTGACAGACATGTTTTCGGCAGTAGCAGGACCTTCATCAGCTCCCGTGGCTGATGATAGTGGTGGTGGTGTCGGTGTCGGCAGCAATGGCATGCACAGTGAGGAGGAGACTCAGGAGGAGAGGGACAGAGATGAGGGAGTGAGTGTAGAACCTGCGGTAAGCAGAACTCCCCTTAAAACACTTTGCGCCTTGATAAAACTGAGCAAAAAACAATCTCGGTAACGCGAGTTACAACACATTTTAACCTGACATTTAGTGGCGTTCGTTTTTTTGAGAATTCACCAACACCGCGAAACGGTACATTAAAAAAAAAAGTCTGCGAGTGTTATTTCCTGTTGCTGTATTCGGTGGTTGAAATGACTGCAGAGACAGATACATTTGTGACATGGACATTATTTTCAGGACTTTTTTGCGCTGTGTTGAAGCGAGCTGTCCCATCACTGTTCCCGCGGTCAGAGCCAGAACCAGAGACGGTAGGCTAAGGACATCTGTGTTCCGTCACTGTTCCGATGGTCAGAGCCAGAACCAGAGACGGTAGGCTAAGGACATCTGTGTTCCGTCACTGTTCCCATGGTCAGAGCCAGAACCAGAGACGGTAGGCTAGAGACATCTGTGTCCTGTCAGTGCCGACATCAATGTGCCCAAGCACCTGACAGATAACAACATGTCGGGAATTAATGTTTAGTCTTGCTAAACGTAATATCATTACATTTTATCAGCGGTGGAAAGTAACTATACTACCGTAGGCTACTTCGATTCAATTGTAAGGTGCTTTTAATTGAGTATTTTAATTTTCTCCTACTTATTAGGCTACTTCTAGTCCACCACAAGTCAGAGTCAAGTAGGCTATTAGGCTGTATGATTTACTTAACTATTTATTTTATAGCTTTAGTTACTTTGCAGATTGAGATTAATAATACAAAATAATAATAAATGATGATGTATATAGTGGATAAAGATGAGACTTTATTGATCCGATGGTTTTATTTTTGTGAAAGTAATGCAAACGTAGTGTAAAGCATTACAATTCAGAGACAGTAATATTGTAATATAACTAATTACTCTCAAATGACAGTAATTAGTAATCAATAATGTAGTACATTTTGGAAGTAACTTGCCCAACACTGATGAGGAGTATACCGTTTTATTGTATTAAAAAATGGCACTTTTTTGAAGTATTTATTATGATTATGTGTCAACTCTCACTGATTCTTGCTTACTCATTACATGGCGTTAGTAGTTTTAAGGAGTAGGAGTTGGTATACATATTCAGGGGAGTGCAAGGACGGATGGTATTTGTGATCTTATGTGGTGGGCTGGTCTGGGCCAAAATGCCAGGGCCGATTTTTGGTCCCAGTCCGTCCCTGGCCGTGAACAAAAAGTCTGTTATTTCCTGAGCTGGTATCGACTCTTTTCGCGGTGAAGTTGTCTCTCAGCGGGGGGGGAGATAGCACAAGCATTTTATGAGAAAAAAGGAGTGAATCTCCCACAAATTGCAACAGAAAATCTGACAAATGTTTATTACTCATAAAAGTCACTTGGATTTCTTAGGACTTTTGATGTTATAGAGGAGACTTTTATGAGACCAGATCAGTTGAAAGAGTTTCTGTTGCAATTTGCACTAAGAGACGGAGAGTCGGAGGGAGGCAGGGAGAGGGAAATAAATAAATGTGACATTTTGAAATAAAAGTCCACTCAAGCATCATCAGAGTAGGGTTCCAAAGCATAGACTGTAAATATTAATATTAACAGTCTATGTTCTAAAGTCATTTTAGCCTGTGCTGAAAGCAACACTGGAAAACTGGCGCTGTTGCATTGGAAATGACAACATCCGGTCTTTGAATGTGAAAAAACAGGCTTTTTTTCATTTCTATTTTCAAGTGATTTTATTTATATGAAATAGAAAATAAATATCAAAGCATATTTTTAAATATCTCTCATCCCCTTTTGACCACGAAAAGGAAAAAACACCCTATATTTCAATTTCAAATTTTGTATTTTAAAATGAAAATCAAACAACCATTAGTTTTTTGTTTTTTAATACCTGTTTATGAAATGAAAATTGAATGACCAAAAGATACACTGACCCAAATTCAACAGATTCATCCTCCTGCGGTGACTTTCAACAACCACTAACAGCACAGAGAGGGCAGAGGTCCTGAAGAGTTCATTTCCCATCTCTGCTCAACCTTGAGAAATTACTCCTGGGACCTTGCAAAAAAATGTTTTCCACATCTCTGTTAGACATAAATACTTAAACAGCAGGGAAACTAGTCCTCGAAGCAACATGTGGAACTCAAGTGACACCAGAAGAACCTGATGAGAAATCTGGGTAATATGTGAAAAAATCAGCTCTGCCTAAGGAGTAAAAAAAAAACAAAAGGACTTCTTCCAGGTTGGTAATGTCTCTTTTACATAAGCACAAGTAGTCACCCAGTGGACTGAGCACCATGACAATGATGTAAAACATATGGCTGGGCCCTTTGAATAGCCTCATTCAGTATGATCTCAGTTGAGTATTTATGGGAGGTTTTGAAAGAGGGTCAGTGAAAGCGCTCTTCACTGCCATCATAGAGGACCTAAATGATTAGTCAAAATTTTGGGTAATTGGTGGTAATTAACATTGACCTTGTCCCCTTGGACATTAGAGAGCCGAAGCCATGCCAGAAAATCTCCCCCTGCCATTAGACAGCAATTACCGATAGGAGACAGTACAGCAAAATAAATCATGCAGCTGTGTGTCTTTATTTTTAAAATGCTTATTGCACACTTCTGAAAGCCTGATTTGAGAAGATTTGCAAAGTACTAAAGGCCATAGCCATTTACGTATTATGTACTTTGTAATGATATTACTGTGAACTGCAATATTTTCTTTTTCATTTTAGTGATATTGTTGATGCTACTGTAAGTAGGCACTCCTGTAATGTGTCTGCACTGCCCATCCCAGTGATCACAGTATCTGTAGTCTGGATCAACGGAAGTACATTTCCAGGATTATTGCCTGATATCCGGTGCTCTCTGTGTGTTGCTGTTCTCAAAATCCTTTCGCTTCGGGAAACAACAACAAACTTCGATCTAGCAAGCTACACCCTGAAAATGGCAAGTTTTGAAGAATATTTGAATTGTGCAACAAGGCTGGCGTGCTTGGTTCTTTGGGGGAATGCTTGTAAAGATTTACAAAAAATATACGTTTACGATATTTACCATCTAACTGGAACATGAGAATGATTGGTGGGGATTGCTATATATGAAATACACACAGCGATACACTGGTATCCAGCTAATTTAAAGCTCACATTACTTTATTTAATATTGTATGTGGCGTTTTCTTTTGCGGGATGCAAATGTTCCACCAAAACAAGTTCCTTACCCAGGCTATTTTGCAGAGCGACCTTCTCTACGTCCGGAGCTTAGCGCCGCCCAAGATGACTGTGATTGGTTTAGTGAAATGCAAACAACCCAGAGCATTTTTTTCTCCTTTCCCAAAATGTATCTGAAGTGTAGCCAGACCTTACTCCACAAGACATAGGTCTGGCAATGCGAGACTAATTAACAATTTAACCATTCAGTTCAGTTTTAATGGATGCATTTATGTCAAGTATTAAATAGTTGACTGGCATTATAGGAGTGCTATTTGTTTTGTAGGTATTTGGTTATATTGGTAAAAATTTTGACCTTTTGAAGAAAGGTCTGAGGATCACCAGAGTGACCTTGAATATATGTAGCAAATTTCATGGCAATCCATCAATATTTGATAAACTTTTTTCACTCAAAACCAACACTGTCAACCTCATAGTGGTGCTAGATGAAAAGTCACAGGGGCACCTGTAGTGGAAGTTTTTCTTGTTAGCAGCAGGAGTGCGTATCAAAAACACCAGATGAAACAAATAAGGACGATTTGAGGATTAAACCAAAGTTTGGTCTTTGAGTATTTATTTACATTTGCAAATGCAGAGAAAACAGTTTCACAAGTACTCATGGTACATCTGAAAGGTTCTTCTGACCCAGCTAGAAAACCATACATCTATATAGTAAGAACTCACTTAAACCACCCCCCTCCAGGATAATTTTAGCAGCTACGCAGATGAAAAAACACCATAAACAGTCACAATGACTTTACTACCTTTCCCCTCTGTTCCTGCTCTCTACTTAGCCTAAAAACCTGTTAAAGCAAGAGACAGAAGGAGATACAGTTCAAAATGTTATGGCCCTTTTCCTCCTTATCTGCAAAAGGTAAACAGTAGGAACGCTGAGTTCCAAAAAGAGAAGGATATTCTCAACTAGGCCAGAGTTTATGATGCCAGTTGCTTCTTCTCTTGGAGTCTCTAAGTCTATAACAAAATTAAAGATTATTAGGAAACTCCTGTAAAGTATATAAGAGAATCTTGTAAGATATCAAACTATAATGTTAAAATAAAATTTCCCATTACACACCAAAGTCAGTAGGATTCATCCTGTGGGGACCATGAACGTCTGTATACAATTTCATGACAATTCATTCAAAGGTTTGCGATATTTCAGTCAACCAATTTGTTGCAGCAGCCAGACCATCATTGCCATAGAGCCATGCCGCTAAAAAAAAAGTGAAAATAAAAATGTATCAGTATACAAATGTTTGTTACTTTAAATTCATTAATAAAACTACCACTCTCTCGATATTCCCCTTTAGGGTTTTCCTGCCTAAGTAAAAAACTAAGATAAAACATGTATAGTGGTGGATTGCCTGATAGGTAATAAAGAGAAAATAAGTTCATACCATGCCCTTTCGCAGTAAGGAAGTACATCAGAGAAAGTGCTTTTACTGCGAGTTCTTTGTGCGAATCTAAAGACAGCATCACAGGGCAGCCACTGTGCCTGACAAGTCTGTTCTCGTTCAGCACACACGCAGCTTTCCTGCAGTTAAGGCAGCAAGTCCCTGAAGCTCTTCCTCCATGGAGTTTATTGTCAGAGTCTCTCCGATGGTAGGACGCCTCTACCTCCTCTTTGAAATCCGGAAGATCAAACAAAACAACAGTGTTGATGCAGAGTGTGTTGTGTTTGTGGTTTGAATATATAATCAATTTCCATGGTTAGAGGTTTTTATTTGTTATTGTATTGTTGCTAGATTACTAAATGGATAATGAATGTAATAATATACCCCACACTGTATGTTGACTTTGCTTACCTATCTCTTTATCTGGTCTATCTGCTATATATCATATACCTGCTTATTTTAACCTGTTTATTCCATATCATGTATACTTTACATTGTTATTAGCAACTCATGGCATGTGTGTTTTAGATTTGTTTTATCATCTTTTTCCTACCTTTCACATAACCATTGCTCTTTGTTCCTTTCGCATAAACTTGTGAAAATAAACTTGTGGCAACAACAACAAAACTGACTGTGCTGGACTGAACAAGTTCACATCTGAGCAAACAAATTTTCATGCAGTGGTAATATGGACAGAAAGAAACGATTACCTGGACAGAACAAAATAAATCTAAAATACTACAGTGTGGTTTGAAAAGTCAACAGCAATAACGTAAAATAGGTGTGATTTTTAGTAATTGGGCAAAAGCATTGGTATGGCACTTTAATCCCTTACCAATTAAGTATTATTCTAGCCAATCAACTTTTACTTTCAAGAACATCTATTGAACAATGGCAAGTGAAAGCACAGTGGGATGAAAAGAAAGAAAAGAAAGAAGCAACAGGGAAAATCAATATAGCAATTATGTGTGCATATAATGGACATCAAGGTGTTATTTGGAGTGACCGAAAAAGAAGAGGTGCCAATTCAAACATTTCATTGTCTCACATCTGGCGCTTCTGGCATGGATTTAGTGTCACCACCAGGCTCTAGAAAACAGTGCTTTTTGTTGTTTTCCTGCATCGCCACAGCTGAATTAGCATTGCTTAGCACTATCTAATCATTAGATTCTTCTTTATGTTCGCACACAATCACCAGTCTCTGTTAGAACTCAGTTAGCTATTATGTTTTTATCAGCTGCGCAAACCATGAAAACACAAGCAACAAACAGTGATTAGCTAATTAAGATCTCAGACAACAGAATACACACACAAACACACACACACACACACACACACACACACACAAAGAGAGAGTGACATGGGGCAAGGAAGAAGGACATGGAGACAGACAAACACACACACATCCCCCTCCTCCATGCTTTTACCTGCTCAAAGAGGTCACCTCCAGCTCTGTCAAGCTTTGCAGGTGGGTCAGAGATCTAGATTTGATAACTGGAGGGAGTTTAGAGAGCAGACATTTGACAAGCATGACAATGCTCTGACAGCCCTCATTGGGCCATGATTAATGACTGACATCCCTGTCGCCTGTCTCGTACAGAATGCAAATGCAGCGCTGGGAGAAAATTACCCTAATGTGGCCCGTAATTGGATGCAGGAAAAATCACGTAAAGCAAGGATGCGACAGGGCTTTTTTTGCTCCTGAAACAAGGCTTTATAATAGAGAACACTACTGAGATGATGAGAGAGATGCTGCTGCGTGATTGAAAATGACCGCCAGCAAATCCCTCTCATTTGTAGTAACACATTGACATTTAGCAGTGAGTCAAGGAACGAGCCGAGTCGATGGTTGGTGTCTTGAGTTGAGAAGTCACTCCTGAGCTGGCTCCCTCACTTCATGCAATAATAATTTTCCTTTCACTGTTTGGTCAGATGTCACTGAGTTAGGGCAGCAGGTTTAAACCAGAAATTGTACCATACACGAAGATGGCCATGTTAATGCATTTAATTGCTTCTATTTGTACCACATGAAGACATGAGTATCATATTTATTAGCATTTTTGCAAAGGCTTGACATTGAGTGGGTGCTCAGGTGCTACTTTCAAACAGCTGGCATCAGATTTGAATGAATATGCATAATATATATAATGTACTGACATTTGTCATTTTGTTTTAAGTCCACTTTACCTTCTCAAGGGCACAGAGTTCCGATGCAATGGCTTTGCTCGACAAACAAAAGTTTAGATTAAATAAATTCTGACTATTCATAAACCAAAACACAATTTTTGGTTTCTGTGGAAGTGCTGAATATATTTTCTGCATCCTTCATGTATTTACCACAGTGCTAAAACGTGTCAGCTGCTCTAGATGCTCCTTCACTTCGTGCTTAGCCCTGATGTGGTTCTGTTCAGCTGATCAGCAACGCCTTGCTGAATGTTATATCAAGTGAGCAAGCCCTCCAATGAAAGGACTGAATTAAAAGCACAGCTACACTTTTTATTTAATGCTGATCGCTACATGTGCTTCCACTGAAACACACATGTCCATTTTGACACAGTGTGTTCATTAATGTTGTTTCACTCTCCAAATAACATTTGCATTTAGAAAAGAAAAACTAGCATGAATGTTCAAAAGAAAATTGAAGTGGTGTCAATTTGTCTGACTTTTTATATAAAACATTATACATTATACATTCTGCACTTTCTGAGTGGATTTTTTGAAATAAGGCCAAAAATGACACCAATCAAATATAAAGGCAATAAAAAGACAGAACAATGTCAGTGCGATCTACTGTCATAGTTAGTCTTTGATCGTCTCATTTGCAATTAAAGAGCTAACTGTAAACTATGAAAACCACTGGGAGGAGAAGGGGGAATAATTGTCACAAAGCAACCTGGTGATGCTGTTGGGGGGAGGCAGGGAGGGGGACACTTCCATGACACCCTCCCACTGGTGGGAATAAGTGTCAAAATGTAAGACTGCTTTTGAATACTGCAGCAATTACAAAGACAAACAATTATAAAAAAAAAAAAAAACTTTAAAGAAGAAAAAGATGTAGAGTAATGAGCGAATGTGATATTCTGTATCTGTAATTGCTAAAAGCAGTCGAGGCAGCATGTCTCTTGTGAAGCACTTCATAATCCTGATTGTATAATAAATATAATCAAGCCACAATGTCCAATTAGGGGTGCATAGGCATGCCTCAATCTAAAATATTGTAGAGATAAACGAACAATTGACATATTGAAAAACTCCCTCATCAAAACAATATTGATGAATTGTGGGGCTTTAAAAAAAAAAAAAAAAAAAAAAAGACGTATATCTGTAATATGATGGAGGCTGTGGGATGTGAACAAACAGTCCTTTCCAGGTGGTTTGAGTGATTGCCTAATCCCCTGTAGCTAGATGATTGCAGAGCAAGGTCAGTTTGAAGGCTCAGACTGATTGAGTGCTGTCTGTGGTCGGGGGCTCGCTCCAGCCTCTGATGCCATTAGATGGACAGCGGCTGAAGATTCACTCTGGAGTTTTTGAACCAAACCTGTCCACACTGAGCGACACTGGTGTGTCAGTAATCATCGGGGCACACTGACTGGAAAATATATAAACAACAACCATTGAGGGCTGTGCTATTATTACAGTAATAATCAGAGGGAAAGAAGGCTAATTATATTTTAGTTATGATCAGAAAAAAAGACTACAGATTTGGTCATATTGAAGACTCACAACACTCGCTGTGTATTTCAAATCCTGGCTTACTCTGTTGTTGTCTTCTTGCTGTTTATATACTTTATATCACCCTGTCTAGAGCACCAGGTTGAAAAATACATGATAACCATGTTATCACCCCAAACTGCCTTCTCCTAGTTCTGCCTGATTCTTATTTGCATGGCATCAGATATTAACTGTTTTCTGCTAAATAAATCCTGTCATCAGTATTGTCAAGCTGCATCTTGTACCTCATCCACACCCATTTATTTCTCAAGCTGTCATTTTGTTACTAAACTGGGTTTGTGGCATAAAACTCATTTCCTGGGGCTGCAATTGGATCACCCCCTACCGCTATGTACATTCAAATACCGAGGGAAAGTGCTGTTCTGTATATCAAACTCCACTAGTCTGCAGCAGAAATCCTTTGTGCGGACATCTCTGTGACAGCTCCTTGGCAACTTGTACGCCTGTGTGCCACAAGCTCCCTAAGCTGACTGTTTGGATCAAGTGGGAAGAGGCAGCAATCCCAAAGAGAACAAAATAGCAGATCCCAGCAGCTTTCACAGCCGATGCTATGAGATTTACTAGACTAGAGAGGAGGGTGCGTTTGTGTGTGTGTGTGTGTGTGTGTGTGTGTGTGTGTGTGTGTGTGTGTGTGTGTGTATACTTTGAAATATTTTGAAATCTTAGACAAATAAGAGTCACAAGAGGCATTATGTTTCCATAATGATGATGCAGTGAAGCTTAAGTGTACATGCAATAAGCATGCAAATGGATAGGATAATAAAGCTGTGACATTTGTTTTCCTTTTGAAAGGCTCAGCAAATGGATAAAAGCTTACTATGTGCACTTTAAAGTGTCAAGCTTATCAATTGTTGCAAATTACCTACACATTAGTATTCAAAGCTAAAATCTATTATTTTAATCAAAATTAGGTTCAAAAGGTAAATAACATAACCATGTAAATATTTTGCAAGTACTTAATTAATTGATGTCAATTATGTGGTTTAAAAGGCATTTATTATGTTATCATTACAAGTATTTTCTTTCATAATTTCCTGGACTGTGATATTATAAGAAACAAATATGCTGTAGATGTACTTTGTGATAACAAAATAAAAAATAAAAATTCCCAATTTGACACCCAAATACAGATGAAATCAAAGATGGTTTTGAGCACACACAGCTTTGTTTACATTCAATTTTTCATCTCTATTTCCCCACCCTCACTTCATCCCCTAAACCACACACAGGTCCACTCTCCGCTGCTGATTCTCGGGCAACTGAGCTTTAAAGACACGGGCAGAATTGGTTCCAGTCCGATGGACACTCCACATAATTTAATGTATTCCAGTCTATTACCACTTTTGTTCTGACACCTCATTCTTTTCCACCAATATATGAGGGGGTCATTCAATAACTGACACCTCTCTTCCATACTTTAGTCACATCTCTGTTGCTGTTTGAGCATGTGTCACAGCTGAGAGGCCTGAATTTCAAGAGATAGATTTGCTGACAGAGACATCCCATCATTCCTTGGGCTGAGGCTTGCGCAGGAAATGCTGCACTACAAAGGTGCAATAGCCTTGTCACTTTCATCTGAGGTAATTGATCACAGCAGACAACAGCTGATGTGTGCAAGTCAATTGTAGGGGGCAAAAGGATGCTGCTTATTCAGATAAAAGATCTCTAGCATTCCGACTAGTCACTCTCTCTGATAGGTGGGCATCGTTATGGACAGGAAATCAACCTGGCAGGTTTTCTTTTCAGAAATATAGTTACATTTTGGTCAAATATGCCATACATACAGTATATGTCTGTAGCTTAGACCCATTTCTAACCAGTTAGCAATTTAATCTCCCCATTAGGTAATACAATCCCTTACCAAACACTTGACAAGCTGCCCATATCATGCACTGGAAGAGAGGCATCTAGCTGTCATAGTGCAGGTGCACTGGGAAAACCATTCTGGCTTTAAAAAAACAAGCATACCCTGGGATGTCTCAAATGCCACTTAGCATTCAAGGGCTTTGTGATTCATTAGTAGCCCAGCAGACTGGTTAGATGGAAGCATCTGTTATTTGGTTCCATTCCTTATGCCATCAATGTCACAAATAATCACATACAACAGGTGGTTTTACAGCTACAGGTACTTTAACAGCCAGCCTTCTGCATTACCTTTCCCTATCCCTGATTCATTATTTATAAATCATCATATGCTCACCATTTAAGACCTTAAAAATAGAAAAACAATTTAAATTTGAACAATAGAATATTTCACTGACTCCTTTAAGGTATAAGGCTGGAGATATTCTATATTTGTTTTTCCAACATAACCCATAAAAAGACCAAAACCAACAATGAATTGACGCTATTAACAAACATCATTTCAAAAACGTCTGTCTATCCGAAGCCTATCACAGTATATGTTAATCATCTGTGCCATAGAGCTCAACTGTTGTTCACAAACTATTAAAAACATATCACTGCGGTGACAGGTTTCTTTATTAAAATGAACATGGGCGCTGTGTTTGTTTTAAAGTGCCCATATTATGAAAAAATCATTTTTTCTGGGATTTGGGGTGTTATGTTGTGTCTCTGGTGCTTCCACACACATACAAACTTTGAAAAAAATCCACCCATGCTGTTTAGAGTGAGATACGGTTTCTGAATGTGTCCTGCCTTCAGTCTCTGGGTGAGCTGTTCAAAATCGGCACGGCTTGTGACGTCACAAGCCGAAACGAGCAGGCTAACCGCAACCATTAGCTCGTAGCGTTAGCATGCTAATGCTATGGCTAATGCTAGCATGCTAACGCTAGCATGCTACCTCGTTCTCAATAGCAAAGCACTGCTACAACACACACAAGTTCACCACAATCTACAAAAGAACTACTTACATGTGCGCCCTCATTTAGAAGTCTCCCAGCTAATCCTGCCTTGTAACTGACCAAAGTTGTAGAAACAGCCTTTCTTTTACTGTCTATGGAGCTAGCTAGCTGACATGATCTACATCTGAGCTACTGGGCATGTGCAGTGCAAGCACAGATAGTACAGAAAAAGAAGAAGAAAATAGGTCTCACTCTGTAGCTAAAACAGAGACCAGCTGAAAAGAGGATCTGCAGCAGTGAGAGAGAGCACTGCAGTACAACACAAATATGGTGTTTTTTGAAAATTAAACCATGTAAACCTATTCTGGTACAACCTTAAAATACAATTATGAACCTGAAAATGAGCATAATATGGCTGCTTTAAAGGTGCAGTAGGTAAGCCTTATAAAACTAACTTTCTGTCATATTTGCTGAAACTGACCCTATGTTCCAGTAGAACTACATGAAGCAGGTAATTTAAAAAATAAAATCTGGATCCTCTGGCACCACCTACAGCCTGTAGTGTGATTTGCAAAAATCCACCGCTCCCTGTTCAGATGCACCAATCAGGGCCAGGGGGGAGTGTCTAACTGTGTGTCAATCACTGCTCATGCACATGCATTCATTCTCCCTTGTGGGGGGAGGGGCTTAGGAGACCGTTTTGGGCTTTAGCGGAACGGGGGGAGGGACTGAGAAGTTGTCGATGTTCAAATTTTCAAATCTTTTTCAAATTTTCAAAAGTCCTGGATCTTCACAATCCTACATACCTTACACCTTTAAAACAACACCAACGATTATTTTGTACCTTAAAATAATGTTTCCAAAACGTTTCAGTGGTTCATCAACTCGTAACAGGGTGAACGGCACTTCTGCATTCGCTTTGCGGACCTCTATCGGCTATAACCACACTATGCAAGTTTGCCAGATCGGGTAGCGGATCTGTAGTTCGAATGCATTGCATTGCAAACAATTCCGCTTCCAACCTGTAGGGGGACCAAAGAGGAAAAGTGCTTTGGTGTTGCATAAGTCAGTCCCACATACACTGTCCTGCTGCGGTAAATACTCACTAGAGCAACCCAGCTGAAAATAGGTCCCAACAAATATACTGTTTAATCCTGTTTGAGTAGCAGTGGCTAAAAACTACAGTGCCAAGCTGCTTTAGGAGATTACTGAGCCTTTTTTTTTATGGAACTATTTATTTGTGATTTGTTTTTAAAGACTTATGACTTCAGTAGGAATTAGTTGGTTTGGAGGTGAGTGCCACAGACAGAATAACGTATTGTTTGTTTGGGTCTTTTCAGGGGATTTGTTGACGGGAACAAAATATAGAATATTCCCTGCCTTATCGTTTAAAAGCGTAATTTCCACAAATGGCACTAAGCGCTAAGTCATGTTTATATAAGTCAATGAGGGTGTATTTAAGCACACCTGCTATAGAGTTGGACACTATCATAAACATCACTATAATACATATTTATATATACTATATATAATAACTGCAAAAACCAAGTTTAAGAAAATAAAAAACACAAAATATGGCCTAAAAATGGATCAACACCTCCCTAACACAGTCTCAACAAAAACAAAATATGGAATATAAAATTCAGTACACAGCATAATTCAATACACACTCTCTTGGTTGTGTTGATTGATGGCCTAATGTTTAATTCTGTATGGTACAACGTTGAAGAAACAAACATATCTAATTTAAAATACCCACCCTAGTGTGCAGAGCAGTTTATGATGTCATTTATTTGATGTTTGTGTACACAGGGTGGGTTGGCTGATCATGCAAGCTCTTTCACATCAACACATTGGTTCTCATTCTCCATCACAAACACTCATGTTTATGATTCACTAGTACTGAGGCTATCTATGGAGGAGTGGACAGCTATAAATGAAGATGTCACAATGAAGAACCTTTTTTTACTGTCCACTTTTTTGTCTTTCTAAAGTAGCCCTGACACAGATTGAGTTGAAGGTTTTGACCCATCCCGACACATCCCTCCTGCTGAGAAAAGACATCATAATTACCAGAGGCTGTGAACTTGACACTTGTCCCCTTTTGAATGGAAGAAATGATGGAAGTGAGGATGGATGTGGAAGTCTCCTGTGGACATAATCACACCATTCTCAGAACCTACAAATTATTGTGAGAATGCACAACGGGGAGCATCTGGTAAGGGACAGACAGCTCTGCTGAACTGGGAAGAAGGAATTAATTTTGACATTAGTGAATGATCCATATTACTGAAGATTTTTAGCTGTTTTCTCTGATGAACGAAGAAGAATGCTTCTTGGTAATTTTCCTTTTTTGTAAAATTCGGAATAGTGTATTCAGTTTTTTTCACGAGATGACCAATACCTGTGGTTTTGTTTTGTTTTAATTTTTTTCCGTTTCTCAGACATCTGATGCACTTATACTTATGTAACTTTATTCTCTTCTCATCCTGATCACAGGACAGATGTGTGTGTGTTTATAATTGTTACCATTTCAGTCAACAAACTAATTGCTCCAATTTAGTCAATAGCTTTGTTTCAAAGACATCCCCTCATCAATCGTAATTCATAATATCAGAATTTAACATCTGGTTGGTCCTCCCATCCAAGCTGTTTTTGGTGTTTCGCTTCAAGTATCTTGAATCTAATGTTTAATACACAGCTTAGACACACCTTAACAGCTGTGTGGATGCTTTTCTCTGAATCCATATTTCTCTGCTGTGATCCATATCCAATTGGATTATGTCACTGTAAGTAGAGGTGTGACGAGAGTCCCACGCGATATTAAAACGTGACAAGATTTCTCGTTGAGGTGAAAGTTGTCTCGCGATATCAGTACACAAGTACAGAGCAGCAGCCAGCAAAAAAGAGTCTGGGTTTGACCTCGAAATTAGCACAGAAGATCCCCCCGCCCAGTTGACTCCAAGTTAACAGAGCTGCAGTGGAGTTGCAATCGGAAAAAATCCTGTAAAATCCAAAACCCACAACGTTAGAAAGTACCGCCGCTCTCCCTCTCTCCCACGCCCGAGACACACGTCTGCAGCCTGCAGTTCAGTGTGGCGCTGTTTTTTTTAAATTAGTCAGGAAGCGGACAGCAAAGCCTAACTTTACTTTTAATGATATTAAACTGAGGGCAGTCTATATGCTTGACGTTACACTTCTGCTCCGGTGCCGCAGGACATTCTGCCAGATGCATGTATTTTCCGTTTCCTTCTGCTTTCTTTGTGTATGGACTATTGTTGACTGCTCCTCAGATCTCTGCAGGGTAAATTGAGACAGCTAGCTATACTATCTGTCCAATCTGAGTTTTTTTCTCGCACGACTATTTTGCAGTGGCTCTGTGCAGAGCATAGCGCCGTCCATGAAGCTTCTAGGCCGAGAAAAACCAGGAAATGTGTTTTTGGCTCATGTGGATGAAAGACACCAAATCCCAGAATGCACTTGCTTCGCTGCTCTGAGTACACTCCCAAGCCACGCCTACCGTTTACAGACAGACAGTGAGACGGTCAACTCAATTCAACTGTGTTTTATTGTCATTTCAACCATATACACGAAACAACGTTTCACCGTGGCTCACGTGGTTGCACAATTAAAATATATAAAAATGACATTATATAAAAATGACATACGAAACACATTATATGCTCCGTAAAGTTCAGCTAACACATACTAGCATTAGCGCTTGGTAGGCTGTAAAACACATTGGAGACGAGACAGCAGGTCTCATATTTCAGACACTGCAAAGTTATACATTGTTTGTCGGGCTATTTCGTTATTAAATTCACTTCTGATACTTTTTTAAGCGAGAAATCAACTATATAAAGCTCAAATATGAGCCGTTTTACGAAAATTGATGGCTAATTGTAAATTTGGTAAGATGTGTCGGACTTTAGTAGCTCCACACAGTCTGACAAGAAAGCGGCAACCTGCATACCCAGTGAAAGTCACCGTTTCTCGGCTACTGGACTACCAGGGCTCAGGGCTCTGCTGAGCTCCGGAGCTGCAAGCTAGGCTATGTGTCCCATTTAATCCTATGGGAAAAGATCGTTGCTACACTTTCGGCATAACTTTCGTATATTTACAGTTTGAATTTCATCACGCCACTTACATAACATATACCCTAAGGTCTTATAAAGCTAACAATGGTGTCCGATTTCAATTTAATGAATTTTTGTGAACATTAGGCGTTTCGTTAGCTGCGTCTGTCCCTCCAATCCTATGTGTACAGGTAAAGGCTAGTTAGCTTCATTTTCGGCGTAGCTAATTCGAGTATATTTACAGTTTGAATTTCGTCACACCACTTGGTAGGCTGTAAGTTTGTAAGTGTGAGTTTCGTTGGCTGGATGTAGTCCAGTTTGTTGTCTAATGAGCGGACAACAAACACGATTTTGCCACCCGCAAACTCGTTCAACGTCCCCCTCTGATGATGTCCCTTTACCGGCCAGAGGCTTTGAGCAACACCGTTGGTCTCCATAGCCGGCGGGCGAAGCTGTGTCGAGTATTCCGTCTGTAATAAAGTGTCCTGCATATTCTCTGATCTGTACCAATGTATCCCGGTGGTACACGTGTGCGGTAGTTTGAATGCACATAATTGTTGTTCTAAAATTTCCTTTGGGATGAATAAATCTATCTATCTAAAGTTTTGATGCTGAGAAGCCACGCTACGCGAGGATTCAAGATGGCTGAGACTCGTTTTGTTTAGTGAAATTTTGGAGAATGTCGGCAGTCCAACCCCCTATGGGCGGGTTGACAACATGTGGAAGTAGGTCCTACTACTGGGCAAAAAAGCCTCAGATGACGCAAAAATCGTCATTTTGCGTCATCTGAGGCTTTTTTCCAGACCCTCAATACAGAGATCTCCCCTCTCAGGGGGACATGAGGGAGGGAAGCACGGTCATTCAAAAATACTACCAGGTTTCTACTGATACAAAGCTTAATGCTAAATCGGTGAAGTATCCCTTTAAAGAAATGCCATTAAACCAGAGCACGTTTTCCTACCATTCCCGAATGCTATGTGGAGTAGCCAGACCCTACGGTGGCCCTGAGAGGCCACAACACTCAACATTAAGAAAACGCATGCAAATAAACCACAGCACGCAACAATAAGAAAATGCACGCAAATAAACCACAGCACGCAACAATAAGAAAACACATTCAAATAGCCCACAACACAACAAAAGTGTTTCCAGGGGACACTTTTAAGTGATGCACACGTGCCTCAACCATTGGCGTTTCAATCAAGGGGGTAAGCCTCTCCCCAGAACGCGTAGCTCCTATGGCGCCATTTTGATGCTACCAAGCCATCACCTCCCGTTAGCATTCCATTGACTCTCATTCATTTTGGCACCACTTTGACAGCGAATAATTTTACATCTGAAGTGTTTAAAGACTCTATTTGTCCATTGTTTATTTCTAAAGATACACGACAATGTATAAAAGGCTCCATTACCTTGTATCTCACGTTATGGCTCCGTAGTAGACGTTTTTGTAAAAATAGGCTAACGATTGTGTCATAACCACGCGACTTACTGTCGCATAGTAGAGGAATTACCATACAGTACAGGAGAAGCTCGCAGGCAGATTCGACTTACATTAGCTGTTTAAGTTTAATTACTAATGTTAACTAGCATTTTAGTTAGCAATAATTAGCCAGTGCCTATGTTATCTCCTTACATATACCTACGCTCTCCATCTCTGCAAGATTCGGAATGAGATTTCTCTTGGCACAGCTAGCAGAAGACTTACAACTTTCAGACACATTGCTCACGTCACATTTACGTCGTCTCTCTCAGTTGGAGGCTGCGCAGTAATGCTCAGCCATCATCAGAAAAGTGCTTCTAATATCCTTCACTGGTCTCCGTCCAGAGCAATGGAATCTGTTGGTCCATTTTATATATGTCTATGGTTTCAATCTGTGTTCTTCTATTGACTTGTGTTCTTGTGTCCCTGTGAAACGTCATCTTGTGTTGCCAAAGTACTGTCCCAATACACAAGTTCGCATTTCACCAAGAACAGTTAAGATTCCTGGAAATTTTCTTGACCCATTTTACCGGGGATGCATTGATTGGTAACTTCAAAGAATTTCTAATATGGGAAGAAGTTCCACTCTGATGACCAAGATGACCGCAGAATGGCGACACGGTGTGTTGGTGCGCTCTGTTTTGTTTTGTTTTGTTTTGTGTTTTAATTCTGTTTCTTGCGATGGTACCCGTATCTCATTCACAAGTGAAGAGCTCGTGAACTTCAGGGCAACAACACCATCAGACTTATTTCCCACTTTTCTTCTCCCTTCACTGGAAATTTTGGACATTCTGGTCAAAGGTGCGCTCACCTTTGCTCACGCAGCAAAATGCCGGAGGAGAGGGAAACGGGCCGGTGCGCTGGTGCGTCTCCGCCAGCGAGGATCACGCACACCTGGAATATTCCTCTCTAACGTGCGCTTTCTGCCCAACAAAGTGGAGGAATTACAACTGCTGTTGGGGGGAAACAGGGACTTTTCTTCATCTGCTGTTTTGTGCTTCACGGAGACGTGGCTCTGTGGAATAATACCGGACTCTGCGCTGCAGCTGGCAGGCTTCCAGCTTTTCAGAGCGGACAGAGACACGGACCTCTCCGGCAAAACTAAAGGTGGAGGAATCTGTTTCTACATCAACAGCGGTTGGTGCAACGACGTGACAGTGATCCAGCAGCATTGTTCTCCTGACCTGGAGTATTTCATCATAAACTGTAAGCCTTTTTATTCACCCCGTGAGTTCCATTCATTCATTCTGGTTGGTGTTTACATCTCACCGCAGGCCAACGTGGAGGACGCGCAGCGCATGCTTGCCGACCAGATACTGTGTGTGGAGCGGACCAACCCGGACTCCCTAGTTATTGTCCTTGGTGACTTTAATAAAGGGAACCTCACTCATGAACTCCCTAAATATAGACAACATATTAAATGCCCGACCAGAGAGGAGAACATTCTGGATCACTGTTATACCACAGTCAGGGATGCTTATCACGCCGTCCCCTGTGCTGCACTGGGACACTCTGACCACGTCATGGTCCACCTGATCCCCGTCTACAGGCAGAAACTAAAGCTCTGCAAACCTGTAGTGAGGATATCAAGGAAGTGGACCAGTGAGGCTGTGGAGGATCTCCAGTCGTGTTTGGATTGTACTGACTGGGATGTGTTCAGGACTGCTACCAACAGTCTGGATGAGTACACAGAGGCTGTGACGTCATACATCAGCTTCTGTGAGGACTGCTGTGTTCCATCAAGCACCAGGGTGAGTTACAACAATGACAAACCCTGGTTCACAGCCAAACTCAGAAGGTTAAGGCTGGCTAAGGAAGACTCGTTCAGGAGTGGGGACAAAGACAGATTTAAAGAGTCAAAGTACAAATTTAGCAAGGCAGTGAAGGAGGCTAAACATCGGTACTCTGAGAAGCTCCAACGCCAGTTCTCAGCTAATGACTCTGCGACTGTCTGGAAAGGACTTAGGCAGATCACCAACTTCAAGCCTAAAACCCCCCACTCCTTCAATGACCGACACCTAGCCAACGACCTGAACGAGTTCTACTGCCGATTTGAAAGACAAAAGGACAGTCCTGACACCATCCCCCACGACACCTCCCTACAGCTACAGCCACTGTGCATCACCTCCACCTCGCCCACCTCAGCAGGGTCCAGGGCCCCCCCACCAATGCCCTCCTTAAAGGTCCCCTCCACCTCCACCCCCCCTCCCACCTCAGTGACGACCCTCTCCATTCACGAGAGGGACGTCAACAGACTCTTTAGGAGACAGAATCCCAGGAAAGCTGCTGGACCGGATGCTGTCTCCCCATCCAGCTTGAAGCACTGCGCTGACCAGCTGTCTCCAGTGTTCACAGATATTTTTAACACCTCACTGGAGACATGTCACGTGCCAGCCTGCTTCAAGACCTCAACCATAATCCCTGTCCCCAAGAAGCCAAGGACCACAGGACTTAATGACTTCAGACCCGTCGCCCTGACCTCTGTGGTTATGAAGTCCTTTGAGCGCCTTGTGCTTTCACACCTCAAAGCCATCACCGACCCCCTCCTGGACCCCCTGCAGTTTGCCTACAGAGCCAATAGGTCTGTAGATGATGCAGTCAACCTGGCCCTCCACTACATCCTCCGGCAACTGGACTCCGCAGGAACCTACGCCAGGATCCTGTTTGTGGACTTCAGCTCTGCCTTCAATACCATCATCCCGGCTCTGCTTCAGGAGAAACTCTCCCAGCTTGGTGTGCCTGACTCCACCTGCAGGTGGATCACTGACTTCCTGTCTGACAGGAAGCAGCATGTGAAGCTGGGGAAACACGTCTCCGACTCACAGTCCATCAGCACCGAATCGCCCCAGGGCTGCGTTCTTTCTACTCTGCTCTTCTCCCTGTACACCAACAGCTGTACCTCCAGTCACCAGTCCGTCAAGCTTCTGAAGTTTGCGGACGACACCTCCCTCATCGGTGCAAGCAAAACAACCTAGAGCTCAACGCTCTAAAGACAGTGGAGACGGTTGTGGACTTCAGAAAGAACCCAGCCCCACCTGCCCCCATCACCCTCTGTGGCTCCACAATCGACACTGTGGAGTCTTTCCGCTTCCTGGGAACTACCATCTCCCAAGACCTCAAGTGGGAGCTGAACATCAGCTCTCTCGTCAAGAAAGCACAACAGAGGATGTACTTCCTGCGGCAGCTGAAGAAATTCAACCTGCCAAAGACAATGATGGTGCACTTCTACACAGCCATCATTGAGTCCATCCTCACATCCTCCATCACTATCTGGTACTCATCAGGCTGCAGCGTGTCATTCGGTCAGCTGAGAAGGTGATTGGCTGCAATCTGCCGCCGCTCCAGGACCTATACGCCACCAGGACTCTGAAGCGTGCTGGAAAGATTGTGGCTGACCCCTCTCACCCCGGACACAAGCTCTTTGAGTCACTCCCCTCTGGCAGGAGGATGAGGTCCATCAGGACCAAAACCTCACGCCACATAAACAGTTTTTTCCCCTCCGCCACTAACCTTCTAAACAAGGCCCAGAATCCACCTTGACTCTCTCCACACCCCACCTCTGGCTCCTCATGCCACTGTACCTACTCTGCAGTTTTCACTACTGTTTAACTTATTTTACTATTTATTTAAATTTATTTTATCGTTATTAATACGTACTGTGTGTATATGTTTATACTTATATTGTTTATATCCTTTTATCCTTCTTATATTTGTATGTGTGACATGCTCCAACAACACCATGACAAATTCCTCGTATGTGCAACGTACTTGGCAATAAAGCCCTTTCTGATTCTGATTCTGATTCTCTCTCGTTACTTCCGGCTTCTGAACTGGTTGCAGTTCCACTCTTGGTCCATATAGGGGGCGCTCACAGGCGAGTGCAGAATGAATGGGACTCTATGGAGCTATACCCCTCAAAATCCACTTTTCTTAGGATATAATTTTTTGTCAAGTAATTTGAATGTTTGTCTAGTAATTTGAATGTTGCAAAGGGGAGGCTAAGAAAATACACACTGCTGGGTGTTAGATTCTTTTAAAGTGGCTTTTTTGTTCTAAAAAGCCTTTTAAAATGTCAATGACGTCATACACATATACGGACAGAGATACTGCTTTACGGCAAGCACTGAGTCACTTCCTTTTTTCTCTCTCGAGGCATCGACAACACAGCTGACAGGTTAGGCTCTCCCTGTCAATACACGTGCTAGAAAGAGGTTTGCTAATGTTTTAAAGACCACGCCAAAATATTCACTCTAACATTCTGGTTCTGCTTCGGATGCCATCAAGCGGGATCTCTGGTCATAATCTGTCCTTCACTTACCAATCAGCATTCATTAGCAGAATGCTAGCGTGTTATTGGCAACAATGACTCAACCTGTAAGAAATCTAAAGGACTCGTTCATTCAACTTTCAACCTATAATCCATGTTGAACTTGCAAAAACTACAATCAAATCTGAAATTTCTCAACGACAATCAGGCGAAAGAGACAAATTTAGCCGTCTAGCTCCATAGAGTCCCATTCATTTTGCACTCACCAAGATCACCCCCAGTGGAACTCTGGTGGAACTGCAACCAAATTTGGTACAATGGGGCTGAATAGGGAGTGGAAAGGCTTTGGTAACTTGTATGAACTTGGCAGCACCCGTATCCCACAAACATTCATTTTGGCATTCAACGAGGGTCTGGTTTCTGGTACATAGACAGACCAACAACGGGACAATTTTAACAATTTTTGCCATTTTATTCATCACTAAATTCACTTCTGAGAACGTTTTAGGCGAGAAAGTAACTGTTTAGATTTCGAATATAGGCAGTCTTGCGAAAATCGTTGCCGAATTGACAATTTGCTTCAAAGTTTTTGGAATTGAGAAGCTCCATAAAGTGACACGACAGCCAGCTAGCGCCTGCTGGGGCCGCTAGCTCGTCGCTCGGACAGTCATGCTCGGAGACTCCGCTGTAAGCCGGAGGCCTCTCAGACCGGTCTCGTAAATAAGAGGCTTTTATTTCGCCGTTGATGGATCGTTTGCTTAATTATCACAACACATGTCCATCATAAGATTAAAGGGAACTTGTGGTTAGCTGCCTTTTCGGAGTTAAACTCCACAAGTGCCTGCAGGCTTAATAACCTCGCTGGCCGGCCGTCACACATATATACACACACACACACACACACACACACACACACACATACGGCCACAGCGCAGCAGGCAGAAACGGGGGAGAGAGAGATACCCGTTTCTTTTCGGGAGACTTGTTTAAATTATGACATAGGCTATATACATTAGATTTGGTATTTAGTTCATACTTTTTTTGGTCTGTTTGTTTTTTGATTTATTAGAAGTTGAGGTTGATAAATGAACAAATGAACAGTTGTACATAAAGTGGTAACATGCTATGGCATGTTATGTAGACTAAAGGGGAGACACCAACCTTTATAATTTGAATTGCTAATTTCCATCTGTTGTCCCTGGGCATATACAGTGCACTACAATAATATAGAAATGATAATTCCACATAACACTAATAGGGACACCTAGGACACGCCAGTGTATAGGCCTACTTCTTTTTGTAATTTAAACTGACTTAAACTAATACACTAATAGTCTGGATTGCGTTCCACTCTTTTGAATAAGTTAGGGGTGCAGCTAAACCATAAACAATAAAATTAAAGCTCAATAAGTTTTATTTTTCAATATTATTGCAATAGTTGTAACATTGTGAGGTTTTCTTGTCCGGAGATTGTTTAAATACAAAGTGGTTATATTGTTGTGGTTTTTATTTCTAGCTGTTATTTTGGAGCACTGCAGGTAGCCTCTGTGCTGGGGGTGTTGCGCAAAACCAGCAAGAACGCATCGTCTCAAACTGTTTCTGTGCTTGTGAACCTGCGAGTTCATTCTTCCAAGAACCACCAGCAAGAACGTTCTCCCCAAGAACACAAGTCCGTTCTTTGCATTCTTGAGATTGAGAAACGCCACATCTCTGCAGCCACGTGTGCCTCACTTAAAAGTGTCCCCTGGAAACACTTCCGTTGTGCTGTGGGCTATTTGCGTGTGTTTTCTTATTGTTGTGTGCTGTGGTTTATTTATGTGTGTTTTCGTATTGTTGCGTGCTGTGGTTTATTTGTGTGTGTTTTCTTATTGTTGCATGTTGTGGTTTATTTGTGTGTGTTTTCTTATTGTTGCGTGCTGTGGTCTATTTGTGTGCGTTTTCTTAATATTGCGTGTTGTGGCCTCCCAGGGCCACCGCAAGACCCTCCTTCAGCGCGCTTTGGAGAAGAGTCTGGCAAAGCAAGACTAAACCAAGAAAAATGTTCTCCCCTCGTCTTAAAATGGTCATCAATCAATACTAGAGTAGCTACTTCCTTGTTTACTGCTGCAATGAATGAAATGCAGAGGAGAAAAGAGCATCTCCACAGTATCATCTGTTGAGTGTTTCATAGTTAATTATTTGGGCTTTAGAACGTAATTACTGTGAAACAATTATAAAATAAGCTTTACTTCTCTCCCTCCATTGTACAATGACAAATTCAAGTACAAAACAACTGGTCTCAACTACAGCCAGAAAACGCTTGGTTACGTTGTAACCTTGGTTCTCTGAGTGAAGCAACTATCTCTCCATGGATCGATCTCGATACGATAGAAAACGTGCACATGCTCATCTTCCTGAAAAAGAACATGCCTGTACATATCTTAGCAGTGTATCATGCTTCAAGAAACAAATTGGTCACTTTCTGTTTGCCCTTTGATTATTGAGAGAGTACTACTTTGATTATGGTTTAAAAAAAAATAAGACTAAAAAAACGTAGTCATTAATTTTAAGTTACTTTTACTGTTTTTATTTAAAAACTAAAGTAGTTCAGTTAGAAGGTCACACAGCTTTAATTAGAAGTTAGAAGCTCACTCTGCAATTATTGGGTCTGAAGAGGTTAGTTATACAGGAGTGAAGCCCGTCATTTGAGTTTGTGGCAAAACCTTTCACAGTGCTTGTTTTTCATTTTGTGACTTTTGATTTTGTGACTTTTGATTTAAAAAAAGACTATTTCATATTTCGCCATTGAAGTTTACTTTATAATCTCGTCTCGTGAGCTGTGTCTCGTCACACCCTTAAAATTAACACATTATCTTCCAATTACTGTTGTAAATCAAAGAAATCTTTTGATAATTAATAAACAGTATACACTGCAGATCTTAGATTAGGCCTCTGAATTAATGCTCAGTTTTCAACATACATGAGGAATAATATGCCTTATTTTTTCTGGGGAATTAGGACAACGTAAATATGCACACATTTGAGCCTTATTTCCATTAGACACATTAAAAGGGTCTCGGGCAGAATCTGATTCCTCAGTTTAAATTGCCATGGACACAATAGCAATTTCAGGGTTGTTCAAGTTGATATGGTGCAAGAGATCTCTCAGGCTTGTCGACCTTTATCTCAGCAAACATCTGAATCCCTACACAAAAAAGCAGAAAATGAGCTATTGATTTTCCGTTTTTCTTTTTCCCCCTCACTTTCTTATTCCCCTCTGGTATTATCATTCTATAGTCTAAATGAAGGTCAGCATTGGTTTCCTTGTCACTGCCACAGAGATGCACTATAGAAATATAGCAATCTGTGTTTTTGAAGATTTTGCAAGACAGGAAGAGGTTGCTTTTGTCTTTAGGGATTAATTGGCTCAATACACCCTTTCTCTTAAGAGCAACTCAGTTTTCAGAATGTGCTAGATGTGTGCACAGTATACAGTATGAGTATGTGAACGCACACTAAGAAAAAGACTTTGCTGCATACAAAGGTAACACTCTACTCAGGTTTGATTGATGACATTTGAAGCAGTATTTTTGACATGGGCAATGTTTCTTAAACAATCTTAGCTAATGTGTGAAATCGAGTGTGGCCAGGCCGTGGAAAGGCCTAATTTAGCTAGTACCTTTGGATTAAAATGGCTCTTTATTAACATCACATTAAAGTAAAACAACTACAAACCACACTGTAACAAATTGCTGTAAAAATACTGGATATTTTGCACAGTAGTGTACCGTCCATTAATACAGTTGAATACTGTAAATTCTGATGTCTTTGAGGAACAAAATATTAACGGCAAGCTCCTGTAAATTCTTACGGTAAAAAGCAGTATTTCTTTATTTTTTCCAGCAAGCTACCTATAATCTTACGGTATAATATAGTATTTTTTTTTCTTTTTCAGTTAACTTTAAATCAGACTTGATCTTCGGTCCATAGTTCATCTGAGCAAAATAAAAAATTAAATGAAATTCAAAATAGGCCTACACATAAGTGTTTTTATTTAAGAATGAGGACACAATAACAAGAAGATGAAGAATTAGTTTTCATCCGGACTCTTAAACTGACAGCACCAAACTGGATGGAACACTTGAGGAATCACCTGCTGTTTTCCTCACCGTTCTCTCATCCATCCTGTTCCCGTGTCTTTCTAAAGAAGGTAAATATAATCTTGCAAAAGTCAGCATAATGCTAATGTGATTTTGTGTTGGATTAACATTTTATTGACTGTTTTTGCCGAAAAGATTGAGTCAAAAGTACGTGCCGCACTTTAGCATACGTTACTCTTATTTAGCAACTATGTGGGCAAAAGTTTAGCTTTCTGTTGAAGCACATTACTTAAATTAGCATAAGTTAGCTTGGGCATTTGATTTGTTATCAGATCTAGTTAAGATGGGCTACAAGGTTCTATTTTACCATTTGTTGTTTTACTTTTTCAAGTAAAACGGTTTATGGGAGTTTATAGGGAGAAGCTTGTTATGCAGGTTGATACAAAAAGCTAAAAAGTAGCTTCACATATGCACTAATGTAATATACAGTAGCTAAAAGTTAGTTGACTAGTTGTTGATGTAATGTTTTTTTTTTCTTGAGAGAGTATTTTAAAGATTATTTTGCTGTGAAGGCCTGTAGTGAAAACATGATAACTTGCAACATATGTGGTAAAACCTGCAGGAATACATTTGCACATGTCAGGCACATGCAAACTCATAGTTGTGTGCCTAATACATCTTTCAAGTGTGGTTTCCCTGAATGCACAAGAGCTTTTTCTAAGAAAGCATACAAGCTATATTGCTCCTTCCATCCTCCACCATTCAAACAATAATTGAACATTATCAGGAAATACATGACATCAATCAGTCTCACCTACTTTCCAAGCTTAATGAGAAGTTGACATCACTTGGACTTTCTTCGCTAACTGCTCTTCTTAAGTTGACAATAGACACCATGGCTGAGGAGCCTGATACAGTCTTCAAAGTATCTATATGTTGAACTTTGCCAAAGATAAAGTTTCCCAAAGATAACAATGTTTCCCAATGCCACCCTCAAATCAAAGTTTAATAGACACTGTAATAACAGCTAATCTGTTGTAATCTTGAATCATGAATGTTTTGTTTCTCATAAATAGTTTATCAAAATGAGATCATTCTCTAATAATTATGAGACACAGGGGTCATTATCATAAAAAGACATCTTCATTTTTTATACAATTACTGTGATAGGGTTCCATATTAAATGCAAATGATCTTTACTTACCATACCTAATATCCTATATACTTTCTCTATTATTACATTTTAGGCACCTCATTGGGATTAATCCTGAGAGAGGAAGAAAGTTCAGCATGGGGAAGGTGGTGCCAAAGAAGATGGGGAAGCTGGTCCACAAAAAGGCAAAATCTGTCTCAGATGTCCAGGTTCATTTTTGGACCCACCATTGTTGAGAGCCAGTTTGATATGTTTAATTGTTATTGTTAATGGAATGTGTTGTGCACTTGTCATAGTTCAAGAAAAAATTCTGACAACCAAGTAGTAATGGTGTTTTTATGGATTTTGTAGATACTAAAAATGTTCAGCTTTAATAAATGCCTAATGTTGTAAGGCCATCTCTTGTCTGAGCCATTTCTGTGACAGCTATTTTCATTTATTATTATTAATAATAATAATAATATTATTTCAGGGGCTTTCATTTTTAAATGTAAAACTTTTAAATCATTAGTTTATATCACTGTGAAGATCACATTCTATAGTTTTACAGTAATAACTTGTTAATGGAGAATACTGTAGGAACTGTAAAATAACAGTATAATTGAAACCAAAGAGCTGACAGTATAATACTGTAATCTTTATTTTCCATACAGCACAGTACTGTAATATTTTTACAGTAGTAAACTGTTGTTGTAGATCACAGTAGGTACACTGTAGAATAACAGTTTCAAGCTGGCAACTGTAGCTGCCAGTAGTTTACTGTAATTTAACAGGAAATTTTGTTACAGTGCAGCTAAACCCCACAGATTCAATAAGTTATACAGTTGGCAGTCAACAAAAGGTAGAGGCAAGTGTTTCTCCAAAGAGTAAAATGTTTATTATATAAAAAATAGGGTTAAACAGGCAATACACTATAGACAAACAACTTATTAAAGAATAGGCCTACTTTATTTGAAATACATCAGCTGATCAGCTACATATTAAAGGGGCTGTACTTGAAATACTGTAAAAAAACAGCGGGCTGGTATTGCCTCCACATGGCTCTCACGAACTGTTCCCTAATGCGTGAAATACTGGCGTGTTTTCAGGCCACATGTACTCACATGCACATGCAGAGTGAGCAAAAAACAGAGGACAAAGAACAAAAGAGGTTACATTACACCATACATAGAGGGAGTATGACTTCATTCGCTGCTCAGGACGCCATTACTCCACTGTATCTTTACATATCAAATATTTGTTTGTTGCTATATTGATATTTTGAATATGGAGTTCAGCCCCTTTAATGGTGCAATGGCATTAAAAATGTTTAAATGAGCAATGACTGTTAGTGGAGGAAAAGTAGTACTCAGTAAAAAAAAAGGGATCACTCACCACACACACACACACACACACACACACACACACACACACTGTACTGAAGAATAAAGTGTGAAATTATTAAAAGTGCAAAAATAACCACACACACACAATTATGGCTCAGTGAAGTGCAGATAAGGGCCCTAATCACAACTGAACCCCTACTCCTAGAACGGATGATCACGCCACTTGGTCTGTGATCCTCATAAAACACACAAAGAAAATAATGGTCAGTTCACAGGATCCACGGAATCACAAACTACCATCATGCTAAGCAATTAAACTCTTGGAAGGTATGGCGTTATATATGTGTCACATTCCTGAGCGAGTAATTGTATGTTTTGAACACAGAGAACTACATTTTGCAAGCGCATTACATTGCATTTTGAACAGAAATGTACACTCGCAAAAAACAATTCAGTTTGAGTAAACAAAAACCTATTTCGTGCACAATAAATGTATTTGCATGTCTTTCTCTGCACGCAGGTAGACGCTGCTGCGCTCCGGTCATGTCTCCCTCGCTCTCAACCTCTTCTCTCTACGCACTCAACTCTAGACATGCTCGCTCAGATTTTCACAGTGTGCCACAAAACCAACCAATCGCAGAATCAAAAGGTCAATTCTGATTGGCTGTTCATCTCCAATTAGATCGCAAGTAGCAGGAAAGACATCTACAGGGAAACAGTCTTTGACGCAACACCTGCCGTGATGCCCCAGCAAGGGGTATCTCTGCTGTAGCCAGTGGGTACTTGGAAAGATTGTGGAGCAGCTTAACTAATTAAAATAATTGAATTATGATTGATTTAAAACAATATATCAGCTAAAACAGCTCAACACATGTTTAAACATATAGCGAAGTAATCAATGGTAGAAATAAACAGCTGTTAACTAACAGCTAGTTAACTAACAGTTGAAATGATTAGCTAAAAGTAATGGATGAATTTTGAAACATTAACCACACTTAAAGTAAAAGGCCTAGCTAGCTAGTAGAATTTCTGACCAAACCAACCTAAATGTTTACAGTTCAATTGCATGAAAATGTAAGAATATTCACTTTAATATGATAAATAGTGTGAATAATATATTAATCGGAATTGATAGGGCAGGGTATGTGAGTTTATATGACAGGGCTGTGGGGGAACCTCAGACCAGAAGGGTTGGAAAGCACTGATCTACAGTATTTTATATTATTGACCGACCGGTATATTACAGACATGCCTTAATAGTTGTGTTAATCACAATACCGTTGTTTAAATTACATATCTCCGTGTGTGACTAACGTCATCCTTCACAAGCAATCTAACATTAGCCCAGCATGGATAAAGTCCAGCCATGCATCCAACGTATTCATCCGAACACACCTAAAATGTCACAATCCAGCCACATGTAAGAAGTTTGTAATACTGGTTACATAGTTATCGTGTTTTATTAACCTTAATTCTGTTTGCCAAGGCTATATATTTTATTGGCTTGCAAAGTAGCTATCCGATGCTAACGCTAGCTAGCTAATTTATGTCAAAAAGCAGTAGCTAACTAATGTTACTGCCAAGATATGGTTTCATTGTAAGACAGCGTAAACACATGACAACACTTGACGAGTCTTACAGCACCTCTCTGGTCTCTAGTGAAATCATATCTTGGCAGTAGTTAGCTAACGTTTCTGCTTTTTGAGATAAATTAGCGTTAGCAACGGATAGCTCCTTCGCAAGCTAATATAGCAACATAATTCAGGTTAATAAAATACGGTAATGTAACCAAAGTATTAAAAACTACTTAGCTACATGTGGCTATAGTGTGACAGGTCTACTGCTGTTCAGTCTCGCATTGCGAGACCTAGCTAACTTAGCTAGTTACAGTGCTGCGAGGCCTGTTCAGATGACATGTCAGCTGCAGTGTGTGAGCTAGCTAGATTGCTTGTGAAGGATGAGTCAAACTAACGTTAAACACACAAGGAGATATAAGTCAAAGAAAACAACGGCATTATAGTACACACAAATATTAAGATATTTCTGTGATATAAGTCAATAATACAAAATACTGACCGAAATGTGTTTTAATCCAGTAACATTAGTCGAACAGCTCCACTGTAGTCAGTATTTGCTGTACCAACAGGTGTAAACTGAAAAAGACTGTTCCTCCTAGATTTTTGTTTCCTGCTACTTGCGATCTAATTGGAGACGAACAGCCAATCAGAATTGACCTTTTGATTCTGCGATTGGTTGGTTTTGTGGCACACTTGTAACGCTGTGAAAATCTGAGCGAGCGTGTCTAGAGCATAGACTAATATATACAGTCTATGGCAGGGGTGGCGAACCTGTGGCTCTTGAGCCGTATGCGGCTCTTTGCCTGCTCCTGTGAGGCTCTTACTGTGTGGCTGGGGGCTGTGTCATTGGTTGATTGTTTTTAACTTTTCTGAAACATACAGTATTTCAGATAAGTAAAAAAAAAAACACATTTGAATGCATCTGCCAATACTGCCAATACATTTGCCAATTATTTTAAAATGGAAAATAATGCAGCAGAGTTTTGAGGACAGATTCTGCAACCTGAGGAAAAACAGCGGCCACAGATCACCTTCCTCGTTAACCCTTTCACTGCTGAATCCGATTGTTTGAAAGGCGCTTTAGTGACAAATGAGTGAGAGAGTTGCTTCGAGTGGCCACAACCGAGTTCAACCAAGACCTGAAAAGGATTGTGGATAACAAAGACTGTCAGGTTTCCCACTGAGTCAATCTAAGTGAGAAAAAAAACTATGAAAACTGCTATGTATTATGACTGTCATTAGATCTGGAAGACACTGTTGCTGTTGTAAGTGTGGACGTGCATGTGTTGTGTGGCTTTTTGCTATGGTGCGTTTTTTTTTGTGGCTCTTTATACCTAACTGGTTGGCCACCCCTGGTCTATGGTCTAGAGTTGAGCGCGTAGAGAGAAGAGGTTGAGAGCGAGGGAGACATGACCGGAGCGCAGCAGCGTCTACCTGCGAGCAGAGAAAGACATGCAAATACATTTATTGTGCACGAAATAGGTTTTTGTTTACGCAAACTCAATTGTTTTTTGCGAGTGTACATTTCTGTTCAAAATGCAATGTAATGCGCTTGCAAAATATAGTTCTCTGTGCTCAAAACATACAATTACTCGCTCAGGGATGTGACACATATATAACGCCATAGGAAGGAACCAAAATATAAACAAATAAAGACAACAATGTATACAAAGCAAATTATCAAAAAAAAAACATTATTAATATGACGCTACAAACAACAATGTGAGCCAAAACTATTTACAATTGTCTTTTTCGTCTTGCGGATCACAGCGGGGCTCGGCACAGAGTCACTAGAAGTCGCTAGAGAAGCTTGGCCGGACGTACCTGGGAGAATCGCTGCGCAGCAGCAGAGAGGCAAGGTAGGGATGGCATCACAATGTGTGTTCGTATTGCCCTCTTATATCTTGTAATGTGAATGAGGCAGCGGAAGGTGCTACGTCTGTGTAAGACTACGGTGGCTGGAAAGGAATCGCTTTAACTGCTGGCTACACAGAGAAATGACAGCCTTGACCTTTGCCTCTTAGCAAATAATGGGACTGATTTTATCAACTGCCATTTTTGAACCAAGTTTTTAATCTAAGTAAGCTCAATACTATCAGTTTTAAACCTTCAACCTGCAACATTACAGATTAGAGGAGCAGATAAACACTTCTGTCCTCTCACTGCCTGTGTAAGGAATCTAAATGTTGTCTAATATAGACTGAACTGTCCTAGCAAATAAGGATAACAGCTGGAACTCCGTGTCTTTCCCCTTTGTATCAGCCTAAATAATCTTTTATAAGCTATCATATCTACCTGGAGTTACTCCTCAGTAGACATACTGTAAGATCAAATGTTTGTTACCTGTCTTTGTCTTTTGTCTCGATGTGTCTGTAATCCTCTAAGCTTTATTGCTATCTAAATCAAGCTGAGAGAAAAGAACAAATTTCTTTTACTCGTTCGCACCCACAGTGCAACTCAATCAACAACATTGTGTTTCATTTGACCCGAGATTGTTTTCTTGTCATTTAATAGGTGGTGGCAAAGATTCCTGTCATGATGCTGGGTACATCAGCGTGATCAAGGATTACAGGAGTGTGTTTGACTTGGCGTGCCTCTCTCATCTCAATTCATCACCTCCCCAAGGTGAGCACGATATCTTGCCTTTTTTTTTTTACATATTCTTCACACTTGTTTATGGTTTACTGAGCAGGTCACTTCCCCTGCTTGCTTGAACAGCTGCTTCAGTAATGACCCCCCCACCGCCCTCCCCCTCTTCCTAACAGGGGTTGGAAGACTACTTGTGTGCTGCTCCCTGTCAAGTTCTCCTTTGCTTGTGAGGCCTGCTGGTGACCTCATGCACAGCCTTTACTTTACCGGGGCCATATAAATAATTAATCCTTTGAATTTAGCACAATTCTGACATGTCAATGTCTGACGCCCACAGGCTTTGGCTTTAACAATATAGATTGTTAATCTATAGATTGAGTGCCTCTTTCCTCTGTGCATCATCAGATAAAATCTGAAAGCACAGCTAGTACACTCAATATAAAAAACCAGGCATGCTGTATGTGCCACACACTGAATTCCTCTATTCTATTAACTCTTACTGCAGTATCTATACCCATACAATTTGATTGTATATAGGTTGCAGACATTTGAGTTGAAAATATTGTGTTCTGTCAATGGGAAGATAAGATAAAATTGAAATTGAATCACCGCAGAACCGGAGAATGGGATACATTCAGGGAAGAATATTGATAGAAATAGAGCAAAATAAATTAATGTAAACCTACAGAAAATATACAAAATAGATAGTTTCAGCTCTAGAGCAGCTTAAACTCCAGTGAACTGCATGAATCAGTGTACCACAATATTTAAGATACAGCAGTAAGAGCAAAATAGCAGTAGGAGGTGTTCAGCCTTTTTCACAATTTTTTAAGTACAGCCTGTATTTAAACCTTTGACTCTAACTCTTAAATGTATAGATCCAAACCACATGCCCTGGGCTCAGCTGCTGGATTAAACACGAAGAGCAGCATGTTGCATACACATAAGTCTCCTAGAGGAGCAGTCTGCGCTGCCCTCTCTCGCACAGTGTCTCTCTTTTGTCAGACTAGCCAGCTTTGTTGATGTGCACGCACCGGTACTTGTAGGTCTGCACCATCTCCACCTCTTCACCTCGCATGATGACAGGTGTCAGTAGCTTTCGCTCTGTCGGAAATCCACCGGCAGCCCCTTGATCTTATTGACATTTAGCTGCAGATGCTTCTCCTTACTCCACTAGACACCTATTATAACGAAATCATCAAAGAACTGCTGGAGGGTGCGTGATCCAGAACTGAACCTGAAGTCAAAAGTGCAGCGTGTGAATCATAAAGGAAAGTGACCCCTGTGTGTTTAAGTGGGTAGTATTTGTTTCTTTGATGATGGATATGGCTAGATGCATTTAAAAAAAGCCAATTACAGAGCAAAGAACATTTTGAGCGTACTGTGCATGTTATATTGCAGGGAATACGGCTCTGAACTTATTGCATCAATCCTCATTTCAATATAATTTTCAAGCTCTATACTGTGTTTTTTTTAATCTTTTGAAGATTAACGACCCTCAGGTGACACAACCCACCAGAGGTTAAATATCTGGAACTCCCCATTAGTCAGTCAGAACTGAAGAAGCCTTTTGGATGAGAGGCAAAACAGCATTCAGAATGTGTAACAAGTCCAGTTGCCTTTGCCTATCACAGAGATTTATCTTTTGAAATATTAGTATTGAAATAATGTCACAGCATAGGATCATCACCAATCAAAGAAATATTTATGTCCTATGTTTTTCTCCTGTTAACGGTTTATAAAACCCCTTCAATTATTTTTCAACCTTTGACTTTGAGTTTACTTGGAAAAAACATATAGGCTACTTAGCTACAACTGAATACTGCACTTTCAACCAAAACCAGAAAAAAAGGAAGAAGAAAAAATCACAGTAAATTCTTTTAAAGTACAGCTTGCTAAAACCTTGGATGAGTTTTTATAAATGAACAATTCACATTATATACCCACCTATTCAGCCTCTCATACAAATATACAATTTGATTGACAGAATGCCATCTCCTAAACTAGCAGCCACTCTACAATAAGTAATACACTGAAGGAGTTCTGTTTGCCCTCAAAGCGTCTCAAATAAATCAACATTGTAGCTCAAGGAAGCCTCACATGGATTATTTCTTTCGTTGTTCTTTCTATCTAATAAAACTCCCCCTCAGTTTACTTTCTGAAAAGACTTTGAGGGACGTTTTCTAAAATGTTGTACTCTGGCATTTTCTCAGATCTGACTTTTTTTCTCCCCAAGGACATCTCCTCCCGCTGCCAAGACCTGTCAGGCAGGAGCATCTCAGAGTAAAGGGGTGAGAGGACACCAATTAGAAAGCCATCCTCGGCCAAGAGAGCCAGCGGCACAGCTTGCCACAGGAAGTGGGATGTCTGACTTCCTGCATGGGGTCACAGCTGTTTGCAGGGAGGTTACCGCTACCAGCCAATACGCGGTACCATTTAGCGTCTGACGAGGCAGGCCTCATTTGAATAGCAAAGAACCATCTCAATGTCACCAATAAATTTACATGATTTCTTCTCTGCTACAGCTGGGATCAGAGTGGGGACTTTGCTGGAATTAGGGGAGCGTGACAATGTCAAAAGAGCAGGACCAGCTCCTTTCAAGTTGGCTAGTTTTGAAGTAAAGATTATTACTTCGTTTAGGTACAGTTAGGTAAAATTTGTACACATGAAAAACCCTCTAATCACCAATGTGTAGACATGACAATACTTATACACTGTACCTCTCAACTGAGAAATATATTACTCTCTTTTTAATTGATCATGCTTTACAGATATGCTTTTTTAAAAGCCATTTTGCATGTATTTTGCAGTATGAGAGGGGAAGGAGATCCAGGAGCCTTGCAGTTACATGGTATGCATCCTAAACCATTCGCCAACCAGGACACCCAGCTTTTTGATTCATGGGAAAAAATGTGCTAGAATAATTTCTTCTATACAGCATGTGTAATGGATATTAGGTGGCCATGTTACAGTAAAATATGTGTAGTTGTCTTTAAAATGAAGTTTTAAACAGTTTTTTGTTCTCTTAACTGCCCAAAACAAATGTCTCCTATAGGAGACAATAAAGGCGTATCCTATAGTATCTTATCTTATTTAACCCTTGTATGTTGTTCATATTTTTGTTACACAGCTAATGTTCCTGGGTCTGGTGGACCCACCACATTATTAGGCTTTTAAATCAATACAGCCATAACAATTTATGTAAAAATACTTAACAGATGTTTACTTTAGCTCAATTGCCAATGATATATACATCATTTATGGTTCATATATGCCATTTACCCCTGTGAGATCACATTTATGATCAATTGATCATTTTCGTTTTTTGTGAGATTCAATTATAAAAAAGGTAAAAAAATAGAAACAAGATTTTTGATCATTATTGGTGCTTATTTCTTAGAACTTAATCAGAACAGGTGAAAGTGCTTGAAAATGAGCAGAAAATGAGGCAAGGCCAGTGAGTTTGAGTTAGAAGAAATAATAAATAGCATAATTTTTCTTTTAGCAAAGAAGACCCGAACACCATACAAGGGTTAAAAATAAATCAATATTACGTAACCCATTTAATATAATACAGTGGCTATTGTTTAATATGTTATTTTTGCAAGTAGTTCTTCAGAGTGATATTAAAAAGTGATTATTTTTTCTGAGTAGCTGTTAAGTCTCTGGATTAATGGATTTGATTTTTGGTAAGAACCTCTTCAAAGTAATCAAAATCTCAAAGCAGCTTCTCCAGTGCATAAGAGATTGAAGTATCTTTACCTGAGGTGGCAAACAACTGGAAGCATGGCAGGGATGGGAGCATGTGATTGGCTCCTGCTATGAGCAGCTGTCTAGAATGCCCATATTTGGGCCCAACCCAATTACATCCTCAGATCCCCAGTCACTGGGCTGATGCAGTCAGAACCATTAATCTCCCTGGCTGAGTACCATGCCATGTGTTAACCCCCCCCCCCATTTCACCGCCAAGCCCCACCACCTAGGTTGAAAGTCATGCCAATCATATTGACTCCTTTGACTCTGACGTCCCCTTGGGCTCATCATGATTAAGGACAAACCTCTGATGACTGTGGAAAACACATGATGTACACTAAACAAGGAGCATTCCACTATGGTATTTCTGGACCGAGGTTCAAACAGGAGTTACAGTGTGTTTTCAGATCTGTGGTGCAGGTCTGCTGTGGTGGAGGAGGTCAAAAACATTTTCAGATTTTGGATGTTAACTACAAAATATCCTGGAGCTGTGTCAGGGACCAATTCCAACAAATCATTTTCAAAAGGGACAGTAGTAAACAGTACTTTTTTTTTGTGGCTGCCTATTTCACAGAAATGAAAGGCACCTTTAGCTCTACAAATGTCTCTCTGGACAAGGAGAAAAAGGAAAATCGTTGGCTTCTCAGAATTTTGAAACTTATTACAATAACAAAGACCTTTGATTTAATCCTTTGGATCCGTGTCTCGACAATAACCAATAAAAAGGTAACCCATCAGATTGTTTTGACCTCTGATTGGCTTGTGTAACCGTGATTAATGCTCATAACTGGGGGAATAGAAAGCTAGGCTAATGTAAAATTAGGGAGAAGTGGCTTAATCAGGGTCTGAATTACATGGACCCTCAGTTCCAGTTTAGTGAGCCTTTTTTGTTCACAAAGATTAAGGGAGGAGTCAGGCAGCCCTCCATTGTTCCGCTGAGAAAAGAAACTCATTTGCTTTGAACGATAAATGTCTTTCGAGCATAAATCATGTCCCCTATTCCCTTACCCAATGCCACCAAATGCAAATTGTCTCTCATTTACAGATCACACAAAAGAGACAATGAGGGAAGTTTGCACACATAGCTCGAAGCATTGTCCTTCCTGCTGAGGACAGATGGACTTTCACCTAAAATTGCAAGATAAAAGTTTTCTGTAGGCTTACATTATGTGTGCTCATGCATCTTTCTTTATACTGAATAAACACTTAATCTCAATTCAATTGCAGCTGAGACACCAAGGTTAAGATAGATAGTTTCGTAATGTATGAAATATGACAAAATAAATGCTCTCTTTTTAATAGGCCAGCAACCACCAACTTTTAACTTGGGACTTTTACACACCTTTCTACTTCAGTCTCCTAACACCATATGAGTCATTTACCCAAGGGATGCAGGTTGACATTTAGCTGTGTGTGTGCATGTGCTCCATTTCTATTCCCATGACAATGGTGACTTTACAAAACATGCAAGCATCTGAATTTCTAAAAGGAAAAAGGGATATTAAAAAAGGATTTAAAAAATGGTCCCCTGGTTCCTTTTTAGGAAGTTTTTAGACCATGCATGGTTTTGAATTTATGTTTTTCTTTATTTGAAAACAAATAACATTGGAGTTCAACACATCAATTAAATCTTTATGGAATACAAATTCAGAATAAATCCTATATGATTGCATATGATATCAGTGTTCAGGACGTATTTGCTCTATAGGAACCTGCTGTCTGTAGCATGGTATGACCTTACCTTTCATACTAAAATAAACACCACGGGGCATGCTGAGCGGGTTTTATCGACAGCTCTTCGCTGTGTGATGTCCTCTCTGCTATAGCCGCTCTGAGGATAAAACGCAAACAAATAAAGCTTGGTGATGTGCGTTTCTGTGTGCAAGCAAAATCCCATTGTGTATCTGTGGCTGTATTTGTGTGTCTGTGTGTTTTGAAAGTATATAAAAGGAGAGATAGAGTGTGTGTGTGTGTGTGTGTGTGTGTGTGTGTGTGTGTGTGTGTGTGTGTCTGCAAAGTGTACTAGCAGGGGGCAGGGCCATGCAATATATTAAGATCAGTGTGTGTTAGTCCGTGTTTTGTTTTTGTCTGCCTGTGTGTGTGTGTGCTTTACTGAGTCCTCGAGGATCACATTGTTTTCAGAGGGCCCTGTGTGTGGCTGCAACATCTGCTTTGAGCGGGTCATTCATCTCCTCTTAGCTGCCATATAACAAGTCATGAGGGATTTTATTCAATGAATGCCCAACACAGAGGGCTCCATCATAAAATTTACCGTCTCACAAGGGCATTGTAGAGGTTGGGCTTTTTTGCGTCCTAGAACTAAGTTTTAATTCCACTGGTTTATTTCCAGGAGTACTGTAAATAAAGTGAATTTCTGTCTTGATCAGAAACAATGCTCTTTTTGACGTCAACTTATTTTTAAAGTAAAAGGTAGCTGCATTCTCAGTTGCTAATTACAGAGTCTCTGCACAGTTTGGTAATAACAAAACATTCCCTGCTGCTTACTATCATTAGTGTCATCTATGGTCGGTGCACATTTCAGCATGTTTGCACAGAACACAGCAACAGTGTCAGCAGTGCACTTTCTACACTGGCAGCATAGCAGGAGTTAAAAGTAAGCTTTCATCCCTTCTTTGGATAGAAGACTGTTTTTAAATGCCCCTGGCTTTCTTCCAAGCTCCTAGCCTCAAGCCTATGGGTCTAACAAGCATGATGCTTTGAGGATTGACTTGTGATTCAACCCAAATTTACAAGCTGATTACTATGCAGACACTGAGTCAAGTCGAGTACAAAATTGTGGTCCTTATTTTTACCAACAATCTTTTGGATGTCCAGAGAATTAAATGGTGTGCATGTGCATTTGTATGTTTGTGTGTCTGTGTGAGCATGTATTTAATGGGCACCATCTGAAACTTTGATGTAATTGATAAAAGAAGCTGTTCCCCTAATCCTAATGGCACAATTCCTTATGATCCTTTATGCACAGACTTGCAGAGGATCAAAGAAACAGAGTTTAGCCCTAGGCGATAAAATACGTATTAAAAATGAGTTTGAAGGATATATTAACAGGATAAAAATCCTGCAATGTATTCAATTGATAAGTTCGGCATTGCCTGTAGTTCACAGACAATTTTCATCATTCACAAATAAAACTGCTCTGATAATAACTAAACCAACTGTTCTTTGTTATGACTAGAAACATTCAGTAAACTTTTTTTCTGTCGCTAATGGGCTATTTTTCAAAGTAAAAGTCACAGTGGGCATGGGCTCATCATTTGTCATATGTTCTCATATAGATGATACGTGCAGGATTCATATATACTGTATATGAACATAATGTGGCTACAATCTCTGCATGTGGTGATTTTTTTAATCTGAGGGCTTTCATCACCCAGGCGGACAAAGAGTAATGTGAGACCTAAACCAGCTGAGATCAGTGGTGAATTTCTCACTCGTGTAACAAGTCTTTTCTCCAATTAGAAGAGCCCGTCCTGAGACCTCTCTCTCTCTCTCTCTCTCTCTCTCTCTCTCTCTCTCTCTCTCTCTCTCTCTCTCTCTCTCCTGGATCTCAGTGCCTCATTCCACATGTTGGATCTGGATCTTTGTCCACCAGAACATTCAGCCTTTCCTCTTGTCTCTCTCTCCCTGTGTGTGTGTGTGTGTGTGTGTGTGTGTGTGTGTGTGTGTGTGTGTGTGTGCTTCAGTTTTGCTTCTTGTGTGTTTGTGTAGCCAGGGTACATGGTGGAGAGGAGGTTCTAGCTTTTTGATGACACCTGGAAGCTGCTTAACTCCCTTTTCTTCATATATGTTTATATTCCATGTACAGTTTTTGTCATTTGGATTGTGTATTTTGGAATTGTATTGTTCTGTACACCCAACATTGATTGCATGTCTGTCAAGGGAGAGGGATCCCTTCTCTGTTGCTCTTCCTGAGGTTTCTTCCATTTTTCCATTAACAGCAAGCAATCCCAATTTACTTTTCAAAGTAAGTGCAGGAGGAAAGAGCAGAATGTCACCAAAAAAAGATTACATCGCAGTTCTGTCTTCAAAGAAAAGTATAACTGCATGCCGAGAAATAACTCTAAGGAGAGATTTTCAAACTCATGATCACAATATGTGTTTACCGTTTCCACAAAGAAATGGCTTCTATTACAACTAAACTGGCTGTGAAGGTGAAAAAGAGAATCACAAAGTCAGACAAAAGGCCGAAGTTGTCTATTGTCTTGGGTAGAGTGATTCCAGTGGATGAGGAATAAAGTGAGACAAGTCCTGGTGAAATAGGGTACTGCTCCCTCACAGGTGATCTATAGTTTGTCAGCACCAATCAGCCTGGAATGGGAGAGCAGTCCATTTATCTGCTCATGGCTTATTGAAGAGGGTGGGCTGCTTTTGAATGCCTCATGCCCACAGATCCTTCCAGAGGCACTATTGGATTGGGCCTATTTATCTTCCTCTTTATCCGTTGAGAATGCACTTTTTGATTTATACGTCCATATGATCACTGGGAAGAATTCCCCTACACGCAGCACCAGGGCTAGAGCTCCTGAGCATGAGAAATAGTTGCAATGAATATGTCTTACAGACATTGAGTAAATATCAACAGGAGGTCTCTGTGAAACAGATGTAAATGGCATTACCTCAGTAGTTCTTCTATACTTTAGTACAAGTGATTAAGATACGGATGATTTTATACAGAGAAAGGTATGGTGTTTTAGATGCTCTGAAATGGAAACATATGCATATTACTTAGATTTGCATTTAGACAAGGTATATCAAGGTCGACAGAGGATTCTGATATAGCATAATAATAGTTCACAGTACTACCTTTTTCAGAACCACATGGTTGTAGGTGTAATGTGGATGCAATCCAGGATGTTTTAGATTATATTGATCCCAGTTTTTTGCCCCAAAATCTGGTGAATATCCCTTTTGCCTGAATGCACCAAAGCATCTTTACTCATCTCACTAAACATTCAGTTAAATGAAGCTATAGGCCTTCCTTTCACTACTGATATAATAAAGGAGATAATAATGCATCCTAAATTTTGCAAACTCATAGTTTGGGGTTAATATGCTGTTGTATAATGTGTCGTTTCAACAAGTAATTTGGTCAAAGATGTGCTCCAACTAAGCTGATAATTCCCATAAAGCACAACTAGCCATGCTTTATTGGTTGCCATGCCAATTCTTGTGGAAATCGGGGAGCTTGTTAGTAATATCTTTTTTGCTCCCCTTTTATATTATGCACAGTATGTGTGCTCCTTCAAAGAAAACTTCTTAGAACATGTTTGGAACCACTGTATCAAGGCCACACAACTACATATTGAAGAATAGACATTCACTATATATTTATAGAAATTATGCATGCATGGACATCCTTTGCTGGGTATGTAACCATTCTGATGTTGCCTATGGCTGTATCTAGGGTTGGGTGTGATAGCTGTTCCATTTTGGATCAATTTCTAAATTGGTGATAGCACCACTTTTTTTCGAACTGGAAAGCAAATTAAATAATACATCCTGATTTAATAAAATGCATATAATCTCCAACTACAGCTGCACCCGTGTATAAGGCAAGGAAAAGCCAAAGAGTAGCCTAAGTGGTTACGGTAGAAAGAAAAATAGATATAGCAAATATGCAGCCAGATACAAAAACATATTTAAAATAAAAGTGTGTAAAGTAGTAATGACTATAAGACAGCTGGCTATAGTGGAAATCGTCATGGGTATTGTGGGACCCAGTGTGAAGTTGGGAAATGAATTAGCTTATGATTAAACCGCTGTCTATCTAGAGCTAACAAACAATTGTTAGTCTGTAGGTCTACACATAATGTAAATGTTGAATGCACAGTGCATGGCTGACACTTACAGATGCAGCTGTAAAAGGACACCAGAATACAATCAAATAAAATGTACATGCTACAACAGCTAAAACAATTGCTGGAAACATTTACCCAGTAATATTCAATCAGAGTTGAAAATTTCAGTCAAATGATCTAATTTGTCAAAAACATATTTCTCTGAAGATTATTTATATTAATTCAGGTGGCTACATTCTTCTACACTAACCCTTAAATGGAACAGGGAGGTGGTAATCTCTCTGTTTTGATCTTGTTGTCCTCTCAGTTTGGTGTCTAATTTCGGTATACATCTCATAATTATAGGTACTTTAATGATGCTGTAGGCATGCCATGCTGCAAATACAAACCTATAATCATTGTTAAGAATGCCCTCTCACGTATTAACTTTTGTCCTTTATAAAACTGGCATCATCAGAAATTGGAATGTGTTCATTTATGACATTAAGTGAAATGTCATCAACCAATCAGTCATTTAAATCCAAAGGCACATTATAGTCACCTTTATATTTTGTATGTGGCTGTCTGAGGATGTTTCAAGCCAGAGCAAGACAACCAATGAGTGCTAACGTTATCAGCGTCATTATTGAGCTGCCATGGTGACAGCTTTTGGAAAGCACTTGGATCTTGTTGTGAAGCTACACTGGTCTATCAGTTAAATAAATCCAACTCCACCACAGTAGTCTCATACTGTTTCGATCTTAAACCACATCTCACCACACAGCATCTTCAAAATTTAACTTGTGCCCTCTGTGCTGCTCAGCACCAACTTTTTAAAGTAATTCAAGATTTCATCTTAAAAGAGTGGAATATACTGCATTGCCATAAAAGCAAGCACTACCAGAGAAGCACAATGCATGTTCAATAAAACAATATGAGATCATAAAGGGTGAGCGATAATGCATCTCGGAGGCAGATTAAATGAAAATCACAGAACCAATAAGGCATCTAATAATGTACTGTGACAGGCAGGCTATAAAACGGAGCAGACACTCACATCTCAGCATGGCATACCATGTCTTTCTCCAAAAAAGAAACAATTAACTGTATGGCTACCATAGTGGCTACCTTACCCATAGTAGCCTAAGCTTATCTTCAATGTGTAAATTAAATGTTTTTGTTTTTTCTCAAATAGGCAAATTTATCTTTATTATGTTAGATTCCTATTAATGTAGATTTTCAGACATTTTCATTAAAAAAATTAACTTTCAAAAAATTATCTTTTTAACATAATTTGGTGCCCCCCCCTGCACTAACTCTGAGGACTCCCTAAGGGTAACAGACCCCCTGTTGAAGATCTCTGCTTTAATGGATAGGACAGCTGTAGACAAGAAAGTGGGGAGAGAGAGGGAAAAGACATGCAGCAAAGGCCCACAGGTTGGATTCAAACCCTGGGCTGCTGCAGTAAAGACTGAGCCTTGGTACATGGGGCACACGCTCTACCAGGTGAGCTACCAGGGCGCCCACTATTATTCATTTTTGAAAAAGAAAGAGCATATCAAAAGGTGTGTAGTTTAAGTTATAGAAAGGTAAATAAATGTTACCACACACTAAAGTCACCTCATGTAGAAGTATTTTTAATTAAACATGTTTATTTCTAATACTACAAAGGCTCTGTGTGTCCAGTAATGGATTTCAGACACTACAGATAAGGCCTATGGTGAAGGCCTTAGCAGGACATTGTGTTTGCAGCACATACAAGACTCCATTCTCAAGAGAAAAAACTTGAATACAACAGATGGGACAAGTAATGTTAAAGTTTAGATTCAATAGGTTTGAAGGTTTCATCATGACACAACAGGCATTTTAATGGCAGCCCTATTGACTAGGTGCAGGACTGAGACGTAACTCCATGCACTCTTTCTCTGTTTTCATCATTACATGCCCAGATGTATCAAAGCCTTTCTCTTTGTTGCCATGGAAACTTTTTACCCTTTACATTTCCTATTGTCAGTTGTGTTTTTTGTGCGTGTCCATCTCAATGAGGCAGAGTCCTGACGGTATTCAGCATGAGACACTTACAACAGGGTTGTAGGTGCTAATGAACCCTGAGACATGCGTCAAGTAAGCTATCGTGGGACCTTGGCTTAGGGAAAAAAACTTTATTCAAAAGGAAATTCAATAGCATAGTGGTAAAGGAGTATACATTATTACATATATTTTCAATACCCCAGAATTTCAGGGTAAAGGCTGAGCCATGATTTGTACTCACATCATGACGTGCCATTGCATACTTAATGCGAATACCAGTCTTATGTTCTGCAATTCTCAGCTTTAAAGTGCCCATATTATGAAAAAAATCACTTTTTCTGGGATTTGGGGTGTTATGTTGTGTCTCTGGTGCTTCCACACACATACAAACTTTGAAAAAAATCCATCCATGCTGTTTAGAGTGAGATACGGTTTCTGAATGTGTCCTGCCTTCAGTCTCTGGGTGAGCTGGTCAAAATCGGCACGGCTTGTGACGTCACAAGCCGAAACGAGCAGGCTAACCGCAACCATTAGCTCGTAGCGCTAATGCTAACGCTAGCATGCTACCTCGTTCTCAATAGCAAAGCACTGTGTGCTACAACACACACAAGTTCACCATAATCTACAAAAGAACTATGTGCGCCCTCATTTAGAAGTCTCCCAGCTAATCCTGCCTTGTAACTGACTGAAGTTGTAGAAACAGCCTTTCTTTTACTGTCTATGGAGCTAGCTAGCTGACATGATCTACATCTGAGCTACTGCACATGTGCGAGTGCAATCAAAGATAGTACAGAAGAAGAAGAAGAAAAGAGGTCTCACTCTGTAGCTAAAACAGAGACCAGCTGAAAAGAGGAGCTGCAGCAGTGAGAGAGAGCGTTGCAGTACAACAAAAATATGGTGTTTTTTGAAAATTAAACCATTTAAAACCTATTCTGGTACAACCTTAAAATACAATTCTGAACCTGAAAATGAGCATAATATGGCTGCTTTAAAGCTTGTTTAGTTTAGCCGACATACACCAGACCGCAGGGACATTTTAGTTTAGATAAATTGAGTGCTACTGCAGTTTATATACCACTGGATTTAGAATTTCTTTCCATGTGCGTGGGGCGCAAACTCCTTTGCATCAGTGGAGTTAGAGCAGTGAACACAGTGACCAAACCGATAAAAGCTGGCAAGAGGAGATGGTATCCATCCAACTTCCCATTCAATGTTTTCACTATTTTGTTATTTTTACACACACAGGTCGGGAGTACACACTTGCACATTGTTAAACACTATTGCCGATGCATCTGTTCACGGACGAGTTTACCAATTAAAGTTTTATTCACATTATGTTTATTCATGTCATTCTAATAAAATAGCTGCAGTTTCCCCCCCCCAATTATATTTTTCTTGATTCAATTTGTATTGGTAGCTGTCCAGTTAGCGAACAAACAAGCTAACCACTATATCACAATATATTTCACATGTCAGTGTCACTTTTTGGATGTTTTCAGCACCGGGGGAAAAGGGGTTTGTTGTAACGTTACCAAACGACGCTGAGAGACTTACTCCGCGGGTGGGGGTGACTGGTGGAATCTCTGGGGCATAGGAGACGACCAGTGCTTAATTTGTAAAGTGGGAGGTCCCGGAGCGCAGAGGGGGGGTGGATCTGGCGACTCAAAACGGGGGTTGGAGGTAACGGAGCCCAAAAAAAAATTACACCTGTCTACGTGGCTTCTCTGACTCTGACTAAAAAAGCCTAAACAACGCTGTGTGTACATCAGGGCAATGTTTATTTTTATTTCAGAACGTGCACTGCATTGGTGCGAAATGTAAAAAAAAAAAATTAAAATACACTGCAACGATCATTTTCACAAGCAGCAATTATCCATCGGACAATTAAAACAAAAAACCCACCGTGGTCTCCACATTCTTGATCGGCAGAAACGATTTTTGCTTGTTTGGGATCCGACTGGCCAGCGTATTTGAAAAAGTTAAGCAAACTTTGATGTCTTTTTGACATTTTTCACCTGAGTGAAATGAGGCTATAACAGCAATCTCAACCAGCACAAGCGTTTGTGTCACATGAAGTGCAGCGCCGCGCTGTTGAAGTACCGATCCCCTCCCTCCGTCCCTCTCCCCCCTCTGTCTTACCCTGAAAATTCACCTCAAAACTTATTGAAAATGCAAACACAAGACTTTTGTGGAACTCCAATGGGGAATAAAGACTAACAAGACAGATAACAACATTGAACACTACACAAACAGTAGTTTATTTTTTTCATTTATGCGATTCATTTTTCATAGTGACACAGGAGGTGCCGGATCCAATAAAAAAGGTTCCGGATCCAATGTCAAAGGTGCCGGAACATGTTCCAGCGTGTTGCGGCTCAAATGAAGTCCTGGAGACAATCGAAGGTTAGGAGGACATAACGTTATGGTAGGCTGTTGTTGTGCGTATGGCGCCTGGTGTCTTATAGGGTCTGTTCCCCGACGGATCATTAAACTTTCTGTTACTGCCATTAGCACCTGGCGCTGGAGTTTGTGCTGGCTGGGTTTGGGTTGTAATGATATTGGCTGGCTGCTAGTTGTCAGCTCTCAGTACTAGTGAAGTCTCTTAGTGCTGGGGAGTGATGTACAGAGACCGGGGTGTGCTAGCTGGCTAAATTAGCATAAGATAAGTCGTCTATCTATACTGTACAGCTAACATTACCTGGCAAACTTAATCGTGGGTTAGCCGAGTACTGTTAACCGTAACCTTATAACCTTACCCACCAATCAATAGCATGATCGATTTGTCAATGTACCAAATTGTAGTAATGTTAAGCTGGATCGATCGATATTGAAATATTATATCAATAAATTAGGTATCTGCTGTATTACTGTGTTGCAAAGTGGCATGTAATCAATGAAAATGTATGCTGTGTGGCAGATTCTTTATTTAATTACTGTTACTGAGAAAAATTCTGTAACATAGTATGATTTACAATTGCTCTCGAACATATCATCTGGTGTATCACGTGTTTTGATGGAAGTTAGAGTAACTAGAATGACGGCACTGACAGGTGACTAAACAAAGCGTCCCATGTTTCTCTGGGTTTGAACATTGTTGGAAACGTTTGGGATAATGTAAGTACACAACTCAACAAAATATATAAAATAGGTTTAGTCGTTTTTATACATTTTAATGCAGAAATATTACATATTGTACCTTTAAGACAAAGACTAAATGAGGAAATTAATTTATCCTCTTTTTTATGATTTTTTTGAGAAATGAATCCATTGTGTGTTTGATGATTGTTCTATGATGTTCTATTTTTCCATACTATTTTTCCAGCTGCTAAACAGTCTACATCATGGTGACATAACTCTCAATCACAAAGACTCCTAACAGGGAAGGTTATCATTTTGTCCCATTCAGCAGATTTTTCTTGTTGATTACTGAGTGACTCATCGTTTTGTTGAAAATTGGCCATCAATTTTGTAAGTATCTATGTACGTGTGTGCATGCATTTCTCTATTTTTCTGAGAAAGAAAAACGATGGGGTTAATATATTTTTAGCTTTTAAACTTTCACATTTGAAAAGATATGAGTGTCCACAAAACAAATCATATATCATCTGGCTGTTATTATATATAAATAATAACAGCCACATGACTACTAAATAACTGAAGGATAAATGTAAGGATTAAATCGTATTGTTTGTAGTAATAAGCTCATATCATGATTTGTGGCCTGCCCTGAGGCAATATCTCACACTTGAAATAAAATTCAATACTTGAATTTTTGTATGTAATTCAACAAACATTTTGAGAACTGTCTGACCTTGCCAAGTTGTATTTCTAGGCATCATTTTATGTTTCAAGCAAAGTTTGTGCTTGTGTAATTATGGGTCTGTTGAAAATGAAGGGCACTTTGTTTTCAGCTATTGCACCTTCCAACTTTTCATGGTATTATTGCAGTGCTGAAGGCCAAACATATATTTACCTCCATTATATATATATATATATATATATTTTTTTTTTTATAACTAAATACAGTTAAGACCAAGTGACTGTATAACACCATGTAAAATACATCATGCAGTGTATTAGTCAGTAGAGAGCCACACAAGTGGACATACTATAAGAGTATAAGAGTATTTGATAAACATATATGAGCCAAATCATTGGTGATACATGTGTTACCAATACAACCATATGCTGCAATAAATACATTACCCATAATATTTTAAAATGTGTAACTTCCTTGCTATTCTAATAACAATAAAGTGACTCTATTTCAGCTGCTTAAATGTTGCTATCCACTCTTATTTTACGTGTGGTACCTTTATCCATTTTCTCATTTAAAATATAGAATGAGATGTAGGTGAATATAGAACTAGGTTTCCACAGCCAGAGCTTTGGAGAACTCAGCTGGAGGCTAGATGCAGACCTGGAGATAGGTGCAGGCAGGGGGTCTATTAACGCTTAGGGTAGCCAAGCTTGACAGCTCCTTACTCATCTGGGCCCCACAGGGAAGCTTGTTCTTGCTTCGGCACTGTTGTGATGGTCAATACCGGTGCTTCCAGGGACACCTGGATGTGGGCTGGGATATTCGGTCATTGTAACGATACTGCTCCATCTGGGATTTGATCCAGTGCAATACTGGAGTGGGGCATTCATTTTTAGTTTTTCCTTTTTTTTTTATAGCTGAGCTCAGACAAAAGGCTTACAGTGCAATTGAGGACTTCTGTATGCAAAGCAATATGCAGTAATCATGAGACCATCGAGCACATTGTTCTCGTTATGCAGAGACTGCTGTGGGCTATAGAGCTATCAAGGCAATACTGTCATGCTAACTCAGTATGGCCATTTTGCTCTGTATGTTACAGATGTGAATCAAGAACAATGAGTCAAGTTGTTGTTAATTGTACAAAGCATTATGCTCCTAATAAAAAAAACATTGATTTGTTCTTGAGTTGCATTTGCATGAGAGTTAGTTTATTAGTTTTTTCTTTTTCTTTTCAGAAACATAGGCCTATTAGTATTTTTTCCCTGTCACAGTCACTTTTATAACAATGTTGATGACAGTATTCCACAAACAAAATTTAGCTAGCAACCGCATGATAGCTAAAGCAGCAAGGCCAAAGAAAATCTGAATTAGCCAGCTAGGCATACTTCTTGTTGTAGATAATGAGCTGTAAATGAATAACTAGCCGCTGCACAGACATAATATTATGGTACACAGACATAATAGGTAAGATCTTGTTTTTTTTTATTTAGCCCACCAAGGTTGGAGATGCTACCTATTGTGACCGCTAACTAGCTAAGCTTGTGAATTTAGATATTTTGTCACTACTTTTTATATCAGTGTAGCTAGCAGCCGCAACTAGCCAGTTCATTCAGAGTGACCTTGGTGTTGTGATTTCAGAGATGTTTCCTAGCTGGTGGTTGCTAATCCTACTAAGTTAAAACCAATAACAGTTGAGTTTTGATACTTTATAAAACTCTTTCACAATTGATCTGTTCAGTTATATATGGTGCTGTATTTAGTCATACTATTTATTTCATAATCATATATTGGTCAGTTTGGAGTTCCATTTGAGAAAGTTCACCAGCAAAACATTTATGTTCACATTCTTTCATTTGAATATGGCCAAAATGTGTTAAGTTAAAATCGCAAACAAATATCCAGAGAATAAATGACTTCATATGTCCAGCCTGTAAAGTTTGTCTGCAATGGCGCATTTGAAAGATAAGCCCTGAGACAATAACACCTCTCTAGAAGCAATGCTGCCGCAGCCGCATGACTGAGAAATATATACATTTCTGTGTGTGGTGAAGTGTGTGTGTGTGTGTGTGTGTGTGTGTGTGTGTGTCTGTGTGTGTGTGTGTGTGTGTGTGTGTGTGTGTGCGTGTGTGTGTGTGTGTGTGTGTGTGTGTGTGTGTGTGTGTGTGTGTGCCGTTCAATATCTGTGTACACGTGTGGGTGATATTTTACCTTGAGCCAATGTGGCTGTTCCCATCTCACAATGGATTCAAAAGGGGGTTCATCTTTGTGTCATTCCAATCCATCTCACCAAGCGCTTCACAGAAAACTGATATGCCTATGAATATTTGCTCCCACCCTTATGTAGATGTGTCTTAATGGACTCTGACAGCTGTGTGGCTATTATTGATGTCCCTGCGAAGCATAATGAAAGTGAAATCACTCCTCAACAATAGGTGCCAGCTAAATGGTGAAAATATTCGCCCACTGTGACAGGTTAACATGTATCAAAAAATTACCCCACCATACCTAGTCTGGAGTCATTAGTGAACTAGAAATGTCAAACTCATTTTATCTGAGATGCCTTATGGAGATATATATCTTGCACAATGAGTAACTGAGAGGATTTTTAATGGCACATTCCTGGACAGACATTCGAAAATTAAGCCTTGCACTGAATAGAACAATAATGGCAATTTTGTAACTAAAGTTGCTCATTTGTAAAGTTCCTCCATATTTCAGCGGAATGCAGGTGGCAGGCATTGAAATTCTGGTCACCTCCCAGCAATGGTCATCGTTAATTAAGGCGGCTGTGTTCTGACTTATTGACCCCCGTAGCTCAAGGGATTTTGATGGGTTATGGAAGAGCTCATGGAAACTGGCCCATGGCCCAAGTTCTTTCCGTTTTGGTCATCCGCAGTGTTTGATGCATGGCAATTTAAATCCTCTCATCTAATTAAATGTGATCTGCACTTGTGCTAAATGACTTTTTTTTTCCTGCTCGCTGAGAGATATCAGCTGCCTCTCACACAAGGTGACATTCCACTTTTCCATTATGCAGGATTATAACAGGTAGGTAGGACTTGGAGGATATAGTGTATGTAGAAGGCTGCTACCACACTGGAAGTCCCTTTTTTATTTCTGGTGAATAAGTAATGGTGATGAGCAGACTGCCAGCCAGGGGGAATCGAAGGGATTTGGGGCTTAATTCACAGCTTAGCTACCCCATCTCTGGTGTCAGCACAATGCAAAGTTCACTGCTAAATCATTAATAAAATAATGCCATCAGTCAGCTAACAGTCAACGCAAAAAATGTTTAATTCTAATACCTTTTGTGGTCAATACTTGAACTCTGGGACACAGCAGTATGGAGAGAGTGTCAGTTTGGCTGACAAATGTGTGTATCATGATACACAAATAAAAACAAGATTTATAAATAAACAACAATTTGCAAATTGACTTATTTTTTATCTGTTATGTACTGTACTTTAATAATCAAAAATACCTCCCAACTTGAGTAAAGGTATAACAATTAAAACAGCTCATGAGGTCATTAATCAAATGTTATATAAGTCAATAAAAAATTGTCATTAGATATTTGGATGAGTCAGTGTCTGTGACAGACTCCTCTGTACCTGTCAACCTGACAGTACAGCACATTGACTAATGCATGTATTGTACTAGACAAAAAGCTAGTACAGTACTAAAATCCTGTTTAAATGGACTGAATAGCATATGTTTTCAAACTCACAAAGAACGCTAGAGCAGTCTCAAAACTCAGATACAGTGTGTGCAGATTCAACATACTGTAAATAAATGCCAAGAAAATTTCACACATTTGAAATCAATATGTTGTATTAACTAAATAAATTAAAACATATGTGCAAATAAAATATGAAAAAATATGCAAGCAGGAGGCTGTTCTTTGAAAGCAGTTTTAGATAGATCAAATGCAGAGAAAGAAGATATTACCTCTCTCTGTCGACATCAGCTTTGCATGTATCAAAAGTATTGTTGAAAGGTCTATCATCGCCTTTTTTATATTTAGGACCTTGTTGGGGGCCTAATGGTAAACTGTAATGGTTGCCTAATTAATGTAAAATTGGCTCCTGCCTTCACCTTCTAACAAGGCTCTGGTAGACCTATACACTCATCCCTGCATGCTTAAATTTTCATGTGTACTGAGCCAATCAGGAGGGGCCTAAGGGGATTGTTCAGCACATGCCACAACTCTGTTTTCATTACCAAACCTCATCAGTCGGGCATCCGATGCCCAAAAGAGTAGCATCGCACAAGCTGAGCTATGACAGTACACTGTCTGCTGAGCCCTGCTGATGAGGAGACAATGACATCACTGGAAATACAACTACAACAACTACAAAAACCCTTAAAATGTAGCACATCTTACTCTGTTTCTAGTGTCCAAACATGAGCAGTGGGTTAAGTGCCTTTCATTTTTAAATTCCGTATGAAGGCCCTGCTTTTTAGCTGACTGACTCCCCACAAACAGCCAGCAGCATTGTTATGTGCATTTAATTTGCAGTCTCTGATTAGAGGTAAATGCCACACATGAATTAACTAATACAGTATAAAAAGGGATATACAAGTCCAGATTAAAAGCCAGGTGAATACATTCAACTCTGCATTCCCCCACCACCCGTGTTCAAATCCAATCACAGGGACCTCTACCTCAGTCACCATGCAGAGGGGGTTGCATGCCTACACTGACCTTGTTAATAAGGTCAACTGTTGTTGACAATGATGATAACAGGTTGGTGTCTTTGGGTGGATACAAAGGTATACATTAATATGCTTTAGTTTCTTTATTATTATTACTGTATATAGTCCACCAAATGGTTGAACACCTGCAAGTAGTTTGCAGGAACTGGTGTCAGTCCACTGTGTTGCTGCACTGATTGTGTGCTGTCTTATGACAGAGAACCAGTGCAACTTATTTAGCTTCCGGTGGGAGGATTATGGGAGGATACATTTTAATCAAATTCTTGAATTCCAGTTCAAGTCAAACTGTATGCATTAGTGATCCTCTTTTGGTATAAGGAGTTGGAGAAAAAAACTCAGTCTGTCATAAAGCATTTCACCCTTTCATCAGAGTGGTGCCTCAAACAGAATCCATCCCTCTTGCCTGAGAACATTTATCTCTGACGTATCAGCACAATGCACTCATCCTCCCACCCATAAGGATGACAGGGACAGTGACAGAGAGAGGTTGCATAATTTGTCCCGGGAAGATGGCATACCAAAATGGGATCTTCCTACAGCTGTTTGTGTGCATTCCTCAACGTGTTGATGCATCAAGCCTTGTTCAGTGCAGCCTGTTTGGAGAGTTGTCTGTCCATTCATCAGATATACCTGTTGTATGATATTTGGGCAGGGCTGTGAGTGAGACACTTGTGTGAGAGTCTTATGGCGTTTTTCCATTACATTGTACCTGCTCGATTCGCCTCGACTCTACTCGCCTTTTTTGGTTTTCCATTATGAAAAAAAGTCCCTGGTACCTGCCAACAGGTACTTTTGTTAGTATCACCTCCGTCAAGGTTCCAAGCGAGCTGAGACGATACCAAAAGGTGACGTGAAAACCTGCAGACTACTGATTGGTCGGAGAGAATTGTCACTAATCACTGCATCATCATTGCTAGCGACAGACGCGGGTGTCCTGAACAAACTCGCCGTTTTTAAATAGTATAACCACCTGTGTTTTTTTTTGCTGCCTCCAGCTTCTTTTGAAACTAAACTTGTCTTGTGGCTGTGGCAACAACAACACACCTTCGACATTCTATGTGTGTGTCGCGTTAGGTCACGGCAGTTTCCTGCGGCGGCGCTATGACGACCAGCCGCGCTTACCTCACGTATGAGGCGGTACTAAATCTAAATCTGCAATGGAAAAAGTTAACTTTTTTTTTACTTAAGTGACGTTTACTCATAACATAATATTTGTACAGTGTGGTATTAGTACTTTTATTTAAGTAAAATATCTAAATACTTCCTCCACCACTGCCTGCCAGTGATCATTTAAGTACTTCTATCATTATATAAAAGTAGAAAAGCTGATAAAAGAACAAGGTATCTGTTGCATTTTGAGGATCACTCTTCAGTACCACATACTGTCTATTACTGTGCAATACATTCAAACACTGGTATATCAAAGCATGTTGGAACCATAAAAAGGCTAGTCTTTGCCTTACAGGGCATGTCAGTTGGCTTTAATCCATTTGAAAGAACTGTACATCACAAGACAGTATTTTCAAAAAGACACTAAAAAAGCTTTAGTTACCAATACAAAGTCTACTTTATTATAATGAAGCTTTGTATTCTTAGAGTGTGTGGCACACCTTTCCCTCTCTTCCCTTTAGTTCCCTATCATTGTCCAGCAAAAAACTCTGTTATCTTGATCATGCGCTTTTCCCCCCCAACTTTACAGGAACAAAGCAGTTCTTTATTCTCTTAAGGGGATTGAGATGTGCTGTCAGAGACTCTGATGCTATAAACCTCCAATATAATGGTTACCTGATGCACAAGCTCTATTGTTATAAAAAACATTCACACAATGCGGCGGAAATGATAATCACTAAATGGAATGGCAATGTACGACTAACTCAAAGGAGACACATCAATTGAGTCAGAATGTGTTACTTTTTAGCAGCTCTACATCCAACCAGAAGCACTCGTAGCTTGAAGTGTGCTTAGTGTCGCTGCCAATTTTGAAATGAATACCCTCTCTTAGCGTCCGATACCAACATTAGCAGGCAATTGGCTAGAGTAAATTGGAAAGTGGATAAACATTATCTATCACTTTATGCAAACATAAACAGTCTGTTCACATTACTGCTAAAACATTTAACAGGATTACAGCTCGTCTCATAGTTACACCTTTGAATACTCAAAAAAAAGTCACCGCCAGACAAAACGACACTTAATAATTTAAATCAGTGTTCTTTCATAGCTATTGCTGTGACTTTGAATGGCACTTGTTTCTGAGCGTCAATGTGATGAATGGTCAGGTTGATTTTAGCAGCACCATTTCCTCTAAAAACAAAACCTTTGGTTGCACTCCAGGATGTGATTAAACTTGGCCGACCTGTATGAATACTAATATGATGAAGTGCCCCTAAGTGTCCACACTTGATTGCAATATGTATTTTGATTGCCATTACCTTCAACAGATAATGCTTTACAATTGTAGGGTGTCGTTTGACACATATTTATGGAATGTTTGTTAGTACTCTTGCACTTAAAATGGTACTGAGATCATTTTGGAAGCAAAGAATTTGAATCAGCACCAAGTGCCCAGGGAAGCAAAACAAATGGTCCTAATTCTAACAAATTGTTGCAACGCCAGTGGGCTTTTTCCCAGCGGTTCTTTTATAAATTGGGACATAATGCGGCAGTAAGTCAAATCACCCCTCATTTTTTATAGGACAAACTCAATGATCTGTGTGCCGAGTGTGGGCTAGAAGACGCACACACAAGTACACTCAGACTCTCTCAGGCACATACAGACACTACACCTGCAGAATTGTAGGCAGAGCTAGCTGGCGATAGTGGGAGGGGATATAAATGGCCCATAGCGGAACCATTCCCAGCGGGCAGATAGCTATAGTCAAGCAAGTTCAAGGTATAATCTCTGTTGGCCCATGAGGGGGACTAATGAGTGACTGGAAGAAGGGGAGGAAGATGATTATACTTTACATACTAACCTTGGCAACTGGGCCTGTCCTTTAATGACGGCATAATTCAGCGTTCACCTTGGGAGACTGCCATGGGTTTTGGTTTATGAGGTCACCCGGGTAACCTCAATCATTCAAGTGCATGCTCTGTCTTTGCTTCAGTGGCTTCCCTCAACACACACACACAGGCATACAGGCACACACACACACTGCCCCTGTGTTACAGATAGGCTGCCTGCCACACCACCAGCGGCAGAACAGGTCAGATCACAATCTTCCTTTACTATCCCTCCCTGTTTGAAATCCTTGTGCTGAGCTGACTTGCAGTTATGAGTGGATTGATAGATGTGCATATAACTCAGGATTAATCTCCCGGTTTGAGTAACAAGGTAGAGTATTGACTTCAATAAATGGATTGTGTATATAACCCGTACAATAACACTGTTCCTTCAGTGTCGTTCCAATTCCACATGACAAGTGTCATCCAGGGACACTGTGTTGTGTTTTACTTTTTTAAAATGCTGAAATTACTCTTTAATAGAATAAATAATAACAATTGTGCATGCAAAAGCCCTGTAATTGTGAATAAACCCATTTGTTTTCATTACTGGATGTATTGCTCTGCCAGCAATCATTTTGTCACCTTTTCAGAAATGTCTTCTTACAGATGGAAAGGTCTTTGCTACATGCATTGTAGAAAACCAGGCAGACATAATTCCTTTGATCAATAGAATGGTTATAGCTGAGCCACTGCATAATGATGCAGTAAATCTAAAGATTTCAATATTCTGCTTTCAAAATGGTAGTTTTATTATTGAATGATTTGTTAATTCCTGCTGCTGCAGGGATTTTTTACTGTTATTTTACTTACTTTTAGAGTTGCTATTTTTCTGGTGCTAAATCTAGCCTCAACCATCACTAATTGATACTAGATCTTATAACATATTGATCAAAAACAGGCTGCGCCACGTCCGAGAACATCGTCTAATTAGATGATGTTTATTTCATATGGCTCTTTTGCAATACAATACTACACGCTGATATATTAGAATATCCATTATTCACACAGAACGCCAATACATTTGACATATTTATTTTTCAGTCTGCTTTGGCTGCCAAGCTATTTCAGAAGATGCATGCATTTGACACTAATTTTTGGATGCATTGTGCGGGTGGGGCAAAGTGGCTCTCTTGTCTACATTATTAAAGGCCTCAGATGTGTTTTTCTTGTTTTCAACTGATGGAAATATATTATCATGGAGCTGTGGAGAACTGGAGAGGCACAGAAATGTATTAACAGCTCCTGACTTGCTCTGGTGCAAAGTACAGGATGAGTATGCTTGACTCTACAAATATTGCCTGTGCTCCCCGTGTATACAGGAGAAGAGACAAAGCTAGTGGGCTGCGTTGATCAGAGCAGAGTTTATACTTCAAGTATATGAAATCATCATTCACACTTGTTATGTTAACTCTGTTAAGAGTACAGAGCTTCACATGACTAGAGGGTTAAAATATAAGGCTGAAAAAACATACATCTAATGGGAATAGTA